>NC_091828.1:98041875-98390000 GCF_038994185.2 Dermacentor albipictus | reverse complement strand
CTTCAACAACTTCCTCAGCGTGGATAAGTTGGACGACGGCATGGGCCAGGTACCATCTAATTCATGTCCGACTCCAATCTTGACAACTGGTTACGAACGGTGAGATTGACCTCCCAATCCTTACAATGCGCGTCGGGACCGAAAAAAAAGGAAGCTCTTTACGCGTTCCGTGTTGCAGACGATACGTATCCTTTGCGATGCCACAGCGATTCGGCCCAACTGACCACCCAGCGGCGTACGTGCATCGATTTGACATTGGAGAGTTTTAGGTTAGGGGACGCAAGCGGCTTGCCTACGCAAGAGCTAGGGGCCACAGTACTGCGCATGCGCAGTACCGTGGCCCCTAGCTCTTGCGTAGGGAAGCCGCTTGCGTCCCCTAACCTAAAGCTCTCTATTATCAAAGAATGTGTGCTTGCGGTTGCGATTATGCCGATCAGTGTATATCATAACGACCAGAAAGCCATTGTGTCCGTCCTAAGTGACAACGAGTGATGCCAATAAAGTCTTTACCACAAGTTTTCTTACTACGATGTTGACGGCTCCACTGGCCATACACCTTTGCACCATACACCTTTGCGGAACGGCCTTAATTTTTTTTTAACGATACGCTCTTTTGCGCATTGAAGCACAAAAGCAAGTGGAACGCACACGTATTTCGTCCCTCACTTTGGGAAATAATGTCTTGTAGCTGGTGTCATCCTGGAGGTTCACTTCAAGTGCACGTATCTTGCAGACTGACCGGCTATACGATTCGTGAATTGCGATATTTGCCGCAACATAATTAATTAAGAATTTAATTAGTGATTGTGTTAATTGGTCGGAAATGCGTTTACATTTCTCACGCCAGCGAAAACTGCCTCTTCGAATGATCAACTTCAAGGACCGGAATTATTCAATCGAAAAATTCTGCTCGCACAATATCCACGCGCTTTTGGAAGTAACCGCTGGTGATCTCTACGTTGCGTCATAAAAAAAAAAAAAACTAGGTCCTTCAAAATCGGTGGCCAGCACCTTTAAGAACACGCGTTGATTGTAGGATTTATCCATTTTTTTTTACGTTCGAGTCTCCTGCGCTTTCGTGAGATCACACACAACTGTATATATATATATATATATATATATATATATATATATATATATATATATATATATATATATATATATATATATATATACATAAACGAGAAGAAAGGGGGTTAACCGAGGGACCCGATATTTAATAGTCATATAATGAGAAGCCAACAAACACTGACACCAAGTACAACATAGGGGAAGCAGTTCCCCTATGTTGTACTTGGTGTCAGTGTTTGTTGGCTTCTCATTATATATATATATATATATATATATATATATATATATATATATATATATATATATATATATATATATATTGCTACGGCACAATATGTGCGATCACGAAAGGCCGGCAGTGTGAAGACGACGACGACGATTAGATGCTAGCGCGGGCTGTTGCCTCTTGGCCTAGCGCAGCGTATTTTCCTTGTAAATATATTTGTACATAGCTTTTCGTCTGCGTCATCCTACGTAACATATCTGGTGGAGGTGGACGTTCCCTGTACCTCGTCACGGAGCTTCGCAGTGGCCGGTACGTCGAGCCTTCCTTCATGGCTCCCGGCGACGACAACCCGACTCCGCCGGCTCCGACACCTGCTGCCCCTTCGACGACCTACATCACTCTCCCCGCTACCCGTGATCCTGGCGTCTTCTCGGGCCACGATGGGGAAGACGTCGATGACTGGATCAGCCTCTATGAACACGTCAGCCGCAATAACCGGTGGGACCCTACTATTATGCTCGCCAACGTAGTCTTTTACCTCGGTGGCACACCTCGAGTTTGGTATCGCACGCACGAAGATGAGCTCACCAGTTGGGATTCACTTAAGACACAGCTTCGAGACTTGTTCGGCAACCCCTACGGTCAAAAACTTGACGCGCAGAAGGCGCTTTCCGGCCGTGTGCAGACGTCAACAGAGCCCTATGTCACGTACATTCAGGACGTCTTGGCTCTGTGCCGCAAAGTTGACACCCACATGACTGAGTCAGACAAGGTTTCCCACATCCTCAAAGGCATTGCCGATGACGCCTTCAACTTGCTCGTTTGCAACAACGTAGCCACGGTGGATGCTGTTATAAAAGAGTGCCGCCGCCTGGAACTCGCCAAAAGCCGACGTATTGCCCAGCAGTTTGCCCGTCTGCCCAACACCCCAGCGACATCTTCCTGTGCCGACGCTCCTCGTCCCAACAACACTGCCGATGTTACCAGGATCGTCCGGTGTGAGATCGAGGCCGCCTATCCGGCTGCCTTCGACTCCAGTCCCACCAACACATCTGCAGTCACGGTCTCACTGATCCAGGCAGTTGTTCGCCAGGAGTTTGAAAACATGGGTCTTCACACCATCTCCTCGGACCATCGCCCTGCTACCCACCCGGCCCATCGCCCTGATACCCGCCCGGCTTCTTCGATTTCGCCCCGTCCCGCGTCTTCTTACCCACCTCGTTTCCGCAACCCATCTGAGTGGCGCACTGCTGACGACAAGCCTATTTGTTTCCACTGCCATCGAATCGGGCACATTTCTCGGCACTGTCGTAGTCGCTGGAGTTCCCCGATCCGGTCTACTTCTACTGCCTACTCTCACCCCTCAGGTGGCCCTTCTCGTCCCTATGCCGCACGCTCCGATAATGCCGCCACTGATTCTCCTGCAACGAACCGCCCCTATTCTCGTTCGCCTTCGCCCCAACCACGACACTCTCGCTCTCCCCAGCCCCGTCGCTCCTATTCGCCGACTCCCTTCGGGCGCCGCTCCCAGTCGGAAAACTAGACGATGCAGCGCCTCGAGGTGACGCTGCATTGCTCCCTACGCCGCCAAATCCTCTACTGACTTTGCCCACTCATCTGAACCTTCTTGACGTGCACGTCGACGGTGTTTCCGTGTCTGCTCTCATAGACACTGGGGCGCATTTGTCCGTAATGAGCGCTGACCTTCGTAACCGGCTCAAGAAAATTATCACACCCGCCACGACGCCTGTTGTCCGTGTCGCCGATGGCGGAACAGCCCCCGTAATTGGTATGTGTACCGCCCGCGTCTCCTTCGCCGATCGCTCAACAATCGTGCTATTCACAGTCATCGCCCACTGTCCCCACGACATCATCCTCGGCTTAGACTTCCTCTCCGCACATTCTGCTCTCATCGATTGTTCCGCCAGTACTCTCCGCCTTGACCTGCCTGTTCTGGATCCTACTGAACCACACCCCAGTCGCCTCAGTTCCGCCGACTTCGTTCGCTTGCCACCTTCGGCACTGACCTACGTTGACCTAGTGTCATCCCCACCAGTCCCCGACGGTCACTACATCGCGGCTCCTATGCAAGACGTCCTCCTTACACACGGGATCACAGTACCCCATACAGTTTTATCTATTACGGCGAATTGCGTCTGCCTGCCAGTGGTCAACTTTGGCTTGACGACACAAGTGCTGCCACGTGGGATGTCTTTGGCCCAGCTTTGTTCGTTCGAGGATCACTCAGTGGCATCCATTGCAGTAGACGACACTTCATCAGATACTTCTCTACCATCGCAGTCGACAAATTGTTCCGTCGCTGACTTACGGAAAATGATTGCGCCCGACTTGCCCTCCGCGCACGCTCGTGAACTCTACCGCGTTCTGTTTTCCTACCACGATATTTTTGACTTTAACGATCGTCCTTTAGCCCAAACTACAGCTGTCAAACATCGCATTAATACCGGCGATGCCCCTCCTATTCATCGCCGCCCGTATCGAGTGTCACCAGCTGAGCGTCAAGTTATTCACGCAGAAGTTCGCAAAATGCTTGCCAAGAACATTATTGAACCGTCATGTAGTCCTTGGGCGTCACCGGTTGTGCTGGTAAAAAAGAAGGATGGCTCATGGCGCTTTTGCGTGGATTATCGGCACCTTAACAGGGTTACCAAAAAGGACGTGTACCCCTACCTCGGATTGATGACGCCCTTGACTGCCTCTACGGTGCTCGCTATTTCTCCTCTATTGACCTTCGCTCCGGCTATTGGCAGATTGCCGTGGACGATCTCGACCGCGAGAAGACTGGCTTTGTGACACCCGACGGTCTTTATCAATTCAAGGTGATGCCGTTCGGCCTATGTAACGCTCCTGCCACATTTGAACGCATGATGGACTCCCTTCTTCACGGTTTCAAATGGTCCACGTGCGTGTGCTACTTGGACGACGTTATCGTATTCTCCCCAACGTTCGCTACGCACCTCGAGCGCCTCTCAGCAGTCCTGGACGTTTTTCGGCGAGCCGGTCTGCAACTCAACGCATCGAAGTGCCAATTCGGCCGTCGCCAGATTACCGCCCTTGGACATCTCGTTGACGCGAACGGAGTGCAACCGGACCCAGGCAAGATCCATGCTGTTACGCACTTCCCTGTTCCGAAGTGTGTCAAGGATGTGCGCAGCTTCATCGGCCTTTGTTCGTACTTCCGCCGTTTCGTGAGGAATTTCGCCGCCATAGCACGACCACTAACCGACCTTTTGAAAAAAGACTCTTTTTTCCAGTGGGGCGATAACGAGGCCTCTGCATTCTCTCATCTAATCGACATTCTCACAACGCCTCCCGTTCTGGCCCATTTCGATCCTTCTGCGCCTACCGAAGTCCGTACTGATGCCAGCGGTCACGGAATTGGAGCAGTACTAGCACAACGCCAGCGTGGCCACGACCGTGTTATCGCTTACGCCAGCAGGCTCCTCTCACCCGCGGAGCGCAACTATTCCATCACTGAGCGTGAGTGTCTGGCCCTAGTTTGGGCGGTTGCGAAATTCCGCCCATACTTATATGGCCGATCCTTTTCCGTTCTCACAGACCATCACGCGCTTTGTTGGTTATGCTCATTGAAAGACCCTTCAGGAAGACTTGGTCGCTGGGCCTTACGCCTCCAAGAATATTCGTTCTCTGTCACCTACAAATCTGGCCGACTACACAAGGACGCTGACTGCCTGTCTCGCTACCCGGTAGACGAGCCTGACGACGCCGACAGTAGTACCGCCGACGGCATTTTCTCTGTGTCTGCCTTCGCTAACATCGCCGATGAGCAGTACCGAGACCTATCGCTGCGAGTACTCATCGAGCGTCTGCGCTCTACACCTACCGACGCATCCGTTCGCCGATATGTCCTCCAGGGCGGCATTCTGTACCGAATGAGCTTTCTCCCTGATGGCCCTGATCTTCTTCTTGTCGTGCCAAAACATCTACGACAGGCTGTGCTCTTTGAGATGCATGACGCACCCACTGCAGGACATCTTGGGGTAACCCGCACGTACGACCGCGTCCGCCGCCGCTTCTATTGGCCTGGTCTCGCTCGCTCCGTTCGACGCTATGTTGCTGCCTGTGATCCCTGCCAGCGTCGGAAGACACCTCAGGTGCTACCTGCCGGTCCTCTCCAGCCGATCACCGTCCCTGTGGAACCGTTCTTTCGTGTTGGATTAGACCTGCTCGGTCCCTTTCCCACGTCATCCTCTGGGAACAAATGGGTAGCCGTCGCGACTGATTACGCCACCCGATACGCTATCACTCGGGCTCTCCCTACCAGCTGCGCCACTGACGTCGCGGACTTTCTCTTGCGTGACATTATCTTGCTTCATGGCGCCCCGCGACAGCTGCTTACTAGCCGTGGTCGAAACTTCCTCTCAAAAGTTATCGCTGACATTGTGCGTTCCTGCTCCATTCAACACAAACTGACTACTTCATACCATCCTCAAACCAATGGCCTGACAGAGCGGTTAAACCGTACTCTTACCGATATGCTGGCCAAGTACGTTTCTAAGGAACACCACGACTGGGACATTGCCCTTCCTTACGTAACATTTGCGTACAATTCCTCCCGGCACGACACCGCCGGATTTTCTCCCTTTTATCTCCTGTACGGTCGCGAACCTACCTTGCCCCTAGACACGGCACTTCCTCCTGCTGCGGTCTCAACAAGCGAGTATGCGCGCGACGCCATCGCCCTCGCCGACCATGCACGCCAGCTTGCCCGTGCTCGACTTACGGCCTCACAGACCACTCAGCAGTGTCAGTACAACGCCCGCCATCGTGACGTACAGTTTTCACCTGGTGCGCTCGTGCTCCTGTGGTCGCCCTCTCGTCACGTCGGACTTTCCGAGAAACTTCTTTCGCGATACACAGGGCCCTACCGCGTGCTGCGCCAGGTGACGCCTGTGACTTACGAAATTGCTCCTGTGGGCTCAACCTCGTCCTCTCCTGTGGCATCTAGTGATGTCGTACACGTCAGTAGGCTCAAGGCCTACTACACTGCTTCCGAGTCCGATCTTTAGTCGCTCCGGGACGGCGCTTTTGCAGCCGGGGGTAGTGCTACGGCACAATATGTGCGATCACGAAAGGCCGGCAGTGTGAAGACGACGACGACGATTAGATGCTAGCGCGGGCTGTTGCCTCTTGGCCTAGCGCAGCGTATTTTCCTTGTAAATATATTTGTACATAGCTTTTCGTGTGCGTCATCCTACGTAACATATCATATATATATATATATATATATATATATATATATATATATATATATATATATATATATATATATATATTGTGACGCTCTTACGTGCATAGTGGCTTCACGCCTCAACAAACAGTATGCGGGGGCACCGAAAAGTGGTGAACGAAGAAGACTACGGGTGGCTGGCTAGCTGACATATATATATATATATATATATATATATCGAGAGAGAGAGAGATTTTCTTAAAAGTAAAGTTGTTGGAAGTAGAGCACTTCGGTGTGCCGTCCCATCTTTCCGTCTGTTTCTTCGCCCCTGAATTCAGTTTCGGTAATCGTGAGCAAGGTCGTTAGCAGGCGTCCATCCATATACGACAGCCCGAACAAATTGGCCTGCTGGGGGGTCCCCACGCCTTATCAATATAGCACGTGCCGTATACGCAAGGTTCACAACGCGCTATTGCAAAAAAAAGCGATATATATGTACACATAACGAAAAAGAAAAAGAAAGAACGTTTCTGACGCGCTGCAGCACGATAGCGTCAGGGAATCTGCCTCACTCACCTGCCTTAATTCGCAGGGCCACGACGAAAGCCTACACCCCCCCCCCCCCCCCCCTCAGGTGGACGGGTGACGGGCATACCCTCTCCCCCTATCCCCTACACCCTCTCCCCCGCACCCCAGGACGACGAGTCACGGTAATCATCTTAACAAGCCCGGGTGCCCGCTTCCAAGTGAGGCGATTACCGTTTTTCGCAGACGCATAAGCGACGGCGATGGCCGGGCAATTGGGTCACTCCATAGTGTTTTCGGGTTTGGGAAACGAGCGGAGAGGAGGAAGCTTCATTTATTTATATATATATAGCTGTTTTTCCTGGGTTACCGTTGGGATGGGTGCCACGTGCGCACGTGTGCGCGTTGATCGCAAGGCCACGCTGTGAACGACCTGAACCGAGACGCCCTTTTGTAAAATCAATTCATTCATTAGTATACTACACTCGCTTGAGCATCGTTACCTGTACGCGAATAATTTTTGAGGGCCACCAAATGCGACGTTCGATCAATTTAGACGGGTAAATTGTTCGTTTAGAAAGCTGTACTTTTTGATACGACGGAAGAATGATCGATTAGTGGCTGAGAAAAAAAAATAAAGAACGGGCACCAGACTTATTTTCATTTGTGCCCTAACAGCAGAACCTGTAGCCAAAGTGCCGACATTTTTTTTTTCTTTTTTTCTTGCCTGTTGTCGCACGTTTGAGCCATTTTACGAGCGCCGAAAACTTGCTGCGCAGATCGGTTCGCCTCTGTGAAACGCGGGTGTAATCAGCCTTGATTGATCGGCGTTTTTAACGAGCACCGAGACAAGGCGGACAAAAGCTGTGACGTCAAGGGGACTTTACGATCGGGAGAGCTTCAGTGCGGCGTCGGCGTCCATATTTCGTTTTTTGCGTCTTGTTTTATTTTAGTTCTTTTTTCTGATCTCCACTTCCCGTAGGACTGCTCGATGCTCCTTTCACTGCGGTAGCGATTATAGAAGCTCGAAACTGGATCTCCTGCGTTTCGGCCGTCATTCCCGTTTCGCTGACGTCATCGTCGCAATCGTCGAGTCGTCGTCGACATCGTACCGCATCGATGTCGTGAGGCCGTCTCGCCATCCTCAGCTGTGTAACCTTGTCACGTGACGAAGAAGAGAGAGAGAACTTCGCACACAACCGCCATTTATGGGCACATTGCGTTGAAGCTCTCCACGGTGACGGTAGCGCCAGGTTAACGCAGACTTATAAACCACCGCGGTTGCTTAGTGGCCTTGGCGCTGCGTTGCCAAGCGCGAGGTCGTGGGGTCGAATCCCAGCCGCGGCGACCGCATTCAGATGGGGGGCGAAACGTACAGATGCCCGCGTACCGCGCAGTCGGGTGCGCGTTAAAGAACCCCCCCGCGATCGAAATCAGTCCGCAGTTCCCCACTATACGGCGTGCCTCATAATCAAACCGTGGTGTCGGCACGTAAAACCTATAAATTTAATTAATTCCTTAACACACAGAGCCCACAGCGAGCGGTGAAGAAGCAGACTGTCACCGACCGGGGCGTGACTTCGCACTTTCTTTGACGAGCCGGGCATGCAGACATGCGTGGTCGAAAAAAATGCGGTTACCCGCCGTCGTTGCTCAGTATACCTGAGCACGAGGTCGCGGGATCGAATCCCGACCACGGCGGCCGCATTGCTTTGGGGGCGAAATGCGACAAACATCCATGTACTTAGATTTAGGTGTACGTTAAAGAACCCCTGGTGGTCCACATTATTCCGCAGTCCCCCACTACGGCGTGCCTCATAATCAAATCGTAGTTTTGGCACGTGAAACCCCATAATTTATTCTATTTTAATAATGCGGACCAAGCAATAGCATCTCTCAGCAATATTTAACTATAGATATTATGCAGACGTTGGAATTTGAATGTAAAACGAAACATTAGAAATGCGGCTAATAAAATGCTGCGCAACAATACTTCTTGCGTACAGTTATGGTTACTTTCATCGCGTGCAATGTTTAACATCGTGCAATGTTTATGTCTATGCACTGCAAGCATCTCGACTTCGTGCAAATTTTCGTTTAATATTTATGAACTACGCCGTTTCACAAGCTGCCGAGATGCAAACACTAATTCATGCGTTCGCACAATACGACAATGACTTGCAGTGACGTCACAATGACGTAGACTGTGCACGGTGTCTGCCGATGGAAGAATGGCGATGACAAGTACGCGCACAGAGCAGTATCGGGGCTGAGAAGCGCTGAAATATTTATATGCTTCCGAGGTCTCGCGTCGCGTCAACTTTCGACGCCCACTATACGTACAGTCCGCGACAGAAGTTCACGGACCGTGCAACCAGGGCAAACGAATGCCCGCGCATCTTGCGGCCGTAGCCAGTAGATCGGCACAACACAACGTTGTTCGCATATGCTACAGTTAATGCAGGATACTTGAATACCAGGTTGCGTTCCCGGGCTACGCGAATGTACAGCTGTTAAACGATTCCGCCGTATGGAAACTTTTGGCACGCACTGTGTATACACACATTGGTGTATCTGCACATGTGGCTACAACGTGCAGTGAATCTGCAAGCCGCCACTTCAGGTCTGTTCGTTTCAGCCAAGTTGCGCTCTGCACCTTCTGCACCTAATAACGGTACACTGCACCTGTAGGCCTTCGATTGAACGCGGTGCAAGGCAAGGTACAGTGCATCCTTGAACCATGCGGTGAGTTGGTGCAGCCCGGCACACCACAGCTGGCACCACGTGCACCTTTTCGTTGTGGCTTCGGTGCACCTTTTTCTGACTCGAACAAACCTGCCGTCTGTTCCTGCAAGGTTATCCTTTTTTTTTTTTGCTTTCGAATTAGCGACCGTGAAGAAGTGAAATGCCGTGGAGGTCTCTGAGGCTTGAAAACCAGGAATTTAGCCTCCGCCGTCCGCGCGAGACCGATAAAGCTTTTTTTTTTGTTCACTTTCCTGAAGCCGAGAAAAGGAAGAGGAGAGAGAGGGGGGGGTGCGAGGTACGCTTCGGTAACGGTCAGCTGTGCCCACTTTGGTCAACGACTGGACCACACTGCACACGAGGCTCGCTTCTCTCATGGCTTAACATCCAGTTCACTTCGAGACATAGAACCGGGATATCTGCCAGCGGTCTGATCAAAATGAATGGCTCCCTCAGCGGCGCTCATCCAACCGAGCTAACACACGCACGTGGTCGCCGCTTCTCTCAAGGTCCGAGGGAGAACAAAAAAAAAAACAAAAGTAATGAAGACGACTTCCCGCTTCCTGAAGACACGAAGAAGCTCCGCTAGCGAGACCAAGAAAGCGTAAAAGTAACATACAAGCGAGACCGAGAAAGTATAAATTAAAAGCAACGCACCAGAAACAGGCGCAGCCGACCCGCTGCTTGGCGCTTTCACCGCATTTCGCACGAAAAGTTTGACGGTCGGAGGCATTGGTGCGTGTTCTGCGCACACGCTCCTGTCTCACCCTCCCCCTGCTCCCCAAAAGCATCATCCCACCTCTTTCAAACGGCCACTCTAAACCTACTTGAGCACACGCCCGAGGATGCGCGCAACTGCGCGTCCAAATAACTTCATTATGGGCACAGCGGCTTATAAAAAAATAATGTGTGGAGACAGAGGGCCTGATTATTCGCGCGCACGAAAGCCAAAAGTGAAAACGGCATCCGCGGATCGTCTGCAAAACCTGGAAGCGAAAACGCACTGCGCTAAGCCTAACAGAGAGAGAGAGAGGGAGAGAGAGAAATGAAAGGTCGCCTGCGAACGCTCCGCGAGCCGACGCACAAGGCGTCGCCGTCGTCTGCTGCTGCGTTGCAGAAGGCGCGACCTCGAAATCAGTCGTCTGCGACCGAGGAGGTGTTTCCCGGGTAATTGCGTTTGAAAAATGGACTTCTAGAACGGAGACGACGGCCGTTCCATTGTTGGCGAAGCGTTATCGCCACGCGAGGTACAGCTTGACATGCTCGGACAAGCGGACTAATTGAGATCTCCGATAGAGATAAGAAGGGTCGCTCGAAACTCGGGAGAGCGCGGGCGCTTGGCTCGCGAATGCCCACGTCGGCGTCGCCCGCTCGCTCTCCTTTCCATCTGCTAACGATGTCTCGCGTTTCTTCTTATCGTGCACCGACACCGACTCCCGCCGTCGCATGACTGAACCGTATAGGTGCGTTCGCTAGCGGCACCTAGCGATGTTGGTAACTAGGTTGCGGGGTGCCCAATTTTACTCCTTCGGCGCAGCCGAATCGTAACGCATATCGTACCCGCCACGCTCGAAAGAAACGTGGAGCAACAGACGAACGACCCCGACGGTGCCGCCGTCTGTCGGCCAACGGCCTCTGTTGAGACATTATGCGCCCAAGAATGAAAGGAAGCTCCCCGTGCACTACCGCAAATGTTCGTCGTTAGAAGCACCCCCCCCCCCCCGTCCCTCTCAGTCAAATTACACATTACAGTTGGCCCTACTCCGTCATGAACTTACGTGCTCGCTATGACAGATTAGAGCGAAGAGCAGCAACAAACACCGCCGCGGGGGTTCCCTTGTGTCTCACAAACGCAACAGCCCGGGACAAACTGGGCGAGAAGGTAAGATGAGGGAGGGAAAGGGGAGGCCTCCTGTGTCTCAAACGGCCAAGTCCCTTTCCACGAGATATGACCATAAGCAGAAAGCGTCTCCCTATACGCGCCATTTCCTTGGGAACGGTACCGCTCGTCTCAACAACTTTCTTGACGCCTTGTGCTGTTTTCTTTGTTTATTTGTTTTCGGCTGCCTCAAGCAGAGTATCCCACACTTGCAATCAGCGCCAGCAGGCAAGCCGGGCACTGTCTAGAGAAGTTTTGTACGCGTGTAGGTTACATTCTCTTAACAGCGTTTGCTGGCTTTCTGCAGTGCTTTATTTCTTGACCTAGCTGTTGTTATCGCGAACCTACGGAGAAGGCATTCTTTGAGAATAGCACCGCGTCACAGAAACAACACTCATATCAATTTATCTTTCTCATTTTCTTTCTCATACTTTGAACGAAACTTCTCCATCTCTGTTTGGTCTTTTCTGTGGCAGTTAACGTCCTTAAACAACAAACCGGCTTGGCTGCGAATCTTTTGTAGACGCGTAGCTTACATTCCTTGAAAAAACATTCTGCTCTCAAGACACTGCCCAATATAGCGATTCGCGTTAGAACTTATCGTTCTTTAATCGCGGTGCTTAAAAACTTTCAAAAGCACCCGCCTTTTAAGAGCACTGCCATGACGCTGCGCTCTGTATGAAATTTTTTTTTGTCTTTAAACGCGGGGCTTCTCGGAGCAACGGACCGTACCTTTCAACGGCTGCTATAACATGACGAATGGAGGCCACTCCCTTATAATTACAGCATTCTTCAAGTCAACAACCAGCGCATCGAAACAGGGGGCATGTGGCAGTCCAAAGTACGTGTGTGTTGCGAAAGAAATACGAAAAGGACGTTTGAAGGTCACAGTTGACTCGGTAATACGTGGCGGTCCCCGACGTACGTGCAACGCAGGCCGCTAACTATCGAACTCGAGGTATTCGTCTGCTCTTCGTCTGCACGCCGTCTGCATGCTCGCCGTCTGCTAGTCTTCTGCTTGTCTTCTCGGGGCGGAATCTCGTCCGTCGAAAGCAAAACTGACAGGTGCAAAGCGTCGGTGCTGAGTTTCAAGTCAGCAGTTCAGGAGGTACGAAGTCAACACAACTAAACACACAGAATTGAAAAGAAGGTTATATACTCCGTCAAGAAGATAATTATCTCAATCGGTAAAAATAAAGAAAATATGGTAAGGGACACGGAAACCTAGCAGCAGCAGTAATGAGGGTACCATGCCAAAAGGTGGCAACCATTTCTTTACTTCCTAACCTTCAACTCACCATCCACCAGATGAACGCCTATGCATAACTCCTTTATTTTTGCCGTCTCTCTGTCTCTCTTCCTATATATATATATATATATATATATATATATATATATATATATATATATATGCCTGTTCTTTTTTCGGAGGGGGAAAAAGGGAGGGGTCTTCATTACAGAGTCAGCAACCAACTTTTTCGGTTTCATACAAGCGTGTTCCCCCCTCACCGTTTCTCTATATTTTCCGGCGGTATCTCGTGGTGGAGCTGGGGCGCCGATATTATTATTTACCGCTTTTTGTTCTGCGCTGCCATGCCACCGAGCGAGCTCTCCGGTTCGGGAAATCGGTATTCCATTCGCCCTGCATACCGCGTAAGCACCGAGCTTGCTTCTTTCTTTCTTTCTTTCTTTCTTTCTTTCTTTCTTGGTTGTCCAGCAGATGGAAGCTCTCGAGGGCTGTTATTTACCGACGAAGCCCGATTCCTGGGCAGCGTTCGGAAGCGACCCGCCTGCACCGATGTCTCGGGCAATTTCGAAGCGCGGTCCGAACCTGCCGGAGGAAGTGTGCCCTGAGAGGGGCGCTCCGCCTCGAAGAACGAAGTTCACCAGCAAGCATAGAGTTCCTCACTACAACACCTAGGGGGAAATCTGGCGCCACCGTCTATGGGAGTTTCTTAAGAGGAAGCTTTAGCTCGGTTTCCCCTATCTAAATACATGCAAAAGGAGAATTCATTTTTCTCAGCAACCACTGCACCAAATTTGACGAGGTTTGTTGCATTTAACAGAGAAACTTAAAATCTAGTGACTGCTGGTTTCGAATCTTTGAGTAAGGTCATCAATTTTTTATTAATGATTGGCAGAAATTGAAAATCTTCAAAAACACGACACTATCAAGTTTACAACCCTGTAACTCAACAGTGAAAAATGATAATGCAATTATGTGAATTGCATCTAACAGTACATCTAAAGTGGACAAAATTGTTATGTTACACATGAATTAAAAACAAGATTAGTAATATGGAAATAGAGCTTTTGCAGAACCCTTGTAACCAATGTAACAAATTCACGTGAGATGCAAAGTGATAAATCGAATTTGTCCGCTTTGAATGATCTAATGGATGCCGTTCGCAGAACCATGATATCTGTTCTTGATGCAGAGTTATGAATCTGTAAACTTCGTGCTTCTATGTTTTTCAAACTTCCGAATTTTCGCAAATATTTTAAACAAAATTCTAGACCTAAATCGATATTCGGCTTCCAACAGTCATTAGAAATTAACTTTTTCTCTCAAATGCAACAAATTTCATTAAATTCGGTCCAGGGGTTATCTCAGAAAAACGTTTTTGCGTTTTACATATATTTGAATAGGCCGCGTCGGAGTTGGGCCCGAGCTAAAGCTTCCTGTTAAGGGGGCGCCGTGCCGTCATGGAAATGACGGTATATGTGTCTGGGAGGCTCGTGTTGGCTGGTGTGGTAAGAGGCTTCGTCTAGAACGTGGATACGGCTACACAAATAACGCGTTCTTAAAGTAAAATCTTCGTAAAATGTTTCAGTTCAGGCATATTACATCTTTACTCACCTACAATGCATGACCAAGCGAAGAAAAGCAAGAACAGACGACAAACTGTTTCAAAGCTAGCGCGAATCTTGTCTGTCCTCCAACTTTAGCGGCCCGCTGATACTTTTTACGTATCATATCATTATACACGCAATAACAAGTCCTCATGGTTAAACAAAACATGTTTTTGCGTAATAATAAGGCTAAAGCAGCTTTTTTCGTGCTCTTTTAGTAGAAAATGAATCATTGTGACAGACGGTTTGCCAGGCGCGTCTTCGAGGTGTCCTGTCTCTCCGAGAACGATGCCAATCCGAAGTCACAATATATTGGCATTCCCATGCATACCACAGCGCAGCAGTGCCAGATTACTCTAGGTAATATAGCGAGAAACTTTATGACAGCAAGTATGCGGCCTGTACGGCGGGCAACACAGCGACAAAGAACGTCAAGCGAAAAGTCGGAGAGGCTGAAATAATGGCATGGGTGACGGCAATGGAAAGGAAGCCTGCCATGAGTAATCCGCTGCACTAAATATCGATAACCGGATCAAGAGGGTGGTGCCGGCACCTGTGATTGGTCCGCTTTCCCTTACTTAGCTTCCGGTTGCTGGTCGAAAATCGCGGCGGCATGCAACGGAAGCTTAAGAATCACGCTGAAACAGATCCCCAGCAAAGAAGAATTGGCAGAACTAGGTCGTGCACGAAAAAGTGCGCGAAAACGTTACACGGCCGCACAAAAAGTTTTATTATACGGCAATAAACCCATGCTTTCCGGCAGGTGCGAGTCGCCAGTGCCTGAGCGATCGGCGGCAGCCATGTTTTACTCCTTTCGGAACGAGACAGCCTGCGGCTATTCAGAAGAAAATTCAGTTTTCTTCGGCATATTAATGCATCTTTAACACGTACACGTCACTTTAACGCGGTGAGTTTTTGTAGTTTTGTGACGTCGCGTGACAGGCAGGTGAAGTTTTGAGCAATAGCCGAGGGCTAATGGCGAAAAGGGGTCGAATCAGAAATAACAATTTTTCTTTGTTCGGTCCAATCATGCATAATCAGTGTGTACACGTCATATCAGATGGGCAGCTATCACATTTTTCGTAACACCGCGTGACAGACAGGTGAAGTGGGGGCGGTCCAAGAAATGTTTGGCTATAATCGCGGAGGGCTGATTGCAGAATTGGAATAGAAAAGTTTCGAATAGTTTTACTTTACAGAGCCACCGCCGAGGAGCACCACGTGATTACTGCATCCAGGCCAGACTGGAAGGCTTGCTGGTTGATGTGAAGAAAGGTTGTTGCGTTTGAGAACGTGAAGTACTATGACTGTAGGAAGTAGAGTTTTGATTTAGGGCATGACACTTTTTTGCAGCAAATTCCCGAAATTTGGTAACTTTGTGAAAAATACACACACGAAGTTTACAAATTCGCAACTCTGCATCGAAAACACACATCGAAGTTCTGCAAACTGCATCTGTTAGAACGTTTAAAGCGGATAAATTTTATACATTATACTTACAGCTTATAATAATAATAATAACTTCTTTATTTCCATCAGTGATGGAGGAGACTGCGGGTAAAAGTCGCTTTGGGCAAGCGACTTGACTAGAGCCCGCAGCCTCCTTATTTGATTTTGTTACTTTGTTTAGAAGGATTTTGCAAAAGTCCTACTTACATATCAACAGTATCTTCCAGAACGGTGCATAATACAACTTTGTTCGCGTTAGATGTGTTATTACGTCCAGTTTGCAAAATCGTGATATCATTTTTCTGGCTTATAGTTGCAGAGTTGTAAACCGGAGAGTACCGTTTGTTTTCCAATATTGCAATTTTCAACAATTTTTATTATAGACATAAACATTTTTATCATAGACGCTTGGGGGAGAGTTTCCGAGCTTACGCTTCAATAAACACAGCTTGCGGAATGTGTAAAAAAAACTAATGTTATTTATGTATAAATTATTCAATGAATTGTTAGTGATTGTTAGGCGTATACGTACTTGTAGCCATTGGCAAGCTTCAGCGGTAATACCGCCAGTTGATAGTCGTACTCCAGAGCACATTTTTTGCGCGTTATTCTCAGACAAACAATTGTTGTTCCTGCTGCTGTATGTTTTTTTTTTGTTAGTATTCATGCCGAATTTATTGTACCCAATGGAGGATGTCATCTATATTGGAATACAGCTCGTCTCGAACACGTGGTGACGTAATTTCGCGCAATAACACACAATCGCTAATATTACGCCGCTGTGGGCAGAAAGAAAAAAATGTGCGCAGTAATATGTGCTCGATTGCCGCGACGCGAGCGAACCCGGCTGGCACAGCAAAATAAGAGTGCAGACGACACCTGCTGCGTGGATCGCACGCAAAGCCGCCGCCATATTTGCCCCGCGTTAGCTGTCGTCTGCACTTCCTCAGCAATAAATCTCGTCTGCTCGGCAATTTTCTTCCGGGTCTTCCGTTTTCTCCATGTCTGCCACAAAACAAAACAAAAGAACGCGTGGCAAAATGTCAAGAAAATAGCTCCCGGTCCCCTCCCTCCCTCCCCCCCCCAAAAAAAAGAAAGAAGGAAAGAAAATGAGAGGAGGAATTTCGAAAACAGCTCACAAAAGGCCTCGGTTTCGTGATTGGCTCGAAGCGCAAGCATCCTGAAGGCCGGCGCGCTTGCAAGCAAAACAAAACAAAAACACCTAGAGGCCAGTTGCTCTTCCATCCGGTACAGACGAATTATTGTTATATATATATATATTGCTGTCTTGTTGATTCGCCCCGTCCCCCGTGGCATAATTTCCTGGGCGGCGTCAGGGCGCAAATAGTCCGGCCTCACGCATTTTCTAGCTGCGCTCCGCAGCTGTCACATTCCGGGCGCAGAAATCCAAATTACGGTGTCAGTGAGCGCTGCCCAGACATTCTCCGTGCGCTTTCGTATTCTTCGTTTATTTCGTTTCGCGGTACACAGCCGTCTGGAAATGGCGCTGCGCATATAGTATAATGCACACCGGTTCCCGGCAGGGCGTGACGTCTGCCGAAAACCTGGCTATTTGCTTAATACGGTCGGTGGAATTTAATTCTCACCCATCCGTTTTGGTTGGGTAATAGCTAGCGCTGAATGGAAGTAGCGGTTACACTTTATAAGTGAGACGCACACTGTCGAGAGCGGGCAACCCTGTGCTTCCGTTAGGTTACGCCGGTTTATCGCCCGCCGTTGGGTTCTACGCAAATTGAGGACGACGCAACGAGCTATGGAAAGAAGAATGATAGGTGTAACGTTAAGGGATAAGAAAAGAGCAGGTTGGGTGAGGGAACAAACGCGAGTTAATGACATCTTAGTTGAAATCAAGAAAAAGAAATGGGGGGCATGGGCAGGACATGTAATGAGGAGGGAAGATAACCGATGGTCATTAAGGGTTACGGACTGGATTCCAAGGGAAGGGAAGCGTAGCAGGGGGCGGCAGAAAGTTAGGTGGGCGTATGAGATTAAGAAGTTTGCAGGGACGGCATGGCCACAATTAGTACATGACCGGGGTTGTTGGAGAAACATGGGAGAGGCCTTTGCCCTGCAGTGGGCGTAACCAGGCTGATGATGATGATGATGATGATGATGATGATGATGATGTTGTGAATGATATAGACAGAGGCTTGCTCTCGTAACCGGTATGCGTCACTTGGACCGGCGTGTGTTTGTATATTTCCTGGTTTCTTAATGCATAACTTTTTTTCTTTCATTGAAAATTCGAATTGCCGACCTATACAGCTGCGTGTCTGTATGGAAGCAGTGTGTCTACTTGTACAGTTTCGGCCACGTACTGCAACCCGGCGACAAAAGTTTATGGACCACGGGACCTCCGAAAACATTCAATACCCGAACAGCGTGTATACAGCCGGAGCCAGTAAAATTGCATATACGACAATGTTGAAAGCATATTCTGTGTTCGCCTGAACACCCTGTGCATACCGGGCAGCGGTGACCGTGACAAGATGACCCGATCACGTGGCCGAATATACTTTCGCTTGCGAGGCCACTTCGGGCGTACTAGGTGACGGCGCTGGATTGCTTCACCACTACGTAGTATACCGCCGCATGCCGCCATTCTTCGTCTGCGTTGTCTCTTTTTCGTGTTACTTATTTTGATGGAATCAGGAACGACGTGAATAAAGTGATAAAAATGTTGTAGCTCTAGCAATCAAGGCCTCTTCCTGCATAGCCGCTTTCTTTTTGTAGTAGCACAGTCCTTTAGTATTCTCTTATAGGTATTAAATGCCTCTAGTAGCAACCCTCGAAATCAAGGCCGCTTCCCGTCGCCGTTTTTGCTTTGCAGTAGCACAGTCCTTTAGTATTCCCTTATAAGTATTAAAGGCCTCTGGCAGTAGCTATCGCAATCAAGGCCTCTTCCTGCGTCACCGCTTTCTCTTTGTAGTAGCACACTGCTTTATCATTCTCTTATAAGTATTAAATGCCTCTAGTAGCAACGCTCGAAATCAAGGCCTCTTCCCATCGCCGCTTTTTCTTTGTAGTGGAACTGTCCTTTAGTATTCCTTTATAAGTATTAAAGGCCTCTGGTAGTAGCTCTCGCAATCAAGGCCTTCTCCCGCGTCGCCGCTTTCGCTTTGTAGAAGCACAGTCCTTTATCATTTTTTATAAGTATTAAATGCCTCTAGTAGCAACGCTCGAAATCAAGGCCTCTTCCCATCGCCGCTTTTTCTTTGTAGTGGAACTGTCCTTTAGTGTTCCTTTATAAGTATTAAAGGCATCTGCTAGTAGCTCTCGCAATCAAGGCCTTCTCCCGCGTCGCCGCTTTCGCTTTGTAGAAGCACAGTCCTTTATCATTTTTATAAGTATTGAATGCCCCTAGTAGCAGCGCTCGAAATCAAGGCCTCTTCCCAGCGCCGCTTTTGCTTTGTAGTAGAACCGTCCTTTAGTATTCCTTTATAAGTATTAAATGCCTCTAGTAGCAATGCTCGAAATTAAGGCCTCTTCCCATCGCTGCTGTTGCTTTGTAGTAGAACAGTCCTTTAGTATTCCTTTATAAGTGTTAAAGGCCTCTGGTAGTAGCTCTCGCAATCAAGACCTCTTCCCTTCGCCGCTTTCGCTTTGTAGTAGCACAGTCCTTCAGCATTTTTATAAATATTAAAGGCCCCTGGTAGTAGTAAAGCACGCTTTCGCGACGCAAGCGCGGGAGCATGCCAAGAAGTTCGACGTACCCCGTTGTGGTGAACTAAGCCTGGGTTCGCAGCATCATGTTATGCAGAGAACACGCTTACCGTGTATGTTCGATCATCGCAGCAAACTGAAATAACGAGAACTTGTGGCAGAGCCCGCGCGGCCCCACAAACTTTCCGTACGCGCGTCCTGCGCGCTTGCCCGCACGTCTGTCCTTCACCACGGCGCCGGGAATACCTGAATGTGTGCACAAGGTTGTTGGCGTTATCGAAAAAGGTTTATAGATCGATGAATAATTACGACGCTCAACGAATAGAGTATTATAATTTGTGCGTGCGCATTGCTGATCCTCTTATTTCAACAGCTAAAATTCCAAACTGTTTATTCCCAAGCACAAATAGTGAGGGCTGACAGTATTGCTCGCGTCTTTTGTCAGCATCGTAGTAGCAACGTGTGCAGTGTTTTCGTTATTTTTTTTCAGATTTCAGACCCCATGACCTGTATAGTAACAGATTATCATCATAGCGCGCACAGTCAAGCCAGAAAAATGCGAAAAATAAAGAAAAAATTAGAGACACTGGTGGCGCCGCCTATATGAACTTTCTGCATCAGCTCACCGTGACGTCACAGATTTTGAGAGCGTCTGTTCGGGTCCCGTTCTTTGTTTGTCGGTGAGGGACGACTGCATTGCGCTCGAAATGCACCAGACTCGAAATAGCAATTATTGATAACATTTCTTACGCCATATATATATATATATATATATATATATATATATATATATATATATATATATATATATATATATATATATATATATATATATATATATATATTACGCAGACGCGGGTATGACGCGATTTATTGACGTTTCGGCTTTCATCAGAATGCAAAATCTGGTTCTGATGAAGGCCGGACCCCGGCCTAAACGTCAATAAATCGCATCATACGCGCTTCTACTTCACTGTATATATTTGCCCGGATACAGAAACGCTTTTTTTACCTGGCGGCGGCGGAGGCGGCGGCGGCGGCGGCGGCGGCGGCGGCAGCAGCAGCAGCATGGCTACGCCCACTGCAGGGCAAAGGCCTCTCCCATACTTAGTCCTCTCCCATGCTTAGCAGCGCAACGCAAAAAAAAAAACACTAAGCAACCACGGCAGGTATCGCCATATATGCGAGATATACGAGAAGATACCGTTTATATAGCTGACGTCACATTAACGTGCATCGGTGACAGCGTTTCGGTGCGAAATTTAACGGTAATTAATTTCACCTTCACGTTTTCGATTAATATAGCACTTCTTAATCTTTCAATAAACAAGGCATTGTGCAAATAATTCCGCGATTAAAGCTGGCCTAATTATGACGTTGCTCGGTGGTGTCCCTTCAAGGTGTAAGAAACAGCGCACTTTCCGTTGTTCTTGCTTTTGGTTTTTCCCGCATGTACTCGTATTCGAAATACCGAATAGTTCCTTCTCGAATACCAATGCGAATAGTTTGCACATAATATTCGATTCGTATTTGAAAGTCTAAATATTCGCCCACCCCAAGTACATACATACATGCATACATACATACATACATACATACATACATACATACATACATACATACATACATACATACATACATACATACATACATACATACATACATACATACATACATACATACATACATACATACATACATACTGAACACTAAAAGAAAAAATCTGGAACCTGAATCGAAAACAATGTTTCAAAACTAACACGGTGGACCCATGCATCCACTGGCTTTTATTCACCCCCCCCCCCTCCTTGGATACCACCTATAAGGATGTACTGACTTTGGATTGTCATCGGATTGACGCTGTTTTTGTCTGGTCTAAGGGTCAACACGGAAATCGCGCACAGTGGAGTGAAGAATCAGTTCACGGGTTTGACTTTAACTACCTCGACGTTGCATATCATGTACACGTGCGAAAAGTGTAACACTCGCCACATGTGCTGTTACTACGAGTGCATTGTCCTCTTAATGCTAGCCGCCAAACAAGGAAAGTGGGGGACATCATATTAAGTGCGAAGCGTTTAGAACAACTTTCCGAGAATCGCCGCGACAGAAACGTTCTTTCTATTCGTCCCTGCTTGCTTTGTATTGCTAGATACTTTGGGGGGGGGGGGGCACTTTTCCTTGGTCACCACTCATGCGGGTTCAAATAGAAAGGCGTACCAGCATCTCGGTAGGCGGAAAAAAGAACGAAGACAACACAAACGCACGTTGGGCGTATTTCTGATCCACAAGGCAGGTAAGCAGGGTCATCGTGGTCGAAGGGAGAGCTGTACAGAACATGATGCATGTACAAGGACAACGGACCGAAGCACAACCCACAGCAGCCCTACAAATCGACCCCATAAGGCACCTGAGCGCTGATCCTCAAGTCGAGATATACAACACACCGGGCGGATCGGGGAACGTCGTTGGGCGACGCATCTTCAGACCCATGCATCAGACGACAAACCCACGCGGCTGGTTGTCGTCGTTGTCCCCGAGGTCTTTATTTCTTCCTTTCTCTCTCTCTTTCTTTCTTTCTCTATATCTTTATAAACCTTCAACCCCTCACGTTCTTAACATCTGCGTTCCTTCATCCCACGTCTTTATTTCTTACTCGCGACCGTAACCTTTCAACCCTACACGTTCTTGATATGTTTCTTCCTTCGATCGTCCCATCTGTCCTTTTTCTTGCTCTCTCTCTGTCTTTCAAAGTTCATCCCCACCCTGCTGCTCTAATATCTCTGCTCTGTCTCCCTTTCTTTTGCTTTATTGTGTCCATAAGTTCTTCTTTCTCTCTTTCCCATTTTCTAATATATCAGTCCCCCCATCTCATCAGTCGTTCTATTTCCTGCTGCTTTGAAAGGCTTATACCTCGAACGTGTTTCGATACTTACGGTTCTGTAAAAGGAAACTGGCCTTCCCAACCCGAATCGAGTCATATATGAAGGGTGGCTATATCTCAGAGGGACTTGCGAGGCCTGCTAACACTTATTTTTAGGCACACAAGGAGACATAGGAACGAATGGATGAAGACCTTCATGTATGTCTCCTCTCGCGTCAAAAGTTTCGTTTAATGCCAAGCTGTATTCATTCATTATATCCTGAAGGCCCTCTGTCAGATGGTATTGCATAGCGAGGATGAAAACAACATATATACTACTATTTAAATAGAGAGATAAAATCCAAACCAAAACAAAACAAAACACTGCAACGATACACTAAGCTCCCTGCAACCAAACACGTCAAAAACAGGATACATTGCCAAATGCTACGTAACTAGAGGCCATGTGTTTAAAATATCAAGATAAGAACACTGCAATTATGCATTGCCAACACAGGAATTTCGCCCCGCAAGGCAGAGTACACCGTTAATGACAAGCAAGTAAAAAAGAAGAGAGAAAAAAGGAGCCGCGCGCAGATTACCAGCAGTCAGGACATGAGATACGTGCGAATAAGTTATTGAAATTCACTAAGGTCACCCTCATGTGCAATGTGAGAAAGCAGGTTCTTCCCCTCAGCTGAAGTGCCTGGTATAAAAGACTGAGCGTACGAGAGTGTGCTGCAAATTACACGTTTTGTTTTGAAATGATGATCACGACGACGGAGCATAGCAGACGGGGTACGATAAAGAAATCGTCGTGAAGGGATGGGTGATCATAATGCTGATGAAGGAGCGTGAAACGTGATATCGCGCGATGAATTGATAAGCTTTCTAGTTCAGCACGATGTTTGAGGAGAGCGATGATGGTGCTATGCCCGCGAATGATCTGCAAATATCAATCTAACGGCACGATTTTGCAGGGCTTCAATTTCATGAATAATGTACTCTTGGTCTGGGTCCCACAATGCTCAAACGTACTCAACTTTTGGAGGAATTAATGCAGTTTAGGCTAGTTTCCTCGTATGCGTCGCAACGTGTTTCAGATTACGTTTGATGAGGGCAACATAGCGGTTAGCAGGTGCAAGATGGTGCCGATGTAACTTTTCTAAGTCAGGTCACTGCAGAAACCGAGCCTTAGGTACTGAAAGTCGAAGTAAGTTCAGCGTTAGTATTATTTAACAGGTACTAAGTTTGAATTCTAGAAGTTCGATTAGCAAAGTACATAAATTTTGAATTCGAGAGGTTTAGTGGCCTTAATCAAGTCTCGCCCCATGCGCTTACATCTTAAAAGTCAGATTGCACACCTTTTCAGTCACTCGAAAAAGAAATATTACGGTCTTTTTGCCACTCTTCCCAGCACAAACCCCGGGTAAAAGTTATTTTTATATATGAATGAGTCAGTGAATAAAGGATTTATCACGGCCAAAAAAACACAAAAGATTTCGCAGTCATCAGCAAAAATTCTGATTGGGGATGAAACTCAGTCTGTTAAGTCATTAATATAAACAAGAAAAATAAAGGCCCGAGCACGGTGCCTTGCGGACGTGACCTGGACCTGACCGGACGTGACCTGACCGGACGTTACCTGGATCTGACGAGACCTGGACATATGAAGAGTTACAATTGTTAATTGATGTGAGCTGTACGCTAGAAGACAAAATCTTTAATCCATGCGACAACGAGAGGATGAATGTTAAATGTTACTAGTTTTGCTTGAAGATGATGGCGATAATACGTTCAAAAGCCTTCGAATAATCAAGGAATACTGTGTGAACCTGGAGTCCGGCATCTATGCATGAGTGTAAGTCATGAATTGAACCAGCTGAGTATCGCATGAATAGCCCTTGAGGAAACCGTGCTGACACTTAAAGATTATGATGTGCTCTTCAAATAATTGATTACTTGCGAGTGGGTGACATGATTTAAAAGTTTGCAGATTGAACTTGTTAAGGATATGGTTCTGTAGTTGAGGAGTCAAAAACGTTCGCCAGATTTAAAGGTTGGAACGACCTTAGCTATGCACCAGCCGTTAGGAATGTTTGAATTAGACAACGACTGAGAAAATACTGCGAAGAGTATACGGGACAGTCCTTGCGATGAGTCTTTTAGAATATTCTGATTGAGTCCATTGAGGTCACATTAGGTGAAAATTTTAGTCAACTCGTCATTGAATAAATTCCTGCTTCATCAATTACTACATCAGACATGCTTACACCAGAAAGCGCGCTTAAATTTGGACATGTAGCGGCACGTTCATGACTAAGTGCCGCGGAAAATGCGTCGTTCAGAATCTGCACACTGTAGGGGTTGAAGGACGGACTTCGCCGAATGAAAACCAAACTTGGGAGGATTTATTCTACATTCTATACAGGGAGGTGAGCGTCAAGTGACATTCGTACAGTCATTACGGGCCGGCAGCAACTCGGACGCTGCGGCCCGCGGCAAGAAGTTCGAGAGAGGTGAATCAGGGAATCAGGGCATGTCCCAGAATGCTCAGGTCTCTCTGGAAGGCTTCTTATAAGCCCTTCGAGCACTGTAAGTCACGTCATGTTTGACCAATGGGAGAGTCCGCTCCGATGACGCCACTTTCAGCCAATGGTAGGCGCCCGTGTCGCGGTGTCACACCTGGCGGCTCTCTGTGGTCTTGCCTCGCAGACTGGCAATGCACTTCTAACGAGGAGAAGGGGAGGGCTGCTCATGCTCCATTGTCGGAGGCCCACCTGCTAATCCCGGCGGCGCACGAACTTGTTGGCACGTGAACTTGTTGCCTTAAACTTGTTTGCTCGGCCGCTCCTCTGGAATGTGCTTTCCTGCTTCGGCATTCCTCAATTAGCTGTGCTGCGATTCGAAGTGGTTTGGGGAACTCGAAGTAATCGCAGGAAACAGCTCCATATCTAACAGCTCGTCCTCGCCCCGGTTGTTCTGAATGGCCGGTGAACTCAATTCGCTGGCCATGAGGAACGCTGAAAGAAGCTGCAGGGTACTGGGGTCGAGCCTCGTTTGACAACCCTCGGGATCCTGGGCCCTGGAGAACATACGTCAAACAAACCAAACAACACAGCGCTGCACCACGCGTAAGCGCAGGCTCTTCACCCCTGACTCGCCAGGCTATTACTGAGTCAAAATCAACCCTGATCTTTTAGTTCCCCAATTTTGACAAAGCAGTTGTAACCACCCTTCCAAACAGCCATCCATTTCTCCTCGAATGCCGACAAGACCAGAGTACTATTGTTGTTGCAAAACAAAAGGGTCGTTGACGATGCAAACAACAAATGAAAACAGCCGAACATAACTTAAGTGGCCTAACTACACGAACAGCATGTTTCCAGTCTATCGCAGTGGCGTACTTATCGCACGTATTGGTGCCACTGAACAATCTGGTCAACCTCACAAGTACGTAATCACAAGCGCACTAGCCTTGTGGTCACTATTCAGAACGCATACTTGTGTCATAGGCAAACTCTTCATTACGCTTACTCACGTTTCTTCCTTTAGTCCCTCTAGGACACGTGACTTAAACGAACAATTAAACTCGCGGGACTTACACACTCCGCAGAACTCTTAAAATGATGCGTCTTCTACTAACTCTTTCCACGCACGTTCACTAAAGAAGTCAGAATACGGCTGCCCTCAACACACACGAGCAACCCAGTCATAAATCTGCTTCCTTCTGTCCACACAGGACACGCGCTAATGGAACTAAGAACGCTTCTCCGTGCAAATCATGCACTCACTGAAAATCTACGCGCTTAACCTTAGAAAATTCAACACTTAAAAAGAAAGAAGGTTAAATAACACACGCGCTTTACCATAGGCCTTTCGACGATAACCTTGACCTTCAGGTTACTCACACACACACAAAAAAAAGAAAGCCTATGTACTTATTAATGAGCATCTCGCGAGACTACATGTTTACATAAACGCGTCTTTCAAATCTCGGAGCTTTCTCAAACCAAAACATAAACAAAGCTCAAACCTTACACCTTGAAAGAAATCCTAGTCTCAAATCGCGAAAATTTTCCGATGCTCAAAAAAAAATAAAAAACAAGACACTTCATTTCTACGGAAGGGCTCTTCGCCTCCCTTTCCAAACGCTTATGTCTGACTCATACTCTGAGCCGTCCTCGCGGTGGTCGCGGCTTGAAAGCTACTCTGGCTGCCGAGAGACAACAAAAGGGCTGACTAACTATCAGCTCCCCCAAGACGTTACGGTCTCCTGCCAATTTGCGTCCTCGCGCCCCGCTTTCAACACAAACTCGATTGACCGCGTCGCTACTCCCCACTTGGTCTCGTCCTGCCACCTTGCGTTTCTTCGAACTGCACGCTGAGCTGTGAAAAGAACTACGGAACGACGAGGAGTTTAACTGCCTCGTGCCCTTTGTCCGCGTCCGCGCAGAACATTCTTCGCGGTCCCCCTTTGACCGGCGGCTTGAACGTTTTCGATGCGTCAACATCGTCCGAGACGACCGCATCTTTCTTCTCCTCGCGCCCTGCCCATTTGGGGTTCTTGCCATCTTTGGCGGCGCTACATTAATTACCGTCTTGCGGTGTTTACTGCGCTTCTTTTTACGGCGCTTTCTCTTCGCACTCACTTTCATGTCGCCTTCTCGTGCCTCGTGCTGGTCGGTACACATCTCGTCGGCCCGGATCGGTCTCTTACCCGCACAGTCTAATTGATTTTCATTTAAATCAACATTCTCTCTGCCTCGACTGGCGGACAGCTCAACCGACTCTGGCACAATGCAGCAGGCTTTACTCGAGTAGGACAACTCGCACTCTTGCGAACTGCCCTCTACTACATTGCCCAGCTCACGCTGTGAATCGGCACACAGCCAGTCGGTATCGATCGCTGTCTCACGCGCACAGTCCGAATGATTAATAACGGAATCATCCCTATCTAGGCTATCTAGACTGGCGGAGAGCCGCACCGATCCCTGAACAATGCAGTTGTTCTCTCGTGGACTACGGAGCTCGCCATCCCGAGAACTACTCTCAACTGCATCGCTCAGTTCGCACTTCACTTCTGCACGCAGATATGACCTGACATGGGTGCCCGCGTCTGTCGCGTCAACAGTACCCTTTTCTTCGCTAGCAACCTCGCTAACCTTACCAGCGACGCACACACGCAGTAATTGTGCCAATTTGTTCGCAGCTGGCCTAGCTGTCTCCACAGTCATCTGTTGGCACAGCACCTCGTCGCTCTCACTCTGGCCTTTAACGGCCTCTATTGCCACTAAGGCATCGTTAGCAGCTAGCCTTTTCCCTTTACTTATGAATCTGCAGCTAATCTCACAGGCACTACTCTTCTCGTCGGCTTCTGGCGAAAATCCGCTCGATGCTGCCTCATTCTTTCGCTCTGTACGTACAGAATTCTCAGACAGCCGTTGTCTCTGTGCCATTAACTGATCACAATACTGTATCTCTTTGATCAGTGCTGCCTTCTCTCTCTCATACTTTTGCTCACGCTCAAGCTTATGTTCCTGATACTCACGTTCGCGTTCATTCTCACGTTCGTGACGCTGACACCTAAGAGTAAGTTCTTGAAGCTCCTGCTTCCGTTGATTCTCGCGTTCTTCACGCGTACGCTCACTCCTAAGTTCACGAAGCTCCCGCAAACGTACACGACGCACACGCTCCCGTGGCTTCTGTATCACTTCCCAAGCAAGCTCAATGCTTTTGCCATCATTGCCACTATCATTAATCGCCTTTATGATAGCTGGCGTTTCCATCCGTTCGTCCGCCTCAACTCCCAAATCGTCGCACACCAACAACAA
Organism: Dermacentor albipictus; assembly: GCF_038994185.2. NCBI lineage: Eukaryota > Metazoa > Arthropoda > Arachnida > Ixodida > Ixodidae > Dermacentor > Dermacentor albipictus. The sequence goes on along the minus strand of NC_091828.1, from coordinate 98,361,662 downwards.
GTCTAACCTCGTCAACCTTCTAAGATCCATGGCAGCTGCCCCGACAGGTGGTCAAAACTGTTTTCCTTAATTAATTTGTGCAAACACACAATGCAACAAACTCCCGATTCCCAGAACTATCAAAATGAACACACAACATTTGAGTCTGGCGAATCAAAAGGAAAAAAACCACGCGCTCACTTACGGTTGCAGCACCCTGCCATCCGGTGCATTTGTCCGCTGTTCCCGGTTCCTCGGGACTCCCTGGGTCGAAGGCTCGCTCCTTCTTCGCTACTCCCAGTTTCTTCGGACCTCTTTCGACGAAGGCTTTCTCTTCTTCGCTCTTCCCGGTTGCTTACGATCTCTCTGGACGAAGGTTGATCTGTAGCGCTGCCACCAGCTGATGCATTCGGAGGCGATCCCACCGCTGCCACCAGATGTAGGGGTTGAAGGACGGACTTCGCCGAATGAAAACCAAACTTGGGAGGATTTATTCTACATTCTATACAGGGAGGTGAGCGTCAAGTGACATTCGTACAGTCATTACGGGCCGGCAGCAACTCGGACGCTGCGGCCCGCGGCAAGAAGTTCGAGAGAGGTGAATCAGGGAATCAGGGCATGTCCCAGAATGCTCAGGTCTCTCTGGAAGGCTTCTTATAAGCCCTTCGAGCACTGTAAGTCACGTCATGTTTGACCAATGGGAGAGTCCGCTCCGATGACGCCACTTTCAGCCAATGGTAGGCGCCCGTGTCGCGGTGTCACACCTGGCGGCTCTCTGTGGTCTTGCCTCGCAGACTGGCAATGCACTTCTAACGAGGAGAAGGGGAGGGCTGCTCATGATCCATTGTCGGAGGCTCACCTGCTAATCCCGGCGGCGCACGAACTTGTTGGCACGTGAACTTGTTGCCTTAAACTTGTTTGCTCGGCCGCTCCTCTGGAATGTGCTTTCCTGCTTCGGCATTCCTCAATTAGCTGTGCTGCGATTCGAAGTGGTTTGGGGAACTCGAAGTAATCGCAGGAAACAGCTCCATATCTAACAACACACACAGACTCCGGAACTGTCTCGCCATTTGAATTTGTGAGGACTACATCGGGGCTACGAAGCCGGATTTATTTTGCGCCTGAACCACGTGAGGACTACTGGTAAGCAGTGATGCTAAATCACCACGGAAGAAATGTTAACGCATAGATTTAGATAGGGATTGATATTCAGCATCGCATTGGCATCGTTTCCATGATTCAGAGATAAGTGCACGCGTCGTCCGAAGCTGGCGATTGCAGACGGCAAGCAGACGTCGCTCTCGTCCAATGCCAGAGCGCCAAGCGTCTTCACGAACCCGGTTTCAACGTGAGGAGCGAGTGTCATTTGCGTTTAGTCTTCCAATTGCCAGAACCATACACGCACCTGCACAACGGCGCCTCGATTCTCGCCCCAGTGACCCGTATACGATGTTAAAGCGTAAGCTTTACTGGCCGAGAACTTGCGATTTCGCATGGCGGTGCTCCGAGGAGGCACATGACGTCACAACGCGCGCCTCGCCGCGGACATTCCTCTCTCTCTCTCTCTCGATCCCTAGTTACTACTGCGCATGCGCCACTTGCAGCAGCGAGCCACAGGTGTTCCGTCGCTGCGCAACGCCGCGCCTCTCCACCGCCGCCGTTTGATATGACGTCACACCGCGTTCCTCGTCGTTGCGCTCGCCTCCGCTCGCTTCACCAGCTGCGTCGCATGCCTGATAGCATGTCGGAGGATTAAAAGGAGAGCTCGCGTGTGCCGCAACCACACTTGAGGCGGCAGTATGGACGGCGACAATTCTGACAAGCAGGATGAGGCCTGGAATCAACAGCGGAACGAGATGAAGAGGAAACGAATCGCCCAGGAAACAGACGAACAGCGCGCCGAACGACTGGCTAAACGCCGCAACATAGCTAGACAACCAGACTAACCTGGACTTGCAAACAAGATTAACCAAGGCTTAGCTTTCCCTGCGTATATCCTGGCATTGCCGAGCTAAGCCACTGCCAATTTTTTTGCCACATTGATATATACGTAACATACAACAGCAAACTGTGGCTGATCATCGCACCCAATGCTTCTGTCTCTAGGACAAATCCTGACCATAACGATTTTCGTGTAGGTGAGGGAGGCTTCGCGAGCAAATAGCATGTGGGAGCGGGACAGTGAACTGGTGCGCACTGCCTGCTATATTATACGCACGTGATGCTTGTCGCATCAAATGTCCCCCCCCTAAATGGAAACGTCGAAATAACGTGTTTCACAAGCGTAAAGCTAAAGCCTAAAGGACCTGTGAGGACTGGAGTTCTTATCGCGCCAAGGACCGATAACATAGGGAGATAGTGCTAGACCATGCTGTCGGATTGCCGAGACGTTAATCGGCAATAAATATAGAAATAAACAACAAATACGTAAAATATTTACCAAAATAATCTCCAATGGAATAAGGGCAACATTGAACTTTAGTCAACCAAGGGAACAGACTGGCTTCAGGAAGGGATACTCTACAATTGATCACATCCATATCGTTAATCAGGTTATCGAAAAATCTGCAGAGTACAATAAGCCTCTCTGTATGGCTTTCATAGATTACGAAAATGCATTTGATTCAGTAGAGATACCAGCAATCATAGATACATCACGTAATGAAGGAGTACAGAACGCTTACGTAAATACCTTGGAAAATGTTTGCAGAGGTTCCACAGCTACCTTAATTCTACACAATGAAAGCAGGAGGGTACCTATAAAGAAAGGGGTCAGACAGGGAGACACAATCTCTACAATGCTATTCACTGCGTGCTTGGAAGAAGTATTGAAGCTATTAGATTGGGAAGGCTTAAGATTAAGGATCGACGGCGAATATCTCGGCAACCTTCGATTTGCCGATGACATTGTTCTATTCAGCAACAATGCAGACGAGTTACAACAAATGATTGAGGACCTTAACAGAAAGTGTTCAAGAGTAGGGTTGAAGGTTAATATGCAGAAGACAAAGATAATGATGAACAGCCGGGCAACAGAACAAGAGTTCAGGATCGCCAGTCAGCTTCTAGAGTCCGTGAAGGAGTACGTTTACCTAGGTCAATCACAGGGAACTCTGATCATGAGAAGGAAATTCACACAAGAATAAAAACGGGTTGGATCGCATACGGCAGACGTTGTCAGCTCTTGACTGGAAGCTTACCATTATCATTGAAAAGGAAGGTCTACAATCAGTGCATTTTACCAGTGCTGACATATGGAGCAGAGACTTGGAGACTGACAAAGAAGCATGAGAACAATTTAGCTAAGGACTGCGCAAAGAGCGATGGAACGGAGACTGCTAGGCTTAACGTTAAGATACAGAAAGAGAGCAGTTTGGATCAGAGAGGAAACGGGTATAGACGATATTTTAATTGACATCGAGAGAAAAAAATGGAGCTAAGCAGGTAATTTAATGCGCTGGTTAGATAACCGTTGGACCATTAGGGTTACAAAATGGGTACCAAGAGGAGGGAAACGCAGTCGAGGACGGCAGAATACTCGGTGGAGCGATGAAATTAGGAAATTCGCGGGCGCTAGTTGGAATCGGTTGGCGCAGGACAGGGGTAATTGGAGATCGCAGGGAGAGGCCTTCGTCTGCAGTGGACATAAAACATGATGATGATGATGAAAATCGGCACAAGGCACACCGCTGGTGTTGCGACTGACAAGCCCCGTAGGCAGTGGCAAGCGCAGTTGTGTGAGAACACATGTAATATCAACACTTAGTGTATCTGAGATTGCCTGATTTCTTATCTCAAGGGCTCTAAAGGAGGCAATCTGATCTTCGAATAAGCGGGAAGCAACGTTGTAACAACTGTAGTCCCAACCTCATGGCGATGTCATACCCGCAAAAATAAAGCACGGTATTCATTCGTACCTCAAAAGACAGTATGTGAAAGACAGCAGAAACTTAAGAAAAGGCACCTTAATGTTTATTGAAAGAGTGCTGGCATGAAATTTTGGACTTTTCATTTTCTTCTTTTGCGACAGACGACGGTCCTTGAGCTCGAAAGCTTACAAGAATGCTTCCAAGCCTCAGAGCGCTCTAAATAATGTAGTCTAGTAGCTTTCCTGATATCAATTTCGGTTTAGTTTCCCGGTAAGTGAATGTGTCGTGACGTCATGATTCAATACGTGGTCACGTGGGAGCAGGACATTGGGGCGCTTTGACACTCGCTTCAGCTCGCTCGGTGGCCTCCTGTGCCTCTACTCGCTTTAGAGGGCCGCTTTAGCAGCGTAGCAGATGACCGACCGAGCCAGAGAGTGTGTCAAAACGTCGCAATCTGCTGCTCCCGCGTGACCCCCTACTGAGTGGTGACGTCACGACACATTCACCTTCCGCAAAGCTAAACCGAAACTAAGTGCAGGAAAGCTGTTGCACTAGATTATTTAGAGCGCCCTTTGGCGTGCCAGCAATTCTTCCTAGTGTTGCGATTATTATTATTATTATTATTATTATTATTATTATTATTATTATTATTATTATTTATGATAACACACGTACACAATGAACAGAGAGGGTAATGGAAAAGAGGCAGGCTGGCAACTGCAACCGTGAGGGGCCCACCACCTGCCTACTCTTTAGGAAGGAGGGCCTTGACCTTCATTTAGCGCTAAAGAAATGAAAGTATCATGTCCGGACACCTTTAATGACCTTCGTAAGAGCGTGCAGTGGGGTCGGGTTACCGACGAGCCGCGTCATTATCGATGCGGGAATCGCCGACTCGGCGCGGCGGACGATTCCAGATTCAGCGGACGAATAGAATCGAAGACCACAACCGAATTGCTACAAACGTGCCACCTCCTTTCGATGCACCGAAGCACCGCGCAGTTAAGTGCTCGGGCTCCTCGAAGGGCCGGCCTTTAATGGCCATCGAGAGCAGCGCCGGGCACTGGAGTCGGTTCGACGCGGTGGGTGTCATTGCAAATGAAATGGGAGGGGCGGGCGTACACGGTTCACCACCCCGAGAGGCCGACGCAGGCCCAGGGCAACACCGCTGCCTGCGTGTGTGTGTGTGTGTGCATACATCTGCCTGCAGACGTCGTACCCCCCATGCACTGTTCTAATCATCGGCGTGCCGCGCTTTGCAAATACGTGCACTGCACGCCGAGCAGACAGGGTTTGCGGCATAATGCGGCAAACGACCGGTGAGGGCGTTGTGCGGGGAGAGCGGGAGGAAGGGTACTGCTCTGCGTTGGCAGTGGGGGGGGGGGGGGCTGTAGGCTGCTGTTTGTTGCAGCGTCGGAGGTCTATTTTGACGCAGCCAAGAAGCCCAGGCGAAGCGCGTCGCTCGCATCAATCAGCGCGTCGTGCAGTGAAGCATGCTGATAGGGAGGAGGAAAGCCTGCGAAGGCACGCAGTGGGTATCCTACTTCGAGGGGGGGGGGGGGCGGAGGGCAACAATGCGCCGTAGCTTCGTAGCAGGCGCGCACGGTGGCGTTAGAATGGGCACCGGCTCGCAGCTGGCGCCAAAATGGCTGATGAAGCGGAGGACGTCCGGTATGGGGGGAGGGGGGAGGTAATGCGGTTTAAGCGTGAGCGCATTGTCTTGTTTACGGAGAGGCGGCGGTGGCGGCGGCGGGCAAAACAACTACGCGAGTGGCAAGCGTAATTGAATCTCCGCAGTCATATTTTAGTGCGCGGCTTAGCTGCTGCGTGTGTGTATGTGCATACTTCAGGTGGAGAGAGCGAGGAGGAGATTCCGTTGTCCCGGTTTGATGCGCGTGACCGCGCAGGAGTCTATCTTTGTGCGTGGAAGTGTGTGCGTACGCTTGTTCCTGAATTTGCGTATGTATGTATGTATGTATGTATGTATGTATGTATGTATGTATGTATGTATGTATGTATGTATGTATGTATGTATGTATGTATGTATGTATGTATGTATGTATGTATGTATGTATGTATGTATGTATGCATGTCCTTTAGAGTTGTGTCATGCAAACGCTAGCGTGGTTGACTTGTATGCTTGCGCAGGTGCCTGTTAACGCGTGTATGTGTGTGTGTGTGTTTAAGTTAAACATGTGTTTTGTGTCTGTGTGTGCGCGCGCATACGACTGCATGTGAAAACGTGTGTGACTGCTTGTGTGAAATATGTGTGTGAGTGCGAATTCCTTTTGAGCTGCTTTTTGGTACACTTGCGCATGCACAGGTGTGTGTGTGTGTGTGTGTGTGTGTGTGTGTGTGTGTGTGTGTGTGTGTGTGTGTGTGTGTGTGTGTGTGTGTGTGTGTGTGTGTGTGTGTGTGTGTGTGTGTTGCGCGCGCGCGTGTGTGTGTGAGTGTGTGTGGGTGCACTCGCATCGACATGTTCGTATGTACGCGTGCGTAGGTACACGCGTTAGTTTGCAGTGCACGACCGACCCACCTGGGCGGCCGATGGAGCGCGGTGGTCCCTGTGCAAAGAAGTGAGTGACGGGTAATGAGTCAAACGCGATGGATAATTAGCGGAGAGGTGGAGCGTATTCCCGAGCTTTAATATACGGGTGCTTGGATGCTTGATTTGGTCGTGTCTGTACGGTACCTCGTATCGCAACCGTGCACGCAGTGCAGCCAGAACGTCGGCGCACGGTTAGACCTTCTATGCACCAAGCAGAGCCGCGATCGTGACGATCGACTCCTACTGAGGAGCGTGAATGCTTTTCTTTCTTTCTTTCTTTCTTTCCAACGGTACGCACACAGCGCGTTCAAGACAAATCAGAGTTCCAGGAGCTTTTCACGAGTTATTAAAGCGACTACAGGATCGAGACAAGCGTCCGCGCTGGCTTCATCCTTTTCAGGGTCCGCACTTTGTAATGATCTCTCTCTCTCTTGATTATATATATATATATATATATATATATATATATATATATATATATATATATATATATATATATATATATATATATATATATATATACTTATTCATTAACTAACAAGTCATGTACATTGCAGACGTCAGGAGTGTTTTACAGGACTAGTTCCAATGGTGGTACACTGGGGAGCCCACGGAAGGTGCACAAAACCATCCTCTTCCTCCAAAACAATCACTCGAACGACCGAAACAGAGACGAAAACAAACTTCTGAGTGCTCATCATGAACTTCTTCCTCATCTTGATATTATTGTCAACCCGCAGCCGCGGCTCAGGGGCTGAGGGGTTGTGCTTAATAGCACGAGGTCGCAAGTCCCATTCCCAGCCGCGGCAGCGATATTTCAATGGCGACGAAATGCACAAAGCGTTCGCGTAGTACTAGCCTACATGTGCGGGCACGTCAAAGAACCCCGGGTCGTTAAAGCTGATCCGGTGCCCTCTCCAATACAAAGGTTAAAAAAAATAAAAATAAAAAAATTCTAATAAAGCACTGAAGTAAAAACTTGAGGAGCTGACTATCTTTTCTAGATGTTCCTCCATCAACTCGGGAAATTTTGCGACCGCGCAAGTTCTATACTTACCGCTAGGACGCTTTCCTACGAAGGGGAAACACGTGCAAGCACAGAGACCGGTATAACACAAATTCAAAAATGTTTTTCTTGCCTAAAACAAAAAGTTATTTGATAAAAGGTTCTCAGCTTGTAGACAATGGATGTTTCGAATAGATACACTATTCAGCGTATTTTTACCCCGACCACCTCAATGCTAAATTTACGACTAAACATAGGCTAAAACTAACTTTTTTGCAACTTTGTCGCCAGCTGTACAGACCATTTCATGTTATATTCGTCCCAAATTATTTTTCACTAACAGTACAACTTGCTGGAAATTAGTTACTATGAAATATAAGCTTTCGGTAAACGTTATCTTTCTGCAAAAGAATTCCCAATATGCAACAAATTTTGCATATTTAGTGCCGTATAAAAGACTCCCGGAAACGTAAAGATCGATAACACGTTTTTAAAGTGAAAAGCCTATCTTCATTCACAAGGGAAAATGTGTGCTCGCCTAATTTAAGAAGAGGAAATTTTTTTCACAATGCGTTTTACGAGTCATACTTTCGAGCTTTATAAAAAACTTTACGTGTTCCTAGCGGTGCTGAAACATTTTTTTTTTCGCTAAAATGTTTTGCAGAAATACTTCTTGCTTTAAATAAATAGTCCGCATTGTTTTTTTTTTTTTGTTTCAAAGGAATCGCTTATGGTCGAGCGCCAAGGTTGGGACAGTTGGAACCCCGCACTATTCTCCCACTAAAGTAGCCCCTAGCAGGACTTTCGTACTTGACAATATCATTCCTCGGAATTTTGAGAATGGCAGACCACAAACAAATGTCATGAAAGAAAGCACCGACAGCGTGTGCCTTTTATCTTAAATCTTATCAGACTTAAATATCAAAAGTGCGAAACAATAAGAGAGTACTCACCTGAAGACTATGTAATTTTATGTACACGGCTGTGTACTAACTACGTCCGGCAGCGGCCCAGGAAAGAGGTTTTAAACACGCCCGATGTACGTAAAAGTGGTGGTAAAGTCGCTAAGAAAGACTTTGGGTTTCATTATTAGCATAAATAAATTGTCCGATGGCAGGATCCAAACAGGATCCCTGGCACAACAGCTTGCTGTTTACGCAGCTTACGTTTACTTCAATTCATACTGCCACTGTAGGTTCGAGTCTGGGACTTCCGGTAATTTTCTAACACGTTGCTGTCGCATTCATTGCTCCGCCCTTACGGCGAAACTATCGCGTAATATTTATTTTAGCTTACAGAATTTCGGCAATTGTGAAAAAAGAAAAGCGGAGTGACAAATCAACATTTCGCTCGCCACAGTCAGTCGAATTCAGTCTTCTCTCATAAATACAAATTAAATACAAATGAATGCAGCGTTTGTATAGTAAGAGCATTCCTGCGTTTCAGCGGTATTTAGTGAAGCACCCTTTTAAGAGGAAGCTTTAGCTCGGACCAAACTCGGACGCGGCCTACTCAAATACATGCAGAAGGCAGAAACGTTTTTCTGAGATAACCCCTGGACCAATTTCAATGAAATTTGTTGCATTTGAAAGAGCAAGTTAAGTTCTCATTACTGGTGGGAGCGAAATTTCGATTTGGAGCCTGTATTTCGTTGAAATAATTTTCAAAAATGCGAAAGTTCGAAAAAAATAGGAGACGAAGTTTACAAATTCATAGCTCTGTATCAAGAACACACATCGTGGTTCTGTGAAAGGCATCCATTAGATCATTGAAAGCGGACAAATTCGATATGTCATTGTAAATCTCACGTGAATTTGTTACGTTCTTTACAAGGGTTCTGCAAAAGCTGTATCTCCATATTACAAAATTTTGGAGATGCATGTGTAACATATCAGTTTTGTCCGCTTTAGAAGTCCTGTTAGATGCAATTCACAGAACTGCATTATAGTTTTTCGTTGCTGAATTATAGAGTTGTAAACTTGATAGTTTCGTTTTCTGAATATATAAGATTTTTGCCAATTTTAAACAAGAGCTTTACGACCTAAATCAAAAATTCGAAACAAACAGTCACTAGATTTTAAGTTTTTCTTTTAAATGCAACAAATGTCGCCAAATTTGGTGCGGTGGTTGCCGAGAAAAACGAGTTCTCCTCATACATGTATTTAGACCGGAGCACCCGAGCTGAAGCTCCCTCTTAAGCAGCAGCCTTACACTGAGCCAATGCCTCCTTTACTAGATGCCAGCCGCGTTGCCCGTAAACTCGGTTCCTGGCCCTCTCCCTTTCCTCTCCTCCGCGAAAAGGCAACGAGCGCCGCTTGTGGCGGACGTCTGCAACCTAGATCACGTGCTGTGGCCTTCGAGATTACCATGGCGTCTGTTGCAATCTCGGAGGCCCGCGATAACGCTCGCTAACAGACGCCCGCGCACATAAAGCGCCCGCGGAGCATTCAGCCGCCGCTGCCACATCCGCCGGAAGTTGAAAAGGCAACGAGCGCCGCCTCACGGAACTTAAGCTGAACTAACTTCAACTAAGGGAACCGCCGCCGCAATGGGAAAGCGAGCAACGCGGCTGGCATCTAGTAAAGGAGGCATTGACTGAGCAACAGAGAGATTTTGCGATTCGGCAGACGCGATAGGAACGCACACCTCGGCATAACCACCAGCTAAAGCGGCGGCCTGATCGACGCCCACTATGCACGTGAAAACAGGATTGTCGGTAGCGCTGAAGCCACGTTAGCAGTGGGCGTCTGTAGCGTGCACGGAGCGTCGGAGGGCACAACGCTACAAAACGTTGTGGAAAAACTGCTGCCACGCTAGCGTCAGTGACAACAGAAATTACATTCCTGCTCATCTGCGATCTTTTGAATATCGATCCGACAGAAAAAAAAACGATATAGAATGCGCCACCGCGCTTGGCTGATAAACATAACTGCCACAAACCTACACAAGGGGAAGCTTATTGTCACATATCATAAGGCTCACCAGTACTCTGGAGAGTAGGAAATACAGGATTACTTAATATGAGATTGTTAAACCTACAATTTCGTATACACAGGGTTAATGCAAAAGCAATCTGATACCAACCTCCTTTCGTTATTCCATGTTACATTTTTCGCAACCCTCCCTGTTATTCAAGGAGCCCTTGTGGATTTTGCTGTTTTATCCGTAACAAAAAATAACTCAATTTATTAAGCATTCGTACATGGTTTCGTCATTGACGTGTGCCTATTAACCTAATTTAGTCAACAAAAAATACGAGTCACAATGCCGCTTAAGGTGGCAGTCAGAAGCAAGGAATATTGACTATTCTACAAACGAGACCGCGGTGATGTGAAAATAAACGCCAACGAACGCTCCTAATTTGTTAGACAAGTTGCATTTTTTTTTGTTAACAGACACCGCACGGGCTGGAGAGCCGACGATTACGTTGACGCTACTCTTCGTTGTACGCCTCTTGGAACAAGGATGTCTGAAAAAACTTTTTTTTTAAACTTACCCAGCAAGAGTTCCAACTCTCGAATCAAACCCGCTACCTGACAGTCATCGTGCGTTGAGGTAGTAGTAGTAGTAGTTGTAGTAGTAGTAGTAGTAGTAGTAGTAGTAGTAGTAGTAGTAGTAGTAGTAGTAGTAGTAGTAGTAGCAGCAGCAGTAGTAGTAGTAGTAGTAGTAGTAGTAGTAGTAGTAGCAGCAGCAGCAGCAGCCGCAGTAGCGTAATAATCCTGCTTTATGTCAACTGCAGGCTTCTCCCAGCGATGGTCAACTGCCCCCGTTTTGCACTGGCTGGTCGCAAATTAGGGCCATGCAAATTTCCTGATTTCATCCCGCCACCAAGTTTTTTGCCTTCCGCGACTGTGCTTGCATTACCTTGGAACCCATTCTGTAACTCTAATAGGCCGCCGGTTACATGGCCTGCTCGACAGCAATTTTTCCACTTAACGTCGACTAGGATACCGGCAAACCCCGTTTGCTCTCTCATTCCCACCGCTGTCTTTCAGTCTCTTACCGCTACGCCTAACATTTCTTTCGTTCCATTGCTCCCTTGTAAGGCCCGCAACTTCTCGTGCCAGTTTGATGCAACCCACGAGGGTTTATTCTTCTCGTTCACGGTGTCTCCGCATTAACTGCGGCTTACTTTCAGTTGTTCCGACTAATAACGAAAAGAAACAAACCTCGAACGTGGCGCCGAATGCGAGCATAACCCTCTGCTGACCAAAACACGTCACAAGTCACTTTAGTATCGAAACGATGAGCAAAACGTGAACAAGGCGAGTTCACCTCGTTCACGTTTTGCTCATCGTCTTAAATTTCCATCTCCCGCATTCCCCGTCTTTTCCCTGGATTTATTATGGAGAGTAATGGAAAATGATTGCATTTTAAGAGGTGCACTGCCAGGTTTGACGGGAATCTCCACCTGTTGCTCTGCATCACTGGCTGCTATTCAGTGCTATCCGCGCCGTCCTATTGCGCGCGCATGGGGAAGAGGGGCAGCGGGCACAGCTAAAACCCCGTAAACTTCGTAAAGTAGCGCCACGCTTTGAATCATGCCGCCCCCTCCTCACGCACTCTGTCCTACGCCGCGTCGCTATTGCACGTGGGCCCTCGCTCCGTGTTACAGCGCCATTTTCGCTCGGGAAGTGTCTACTGAGTGACGGGGAGTGCATGTTGGCACCGTTGCTACGCTCGAGCGGTGTAGGCGGCGTCACGGTCGAGGAGGGAGCGTGGAAGAGAGGAGAAACGAGGAGGAGTGAAGGCGGAGGAGGAGAGTGTTGCTACTTTACGGAGTTTAAGGGGTTTTAGGCACAGCAGGCAGGTGCGCGCCCGCTAGGGGGGGGGGAGGGGAAGGGGCACGTTAGCCCACTTCTACTTTGGCCGCGGCGTTAGATGGTGCGGCTGAGCGCGGCCTATCTTGGAGGTGATCTGCGCTGCGTTCGAAGGCTAGCTGAGCTGAGATTGCTGATGGCTTCGTGTGCGTTGTTTTCGCGCACCTAGTTCACGTTGAAGGCAGACGCACCACGAAAGGCAATTCCCTCGCCGCTTCTGCCGCTCCTCATCTCTTTAGCGTGCTGACGGCGAGTATTCGACGCAGGCACGTACCCAGGGGGGGGGGCCCGGGGGGGCCCGGGCCCCCCCCGAAATCAACTGGCATACCCCCCCCCCCCCCCCCTCTCCCCACCCACGCCACCACTCCTCACACATTCCTAAAGCGCCGCCAGATCAATGTTGAGACTTCGCAGCTGTTCATCGGTCAGCATTATGCTGCCTTTTTCACTCCTTTTAGATGGCGGTAGTTATCGGCATCTCTTGTGATGTGAAGGACAGTTTTCTCGTAGATTCCGCACCCGCGCGATTAACTCGAGATGTGTTCAGTTGTCACCATCTATTCAACCGTCACGCGCATAGCTGTTGCTTTTGTTAGTTCAACCTTCTTTGTTTAGGCTGATCCTGGGACCATGAGAGGGATACGGCTGTTACTCAGCTGGTCTGTACTCTCATGGAACGAGTTGCGGCTGGAGAAACCGGCAATTGCGTTTAACTTATCCCTTTGCCTCATTGTTTCCTTTAGTTACGGCTCACCCCGACGCTGACAGATGCCCGGAACCATATACACGTTATATGGGTTAGATAAGGTGGGAAATAAAATAATGTGAAAGAGCGTCCATCATGAAACCCTGCAATAACCCTTAAACCCATAAGCAAGATGACTGTCGCCCGTTACCTCGTCTGTTTTTCCCTAACTGTATAGCACTTTTCGTGCAAAATTGGCAACTGGAAACAAAAATCGCAAGGAGTTGAGAAATTAAGCGATCTACTAATTAAGGGAGAGCCAAGGCAACAACCAAACTGAAAGCAAAAGCAAATAACAAAAATAGTTAACCGTTATTTATGAGAATATTTATGGATCAACATTTTTTTATTTAAAAAGGAAGTAGAGAAGAGGCCGCCGGAAGTGGAGAACGATTACTTGTTTTGAATGACGCTTCTACAGTTGTCGGTCGAACCGCCTCACGTAGCCACTTCTCTGCTGTGCTTATGTGGGTGTTTTTCTAACCTTTCGCAGTGAACGCAATACAAAACTGATCAACAAGGCGAAAATAACTGATATTCGAAACTATAACATGAGAAGGACTGAAGAAGCCGTAAAAAATGAACGCCGCCTGGAATCAGTAAAAAAGAAACCTGGAATAGGACAAACCATGATGTATGCAGTAAAAGATAAGAAGGATAATATCATCAGCAATCTCGAAGATATAGTAAAAGCAGCGGAAAAATTCTAAGCTGACCTGTCTACATACCCAGAGGAGTCACGATAGTTCACTTAGAAACAGTAATGAACAGGATACAGAAACTCCTATAACTAGCGATGAGGTCAGAAGGGCCCTGCAAGAAATGAAACGATGAAGAGCGGCAGGATAAGGTGGAATAACAGTCGATTTAATCAAAGATGGAGGAGACCTAATGCTTGGAAAACTGGCGGCTCTTTATACGAAGTGTCTGTCGACTGCAAGGGTCCCAGAAAACTGGAAGAATGCAGACATTATACTAATCCACAAAAAAAGGAGACGTTAAAGAATTGAGCAATTATGGGACCATTACCTTGCTCCCAGTATTATATAAAATATTTACCAAAATAATCTCCCATAGAATAGGGTTAACACTGGATTTTGTCAACCGAGGGAACAGGCTGACTTCAGGAAGAGATACTTTACAATGGATCACGTCCATGTCATCAACCAGGTTATCGCGAAATCTGCAGAGTACAATAAGCCTCTCTATGTGGCTTATATAGATTACGAAAAGGCATTTGATTCAATAGAGATACCAGCAATCGTAGAGGCACTACGTAATCAAGGACTACAGAAGGCTTATGTAAAAAGCTTGGAAAATATTGCTACATGCGTGAGGTATCTGTTTGTTTGAACGAGGCGCGTAGGCGCCATCACTCAAGAAAAGAGAAGGAAGAACGAACTAGGCTCGCGCTGTGAATCTAACCGGTCAGCGCTGCAACCGTTGTTGTAAATATAATCTGCAAATGGTTTCTCGTCTTGCTGACTCGTCTTTCGCGTTAGAATATCTACGAGGTTCTACAGCTACCTTAATTCTACACAAGAAAAGCAGGCAGATACCTATAGAGAAAGGGGTCAGACAGGGAGACACAATTTCTCCAAAGCCATTTTCTGCGTGCTTAGAAGAATTCAAGCTATTAAACTGGGATGGCTTAGGAGTAAAGATCGACGGCAAATATCTGAGCAACCATCGGTTTGCCGATGACATTGTTCTATTCAACAACAATGCAGACGAGTTACAACAAATGATTAGAGACCTTAACAGAGAGAGTGTAAGAGTGGGGTTGAATATTATTATGCAGAAGATGAAGATAATGATAAATAGCCGGGCAAAGGAACAAGAGATCAGGATGGCTAGTCGGCCACTAGAGACTGTGAAGGAGTACGTTTACCTAGGTCAATTAATCAGAGGGAACCCTGATCATGACAAGGAAATTCACAGAGGAATAAAAATAGGTTGGATTGCATACGGCAGACATTTTCAGCTCCTGACTGGAAGCTTACCATTATTATTGAAAAGTAAGGTGTGCAATCAGTGCATCTTGCCAGTGCTGACATATGGGGCAGAGACTTGAGAGCAAGTTAAGGACAACGCAAAGAGCGATCGAACGAAGATTGCTATGCATAACGTTAAGGGAGAAAGAGATTGGTTTGGATCAGAGATGAAGCGGCTATAGACGATATTCTAATTGACATCAAGAGGAAGAAATGTAGCTGGGCAGGTCATGTAATGCCTCGGTTAGATAACCGTTGGACTATTAGGGTTACAGAATGGGCACCAAGAGAAGGGAAACGCAATCGAGGACGACAGAACACTAGGTGGAGCGATGAAATTAGGAAATTCGCGGGCGCTAGTAGGAATCGGTTGGCGCAGGACATTGGTAATTGGAGATCGCAGGGCGAGGCCTTCGTCCTGCAGTGGACATAAAACATGATGATGATGATGATGATGATGATGATGATGATGGTGGTGGTGGAAATGGCGGGCCCCCCCCCCCCCCGAAAAAAAATCCTGGGTACGTGCCTGATTCGACGTCATGGAGTGAGGTGTGTTCATGTTTGCCTGTGTGGGCGTGATGCCATGCTTGTTGATTTCGTTAGTAAGCGAATGTTCACACCAGTTTATACGACCGATAACACTACTATCTTTAATTTGTATAACTGCTCAATAATGCGCTATCGCAATCAATGCTTTGCCTTTCAGGAGAAACTGCGATTTCTTCTTTTTTTTCCTTATAGACCCCAATGAGTAGCCATTTCAGCGAAAATGAGCCACGCCTCTTTCGCTGTTAAAAGCACGACAGACGACAAAAGAAGAACAATGGATTGCACAGAACGAACGCTGACCTGTCGTCTGTTCTACGCCTATCGTCTGCTCTCGGTCAGTCCTCTATCCAATCGGCAGCCAATCGGTGCTCAAGCCCAATGAACGGAATCCACCTGTGCTCATCTTGACTTCACAAGGGCGAAAATGCAGCCCGGTTGACACTCAATTTACGCAGTTTCCGTCAAACCAGGCAAACCTGCGCGCGACTACGCGCGGACGACAGTCGTAAAAAAAAAGGGGGACGTCGAAAGAAAGCCAGGTAGCAAACGGGGAACAGAAGGCGCGCCTGCATAAGAGGGACAAGAAGTCGATGATGGAAAGCAAAGGGGAAGTAAAGAGGGGGGAGGGAGGTCGAGGGCGGAACAACGAGCCACAGTTGACGCGGAAGCAAGGTGCACCCATACACGACACGCGAACAGAAACGCGCCAAAGCTTCCGGAAGAGGGCAGAAAAGCGACGATATGCGCGGGGGACGGAGAAAGAGCTATCGCTCCGAGCGCCACATAGCGGAACTCGGCGGCGTGTAATTGCACCGTTCCTCCCCGAACCTGACGGCTCGCTCGCGAGGCTTACGCCACACCGCGCGTTCGTTCTCGCAAGGCACAAACGCACGCGCTCGCGCGACGTCGACCGGCTATGTGTACCGCTATATAGACTACACCCGTGGGTCCGGCACGCGAAGTCGCGGAAGGGAGCGACCCCGGCGATATATACGTACGACTTCTGGGCACGGCATCGCGCAGCAGAGCGGCTGGGCTTCTCGATTATGCGGCGCGGCCACCGTAATTACGATGGTCGTCATCATCGTAGCTGTTCCCGCCGTTGTCGAGCCCAACTTCGCAGAAGGGCTTCGGCTCTCGCGTGGTTCCTCTGCGCCGCGCCATTCGCCGCTGCGCCAGAGCCGTCGACGTGTTTTACCGTTTGCTTTCGTCTTCGAAGCTGCCCCGTTGAGCATCGGGCGTGCTCGTTTGTTCTTTCTGTTTTGTACTTCGTCCACATGTCGGAATGGTGAGGATGCATACTTTCTGGCCGCTTGGATACCAGCGGAGCGAAACACGTCGAGCGACACTTGCGGGGAATTTTGCGCGGTGCATCACAAGTAGGCTTGTCCGGTCTTCCGCAAATAGAGTCGGCAGCATGTGACTGCGGGGGGCGGGGTTGTGTCACGAAAGAAAGCCGGAAACGGAACGTCTTCTGCAATTTGCATTTTTATTGTGCTCATCACGCAGTTAGCGGTGTGCGCGTTTGAGGGCGCGTCTGTCAATGTGCGCGCGTGACGTCATTGATATTAAGTGGAGCGTCTCGCATTCGGACTGGTCCGAACGTTTTTTTTTTTGGCGCAGCAGAAGTTCTCGACACCTGCTATACGTTGAATATTCACCTTCCCCTGAAATGCATTGTAGCTTCAGAACAATGTCCTTCCCCCGTCTTCAGCAAAACGAGAAAAAAAAAATAAAGCGCTACAGAAATTTAAGTTGAATGAAAACACATTCAAATGTCAGGCGAGCACGTGAGCGAGCATCCAATAAAGGCATCCAGACCGGCGCTGCTTCTTGTGCGGCGTAAACACTGCGACCGTGGGCGGCAGATTCCCGAAAAAAGAAAAAAAGAAAGCGGCCGAACACTTCGCGGTGATTCAGTAAGCTTGCCTGTCACACATTCCACTGCGCCAAAGGCTGCGTAGACCAGGTGCCACCAACACGTCACATGGCAGGTGTTTTCGTGCCGTGGTCGACAAACTGCCGATTGCGTCCATCTGCTCAAATGGATCCCGGCACATATGCGAGAAGTAACCACAGAATGCCCCCCCCCCCCCTCCCCACCCAACCTCAACGAGAAGGCCCACCGAGCACCCTCCGCGGCTCGGACAGTGACGGCCCGACACCCCGCGAACCCCGGGGAAGGGGGGAGGACTGCGGCGGAGGCGGCGAGGCCGACGAAGTACTATAGCGATACGAGACGACAGGGGCGGACTGGTCACGTACGTACCACAACACGCTGACACACTATGCGAAACAAAGAGCAGCATACCTACGACCCCGCAAACAACTCGACAGGCCTCAAGAAAGAGAATGGAGAAGGTTGCAAACCAGAACTGTTCCGAAACCCAGCACACTTAAACAGAGTACATTCCAGACAATACCCGGACGCGAACTGCAAGCTCTGCAAGCACGAACACGCAAACATGGCACACATCTTACGGAAATGCAAAGAGATCAAAGCAATATATGTAGAGGGCAACATAGAACCGGACCTTCTCGAGGAGCGATGGCTAAGCGCTCTGACTAGCTCGGAATTACACGACCAATTATGGACAATCCAGCGGGCCCGGGCATCGGCGCAGAGGCTATGAGTCGCCGCACATAATTCCCGGGTGGCCTGAGCCTCGGCTGGCAACCTCGCTGGTCATTTCCTCATTAAAGTTTTTTTTTCCGTCCGTCCATCCACATGCTGAAACGATCGGCAATTGTTTTGTAGGTTGTATAGGGATGCCATGTTCTGTCTTCTGGGACATTCTCCAAAGAACACATTAAAAATAAGATTTAGGCATCACACCATACACAATCCGTTCCCTTCTTTTTAATCAGTCACGACAGCGATATATTGCTAGCTTGTAGGGGAAAAAATGCCCTACACACGCGTCCAAGCGCGCGAGGAGACGTGCGATATGAGATGCGCACACTTTGCATTGCATTTGCATAATATCACACCCGGTGGCACGCCACGCAGCAGTTGCATAGGTGGCGGTACAAGGTAGATAGAGCAACATTGAGGAAGAAAAAACAATGCTAAGGAGATCTATACAAACAGTGGCTTAGCTCGGCTATGCCAGGATATACGTAGCAAAAGCTAAGGCAGAGCATGGTTAGCCTCGGTTAATCTTCGTTGCAAGTCCAGGTTAGTCTGGTTGTCTAGCTATGTTGCGGAGTTTATCTTGTCGTTCGGCGCACTGTTCGTCTGTTTCCTGGGCGATTCGTTTCCTCTTCATCTCGTTCCGATGTCGATTCCAGGTCTCCTCCTGCTTATCAGAATTGTCGCCGTCCATACTACCGTCTCCTTTTCAATCCTCCGACGCGTTATCAGGCATGCGACGCAGCTGGCGAAGCGAACGGAGGCGAACGCAACGACGAGGAACGCGGTGTGACGAGGAACGCGGTGTGGCGTCATGTGCCTGCCTCCTCGGAGCACGGCCACGGAGAAATCGCAAGTTCGTGGCCAGTAAAGCTGTCGCTGAAAAAAATTGGAGGACGCTTAAGCTTCGCCTTCAAGAGTGGAACGCGACAGCGTTCCCGTCGACCCGCCAAGGGGTGTAAGACAATGGGCTGCGGCGCAGATACTGCGCGCCCCGCATCGGACGCGGTGAGCGTCGAGCAACGCAGCGTTCGGCGCGGCAACGAAATGTGCGCCTGAGCAAGCGTCGCGCGCCTGAGCCTTAGAAACAGCTCGTTTCTAAGGTAACACCGCATTCACTAGAGGCGCTTTTGTACCGCTTTGAAGCATCGAACTCGTGGCTCAGTGGTAGCATCTCCGTCTCACACTCCGGAGACCCTGGTTCGATTCCCACCCAGCCCATCTTGCAAATTGTTTTTATTCATGAAGTGCCTGCTGGGATTTATCGCTCACGGCCAACGCCGCCAACACCGACGCCGACGACACCGGCTTTTCTGCGACGGGAGCTCCTTAACGCTATCGCGTTAAAATGCTGGAATGGGAAAACGTGTACACGGCCTGCCCGAATAAATCAAGCAGGCGACGTGACTGTGCATCATCGCCCCGTCTCAAAGGGGACGACAATAAGTCATTCTCCTCATCGTCATAAGCACCATATCGTCACAACCGAAGAAAACATCGACCACCTGCTGTGCCACTGTCCAAGATATGCCCTAGAGAGACAAGAACTTGCCAAAGCTTTCCAAAAACTGGACAATCGGCCGCTTTCTGTGCAGGTGCTGCTGGAACACCGCCCCCATCGCCCGTCGGCCCATAAAGCGGTGAAGGCACTATTGTGCTTCTTAAGGACGACGGGCTTGTGCGACCATCTGTGACTATTAATGCAATTTCTGTAAAACCACACGCGTCAGCGAACTTGCCGCAATTTCCTTCTTTCCTTCCCTCCTCTCTCTCCCTGTGACCTTTGCTTTCCCCTTCCCCTTGCCCATTCCTCCGGTGTAGGGTAGCCAACCAGACGTTATTCTGGTTAACCTCCCTGCCTTCTACTTTTTTCTTTCCTCCTCCATATCGTCACAACTTGACAAGTGCGCCGCGTAGCGTCGATGCGTGCAAACGTTGCATTGCAGCTGTGTACGTGTAGCAGTTGCACGTACAGTAGTTTGCATGTATACCTGGAGCCGGTCAACTCGAGCAGGCTGAGTGACCATTTGTCCCCGCCTCGTTTCAAAGGGGATGCAAATGAATGATGATCAACAACGGCATCGTGTCGCACCACGGGTCAAGGAATGCATGGTAGAGTGTATAAGCGCGACTGGACGAGGACGAGGAAAGAAACAGATACACAGACACAGCGCTTCGACAGGTCTCAAGAAACACACTCCCATGGTTTCTAACCAACTAGCCCGCCAACGTGTTTTAATCAAGGGATGCGACGCTTGCGCCGCGTAGTATGGACACCCGTGTTTACCCTTCGGTACACGTTACGGCGCCTCCTCGATCGCAAGTATGCGAACCCTCTTTAGTGCGTGCTGACGAAAATGGAGCTCCTATATATGGAGGTGCTCCTCAGCAGCTTACGCTGTGACTGTGGCTGCGCGCGCCGCGCAAGCCTGTGACATTTCAAGAAGTGTGATTTCGAAGATACAGCTTAATTTATAACCGACTCTAGAATTCCTCTAAAGGGGTGCGCGAGCTGACGGTATTGCCATTACTGCCTTTCGACGTTGGTTAAGCGTTAAGAACGAAAAACTTAAGTAGTTTGTTATGGTTGAGGCTAAGTATTGCTGTAGAAAAACAATGTACAATGCTTGATATCGTTCGAGAGAATAAAATGATGCGCAGAAGTACGGTTCTGGAACGGGCCGCCGCGATGCGAGCGATTAATTACCATCTAAGACGGGCCGCGAAATTAGCGGGAAAAAAATGACAAGAGATCGAGCAACTCTGCGTGGTATTGGGAGGGGGGGGGGGTTCCCGCAGAAATAAAAGGCGCCGTCGGGATGACGACGGCTGGGTTGAAAACGGGTCTCTGAAGTTTGCCGACCGCGAGCTAGGCTGATCTCCGGCACCCATTCCGTGTGTTTCTGCAGCTGTACAAAGGAGGGGGTCAGCGCCGAGCCGAGGTGGAATCAAATTACGCGGCAGAACAAGCGGGCCTGCCAAACACGGAAATGGGACTCCCTTCAAGCAGCGCGCACGTTCTTAGCCCTCACCCATAGCGACGTATAGCTGCAACCCGTCCCCCGGGCCCCCTCCCTGCCTTGCCTACCCCGGCTACCCTTGCCGTAAACGCATTTGCAGGTTCACACGGACCGACGCTCAGGTGGGGCGAATACGATCGCCCGCGCGGCGCTCTGGCTCACAACATTGCGCTGGCAACAACAAGGCCGATTGTTTGTGCCCAGCGCGCAGCGCGGAAACCCGTGTCACGAACACGACCGCGCGCCGACGTTGAAGAGCGACGGCTGGGAAGTGGGTGTTGCGCTAAAGAGGAGCAGATGAATGCGCCCTCTGTCGGTGGGCGTAACGCCTTTTCCTCCTCCCCTTAAAAGTTTCCTCAACTTCAGCCGCCTTCTCCCCTTTTGTCCCACCATCCGTCACTGTCTCAAGCGGCAAGACGTATACCTGGGAAGCCGACGGACAGACATTTACAACGACGCCGCGGAGCCAAACGTCTTTAGTGGCAGTCGCGTAGCCGAGGACGGACTCATCGGGAACTGCGCTAACGCTCCTGCTACCGGCGGTTCACTTCCTCGTTTAAGCATCATGGGAGGTCCCCGAGCTTGCGCATGCGCGAAGGTTGCCCGGCTTAAGCGCGAAAGTTGCACGTCGTGTACGTAGCGCGGAGCGCCTTCGAACGCGGAATGGGCGCTGACAATGGCAAGATGTTTGGAGCCTCGTTGCGAGCAGACGACACAAAGGTGATGCAGACGGAAAAGGTTGCAAGCTTACGGAAAGAAACTGCGAACAGATGAAACGAGAAGTAAAGCAAACGAAAGAAGAGAGCGTGAGCGGGCGAAATAAGCAAAGAGAGAAGGCAGGGATGTTAATAAAAAAAAAAGCGCCTGGTTGGTTGCTATTTGACATCGTACTTTGTTTGTCAGATCGAGGACAGCGACACAGTGGCAGTCCCAGTGTGGCTGTAGAAGTGTGAGTCTCTTCGGAAAACGCATGTTGACAAGGCGAGAGACCGCAGCCGGATGACCGGCAACTGAAGCAGACGAAAAACTGAGCATGAGCAGAAATTAGCGTTCGTTCTCAAAGGGACACTAAAGTGCAACACTACATCCGTTTAGACCAATGCGGTACCTTTTCAAGACTCTGCTTGCACTTACATGACGGGAAAGTAATAATCAGCGATAACTATTGCATAAAGTGAGGGTCAATTTTTTTTTCCTTTTCGAGCCCTGCACCAAAAACCGCAGCGCCAATACGTCCTTATGACGCTCTTGATTTCCTATCATTTTCGCGTGTTCATGGCTTTTTCTCTGCCGGAAACGCCATCAAAACTTGCTGAATTGAGTGTTCGGGTCCTTCGGATTACAGTAAAATTATTGTTTATCCATAAGCAGCTAATCGACCCAGAGCAGACGCCGTTGAAATTTATGGCGTTACCGTGACCCGATGAGGGAACGTCCAGGTAGCGACGCCACCTGTCTTTTGTTCTTGCGTCAGCTCTGGCTTACGAAGCCTCCGCTAACATTAAGACTGCCATTTTTGACATTTCATATCGGTATACTTGAGTTTCCCTAAGACAAAATGCACAGTTACAAGAAAAAAACCACAGCCAGGTGACCGCAGATATCGTAACTGACGAAACAAAACACAAGCCAGGTCCAAACTTGTAATATGTGAAAACAAGCTGAGCAGTGCGAAACGTGACGTAATGGCGACGTTGTAAACAGAGCTGAATGACAGAGGAAGACTTATTTCGTTTACTGTCACGTCAAGGCTCAAACGGCTCTTGATGCAGTTGCACTGACACATAACATTGTAGCAGCGAAATGTTCGCACGATTGAGAGAAAATACGTATGAATGAAGGACGCATTTGCGTGAAGTTAGCCCGAGCACTACATACAGTCTCCTGCCAAAAAAAGAAAGAAAAAGCGTGGCAGAAAGGCTTGACGGTGATTGTCAAAGTCAGCGATAGCTTTCTTGCATAATCTGCCGCATACCCCCATGCCATCCATGAATTGCGAAGCGTTATCGGCACATCAGCAGACACACGAAGTGGCAGTCTCACTGCCAACGACAATGCCGAATAATACCACGACACAGCATATCATATTGCACTATAGACATGTAACTGTACATAGAGCTATAATTTCCTTATATGTAAATATTTTTGGTAGGCTCTTTCTGCAATCATGAACACTTCCTTACAAGCATCGTTAAAAGCAGAAATCTGTCACAAATGGTCAGGCTGACAGGAAATGCGTTAACCGGCCGTGCAACGAAAGAATGCAAGAAACGCGTAGGTGTGAGTTAAAACACGAAGCAAGGAGGTATGTATAAGCCGCAGAAACGACGATAATCTAGCTGTTATTATAAGTTAGGATAGCGAAACTGCGCGGATAGCCGGAGATATACGTATGTCAGGCGGCCGGTGTTCTAATGTAACCAATGCATGCGAAATGAAGTCGAAAAAAAAGCAAGGAACTGGAGTGATGAAATTTTCCGGCAACTAACACAGCGATGAAAGTCTCGGGGCCGGTTCGCGACGGGTAACGATCGTTACCGGATTCTCCTTCAGTCCGTTACTCTCCATTACCGAATGTTCCGGTCAGAGAAGAAAAGAGCTCCACAAGACGGAAGTATCCGTTCCACAAGGTCAGCATGGGGCTTTCAATCCAGATGGGAAGACACGCGTTCCTGCCTTACACCACTCCTTTCGCTAGCGTCACGTAAACGCGCTTCCAGACGATTCTTTCGGACCACCCTCGCAAAGGGAAGGTGGGCTGCGCATAACGGTCGTCTGCTCATCGAAACCAAGCATGCGAGCAGAAGGCGATGCTGTCGCCATTTGCTCACCGATAGGGAGAGACAGACACGGAAACCAATCAGCCGTGCGCGCATTTAGACTGCTGCTGCATAGCGTCTCCGTGGTCGTAGAAGTTAGCGTAGGGCACGCAGCTTCGTTCGTGACGCGGTCGTTCCAGTGCGCCACTGCTCTGAATGTTAAGGGAGCCAAGAGCACGCAAGGGGACCTCGTGCAAAAGAAAAAGAAAAAAAGAAGAAGAGCTGCCCAGGAATGGTGTGTAGCAAACGATTATGCGCGAGCAGACGATTCTCGGTGCGCGCCCGTCTGCTACTTTCAAGACCTCCCGCGAGCAAAGGCGTAATGGCGCGCTCCTTTCGTTCCCGCGCGACCACCGCGCGCGGAGACGCGGCGCGCCTTGTACGAATTATGGCCGCCTGCTCGTCGAGTCTCAAACCACATTTCGTCGCCGTATCGTTTTTGTCGTTGACAAGGCAGCGCAGCAATACCCAGGACCACATATCAGAATTTCGATATGCGCTGCGATTGTATGCAGCTACTATGGTGGCAATATTGTATAGCAGACGGATTTCTCTATTCTGCGTGCTTGTGGGTCCAGATTTTCTTGTGGTGTTTCTTAATATATGCTTTATTTTTCCCAATATACCTTGAATTCGGGGATTTTACGTGCCCAAAATCACTATCTCATTATGGAGCACGCTGTATAGTGGGAGACTACGAAATAATTTGGACCACCTTGTGTTCCTTAACGTATACCTAAATCTATAAAGCTTGATCTTTCTATATTTCCAAGCAATCGTTTGTTTTTTCTTCTAAACTGTGAAGGCAATAGTTCCGAGCGCGCAAGCGTATATTCACTGTCAATTGCTACGTTTTTAACGCAATGTTTCCTTGAAAGGGATCAATATGGAAAGTCACAAAGCCGCTTGAAGCCAGAGAGACAGATTTTAGACAAATCTGTGTACTACGCAGCATTCCTACGCTGGCTGAACCACGACATAGAGTAATTTGTTTTTTTTTTTTTTTTTTGTAGGAAGCGCCATGCCAGTTCTAAAAATCAGCTCCTCATTTCTAAACGAATGTTCTCAGCATCTGATTGACGTCAATCAAACGAAGTGCTGGTCGCAAATTAATTCCCAAACGATTATATACGGCGCAACGCTCTAAAGGCAAAGCAAGCAGTGCGATCGTAAAGCGAGTCGCACTTGACGCACTGCGTGGCCTGCCGCGCAAAGATTCCGGAAACAGAAGAACCAAAGCGCAGCTGCAGAAGTCCTGCAGTGGGTGCTTGAAACCGCAAGGAATGACGGGAAGTACAGGCTGCGGCTTGACTCAGCTACGCGATGACAGCAGCGCAACGTCGAGGCAACAAAAGCCAGCGAGGAAATTCATGAGTGCATCGCGGAGCACCCAATCTTGCCAAATTTCTTCCATAGGGTCTCCTAGCTAAAGCTAGCCGGGACACCATAAAATGTAGACACGCGGTGCTGTCCGCACTGACAGCAGCGACAGAACACACATCACAGTAGGCAGAATGGAAGGGGGACGCGATGCCCATTTGCAGTGACTACACCGATTGCTTACCACGAGGCAAGAGTGGTTGAGATCTGAAAATGTCCAAGCGTTCTGAATATACTCGTATACGCTTATACTCTGAATGCATGGGTATGTTTTGCGAAGTCAGAAGCGCGAACATTCTCGAAGTGGAGCTCGACACAGCTCGGACCAGTCAGACGAGCGATCAATCATGGCCTGCCTGTCTTGTCGTTTCGTTTCAGTTTCAGTTTATTATTCGTTCATAACAACTTGTTACAAAATATGGTATACAGACAAGGGTCCCAAAGTCAGAGACTGCACCGGGACCCTTGGTTTAGAAGTTATACAAAAAAATAAGTAAAGCGGAATACAGAGCAGAGAAAGAAATCATGAAATAAGCAAAATATAACCAAGAAACTCAGTGACGAACACACATAAAAAACAAACAACAAAAGGAAAGATGCACAATCAATGGTAATTCCACAGCTTCTAAATAGCAAAATAACAATGTAGGAAATTAATCAGACAGCAAATAATTCTTGAGTTCACATTTGAAAGAGTACAAGGTAGTTGACAACTTAATGGAAAATGGAAGACTGTTCCAAAGTTTAAGCGCGCAAAAAGAGGAAGCCATCTTTCCGTAATTAGTGTGACATAAAGGCAACAAGAAATTTCCTTGTGCTGCAAACCTTGTGTTATTGGGATTAAAAAGGAGATCAGAACTAACAAAGTTGTAAGAAACTTGTTGATTTAGTAATTTGAAAAATAATATCGCTAAATGATAGTTAAACAAATCACTAACTTGAAGAATGCGGTTTGTACGCAGTTGAGAAGAGGCGTTAGAGAAAAAATGGCTTCGCGTTATTATGCGGATAGCCTGATTTTGAATGTGCTGAATAGAGGAAAGATGACAATGATAAGTATTACCCCAAGAAGCGATGCCATAAATAATATGGCTATGAATGAAAGCGAAGTATAACGATAATAATGCTTCTTCGGAAAAAAATGCACGTGATTTGAGTAGTGCTCTAATGCCAAATGCTGTTTTTTGTTTGATGTGTGCAATGTGGTTAGTAAACTTAAGGTGGGGATCTAATTTGATGCCGAGGAAAGAAACACAAGTGGAGGCAGGAATGTCATGCCCATTCAGAGTTATGGACGGAGAGCAAGGTAAATGCCTCTGTGATGACTTAAATACCATGAATTGCGTTTTCGTAGGGTTTATAACTAGAAAGTTGGCGTTACACCATTCAGTAATTTTTGACAGATCACTGTTTAATTTCAATGTTAGCGAAAGTAATGATTTATCCGAGAGGGCAACAGTCGTATCGTCGGCATATAATATAGGTAGGGTATAATTAAGGCAGTCAGGTAAATCATTTATATAAATGGTAAATAATAGTGGACCTAAAATCGAGCCCTGAGGCACTCCTTGGTTAATGATTTTGCTTTCAGCGAAAGCCCCGCCTGCGTGCACTGTTAATTCACGATTAAACAGATAACTTTTTAATAAATTAAGAGCTGGACCAGAAATGCCAACAGACTCCAGTTTAGTAAATAAAACTTTGTGGTTCATTGTATCAAAGGCTTTAGTAAAGTCTAGAAAGGCCGAGCCAACAAAGTATCCGAGATCAAGTGAATGTCGAATATAATCAGTTAATGCTAGCAAAGCCAAGTTAGTTGAGCCTCCTGAACGAAAACCGAACTGACAGGATTTCAGCAAGCTAAATTTGTTAAGGTAAATGTTAATACGACGATGTATTAATTTTTCTACAACTTTACTAATTGAAGGCAAAATACATATGGGACGATAGTTCGCGACTTGAGCTTTGTCCCCCTTTTTATGAACAGGAATGACTTTAGCTTTTTTTAGACTACTAGGGAATATACCTGTCTTGAACATAAGGTTAATTAAGTTACTGAGAGCATCTGAAATAGTCGGAGCAACAAGCTTTAAATGAAATGCAGAAATTCCATCAAAACCAGGACTTGTGTTCTTTAAGTTGAAAATCTCAGTAAGGACTTCTTCATATGTTACAGGAAACAAAAAGAAAGATTTATCGCATCGGCTAGTATGATAAACAGAAGGAACATGGGTAGTATTATAAATTTCATAAAAGTGATTACTGAACGCACGAGCAATGCTAGGCGGGTCAGTGATAGTCACATTATTGTAGATTACTTTTTCAATGGAACTGCCGGAACGTGGTACATTCAGAAACTCGTTGATAAGTTGCCATTGTTTTTTTGGATGAAACCTATTTTTCCTGAATTCATTTTCGTAATATTGTCTTTTAGATTTCTTCAATAAATTACTCAACATGTTGCAATATTTCTTATAGCGTAATGCTAAATTCACATTGAAAGGCTGTTTTTTAGTCTTCCTATACATGTTTTCTTTTTTCCTCATGCTCACAAGTAGCCCATTAGTGATCCAAGGATTATGCGGAAATTTAAATTTCTTTTTGCACTTAACAGTGACAGTGTTAGCATGAACCGCTTTTAAAAGTAAAGAGGAAAATAACTGAAGCGCTTCTTCTGGATTTAGTTTGGTAGCAATAACTGTCCAGTCAATTTTGTCAATTGCATCAACAAAATTTATGATATCAAGACGAGACGTAAGATAACAGGGATCTGACCTAGGAGGGTTAGATTTGAATGTGACGAATACAGGGTAATGATCTGATATGTCTATGTCAATTACACCAGACTCTGGTGAAGGCGAAATATTAGTGAGGGCATGGTCTAAGAGGGAGCTGCTTCCTTGAGTGGAAATCCTGGTGGCCGAAGTTATTAATTGCTCAAGCCCAAAGCCAGAAAAACAGTCCGAATAAGCGCATACAGTACTATTGTCGACATCGAGCAAGTTAATATTTATATCACCTACAATTAGGACAGGCTTGTTTTCACTAGTAATTGTTTGAAGAACTAAGCTGAGATGACGAAGGAAATCAGGTATGGAAGAAGATGGAGAACGGTAAATACAGCCAATAATAATTCCGCCACAATAATTTGGAAAAGACAAGGCATCGGTTTCGATCCAAACAGTTTCGCAGTGAAATAGATCTATGGAAAGGTCCAGTCTACGTTTGTATTTAATGTGGGGTGCGACGAAAATCGCGCTACCACCATGTTGATATGCAACACGGTTACAATACTCAGCCTGATAGGCACGGAACCCATATAAATTGCTATCAGCCGGGCCAAGCCATGTCTCAGTTATGCAGATGAATGAAAAAGTGTGGGAAAGAGAGTCAATGAATGAAGATATGTTATCATGATTCTTACGCAAACTTCGTGCATTGAAGTGAAGCAATGAACAACCAACAGATTTAAGCAGTGACGTAGCTTCAGAAGGTGAAAACAAAGACATGTTTGAGGGAATGATTGGATGCCTAACACACAGACTAATCGCAAATCAGGTTAAGTGATGACGCTGAGGTCAGACTCAGAGCTTATGAAGAACACTTTGCTATTTTCAGTCTTCCGTGCTTTAATCTGACAGTTGTCTGTCCAAAGGAACTGCCACTTATGCTGCTTCTTTAGAGCAAGAGCTCGGCTGAACAGACGTTTGTTCTCAAATGTGAGATGCTCATTGACATATATAGGGCTATCATTATTACCAGAGAGCCCAATCATGGAGGTTCTCAGGCGCGCCTTACGAGCCTTACGAAGGAAGTCATTCTTCTTGACACGGGAGCAAAATCGAACGATTAAATTTTTATGGGGTGATTTGCTAGCCACCCGATGAACTGTGTCGATGTCCGTCACATCAATTTGACAGTCAATTGCCTCAGCGACAGTGCTCAAAATAGCAGAGCAATCCTCTCCTTGCGTTGACGGGATACCTTTAATTTCAATATTGTTCAGCCTGCTGTACTGTTCCATTGATGCAATTCTTTTTGTCAGGGATTCATTTTGTGCTGTCAGAGCCTTGTTTGTAGCGGACAGTCCATCAAACGTAGTTCTCATTTCTTCATACTGCTGACTGATAAAGCGTACACTATCAGTAAGTTCAGAAATATTGCCATGGCCCTGCTCTTCAAGTTTTTGTACAATCCTTGCAGCAATCTCTTCAACAACGGAATCCAGTTTGCCCTCAAGCAAGGATTCGAGCCGCTCAATCTTTTTGCATAGCTCAGCATTAGTAGGCATCTCACAACCGAAGAAGTAGACACAGCAAAAAACCAAAAACCAGTGAGCAGCAGTCGCAAAAAGAACCGTGACGTAAGAAAATTTCCAGCAAAAAATGAAAACCAACCTGCAGTCAGTAGAAGTAGCAGGAATTAGTACTTGTTCTCGTTGTTGCGACTGCTGCTCAATGAAGCTGGAGCGGCAGTGGATCCGTTTATATACTCTCCGTGCCAAGGTAGCGCAAGCGCAGCGTGGTCCAGGGAGGTGAAGCACGTGCCAGATGTTTGCACAGATGACTCGATGATGAATGAACTGCGCAGGGCGCAGATGGCAGGAACCAAGCAGACACGAGGCAGCGGCTTAGAAGAATCTGCAGTCAGTAGAAGTAGCAGGAATTAGTACTTGTTCTCGTTGTTGCGACTGCTGCTCAATACCTCATTACCTCATACCTCATTACCTCATTACCAAATACCTCATTTTCTTGGTGTCCTTATATAGCGACCGGTCCACCCATGGGGATGAGTGATTTCGACAAAGGCAACGTACACGTTACGTAGTTACAGCTTTGAAGTCAGGCACCACATTCGGGAAAGTGGGTTTGGGGGGTACGCGAAATAAATGCTGTCGCATTTAATAATATGCACTAAGGGAGCATTGCGCACGCCTAGCAGATAAAACCCCATTAAACTTCGTAAAGTAGCGACACTCTCCTCCTCCGCTTTCACTCCTCCTCGTTCTCCTCCCTTTCACGCTCCCCTCTCGATGGTGGCGCCGCCTGCACAGCTCGAGCGTAGCAACGGCGCCACCTAGAAAAAGATGTGGCTTTGTACTGACACACGGCGCGAGGGCCCACGTGATGCTATTAGGCCCATCTAGTAGCGTTGATTAGGCCAATAGGGACGCGGCGTCGGCCTCGGCCAGAGCGCGCGAGGAGGAGGCGGCATCCTTCAAAGCGTAGCACTACTTTTACGAAGTTTAAGGGGTTTTACTCGCAGACGTGGACGCATGTCACCCGCGCATGCGCGCTTGCGAACGAACGGAGACGGATGCCGCCCTGGCGCCACCGACTGCGACTCGCCCTAGGGTGCCTCGATGCCAGCGCCGCGATACCAGCGGCACTGGCATCGAGGCACCATCTAGCCCGATCGAAAGGCGCTCGCCGCGCGGTGGCAAGAACGGCAGCCGGCCGCCACGTTGGCTCGCCCACCACACGCGACGGGTGGGCTGCGCACGCGCTGTGATTTACGGCTTCATCACGGCGCCGGTCACGATCCTTCTCAGCGGGTATTTGTACACTGCACTTCGCTTTCCTCCTCCGATTACAGCGGCCGCCTGAATAGCAGACGACGCCACTGGTAGCGGAGCAGACGACTTGCACTCGCCGGTGCTTTATTTTCTTTCTTCTTGTCGTCTGGTTTCAGCCTTCCGCTTCTTTATCGTTAGCCGTTGGCTGATGCCGTAAGTAAAGTGGTTTCGGTCGTAGAGTTTTCTATGTTTTGACAAGCTCAGTGACTATAAGACGTCGCACAGTTGAACACGAGGTCCCGGGTTCGGATGCGCCTGCGGCGGCCGCATTCCGATGGGGGCCGAACGTGAAAACGTTCGCGTACTGTGACACATTGGGCACACGTTAAAGAACCCCAAGTGGTCTAAACTAATCCGAAGCCATCCCGTGGCTACGGCCTCACTCATAATCTGCTGTGCAGTTTCTGGTTGGCAGGCCTAACAATTTATTTGTAGCGCCTCCTACAGAAAGATATCTGGCTTTGGCCGCTGCTTAGCGACGTACTCGTACATGCGACCAAAAGGAGGTGCGCCAATTTTTCTGATATTTGTGCTTCTGACTTCATACGTTATTTTGCGGTTGTATTTACTTATCATCATTTTACTTTTCCAAAATTTCCGAGAAATCATATTTTTGTTATAAACGCACGCAGGCAAAAAAAAAGTGCGTTTGTGACAAATTTTTGCACTTATGACGGAAAAGTTCATCGAAAGTTGTCTGTTCTTCCAAGTGGCAGAGGCGTTCGGTGCCACAAGTACGAAGTTCAGGCCGATACATCTACCACCCACTTTTCCTACGCTAGCTGAACCATGGCCTCCGAGATCCCGCAGCACAGCGCATTACGCCCCATCTCGGGGCCCACAAACCGCCCGTAGAGTTTCCTACAAAAACTACTGGAGGCAACTCTGGCGCTAGCGCCTAGGAGAGCTGCGAGCGTGGCGGTTCAGCCGCAGCCCTTTAATGATGGCTAATGCATGGATGTGCCTAAACCACGTCCTTCTTGCATCGAACGCCTTTGGATAAATTTCAACGAAATATTACACTGTAACCTATAAGCGACACCATTCGCGGCCATTATGCCTGTTCGCGGAGTCGTATTGTCTTGCGCGTCTGGACGGATATTGGGGCTGCTTCGAAATTTCGGCCAATAGTGGCAGACGTAAAGTAGTCCGAAGCCACAAGCACGAATATCAGCCAAATCCATGTCCAAATCCATCGTTCCCGTGGTACCTGAACGATTGCAGAACCAAAGATGGCGCTAAGTAATTTGTGTAGGAAACTCTAACGTGCGGACCACTAACACGTGTCGCTGCTCTTCCGTGCCGCTTGGTTTTCGCCCTTTTTCTTTATTTACCACTGACTGACGTAGTGAACAAAGTGGCCCCTCTTATGGCATGTGTAGTTTTCTCTTTTTCTTTTAGGCTGGACTAGAAAGTCAAGATACTATACTGACAGCCACCACTTGTTCCCAATGTCGTGCTCGCTGTTTTTCTTTCTTTCTTTTCTGTTTTTGCCTGGTGGTTCTAGGTTTCGTCTTTTACTGACCATACAATTTGCCCGGTGGATACAGTGCTTTCGATTATCGCTACTTCAGAAGTATTTCGTCCTCTTATATATTTCTTCTCTAGATGAGAACACTTATCGAACGTATACCTAACACACAGCCATCACCCGCTTTCAAGGTCGCGTTCCTTGCGTCTATTAGTCAAGCGGCTTCCCTGAGTGTCACTGATAGCGGGCGACTTCACACGCTCTTAATGGTGCTTATCAGAGCGCGCCACTTAATTTGAATATATGGCCCTAAGTGGACGATGTAGCTCGGGACCAACTAAGGGTACACGTTCGGCTGTCTCCAATAGCGTGCAGCTATTTGGCTCGGTTTGCAGCTCGGTTTGCAGCGACACAGAGCCCCCTTGAGAGTGGAACCAGAGGAAAGCCTCTCCCGGCAGAACGTGGTAGCCGCTCCCGGAGCAAGCGCAGTAGTCACGTGATCTGTCGGATCCCGCTCCCAGGTTGGGGGGGGGGGGGAGCGGGAGCGTACTCCGAGCGCTCGGAGCTGGAGCGTGCGGCGTTCTGGACGAACCAGGCGAACGTGCTCCGAGCACTCGATTTCCACCACCCGAACGTAAACCACGCACGGAAATTCTGAGGAATAATTCAGCCAGGAATATAAAATGTTGCTCGAGCAACTTTGGGGTTCTTATAGTATGGCATCTATCTTTCATATGCGGCTAAGGCATGGTATACGTATACCACCATGGCTTGGACGGCAAGAATTGTTATGTGTCAGTGAGCGAGGACTCGGACGCTACTCTCAGAGCGTGTCGCGTATACGATCCGTCGTTTCTTGCATTTGTTACCGCCCTGGTAGAATTGTGCCGTGATCGTGACTCGGTGTCACATCGCGGCACAATTCAACGGCCCTGACACTTATATTACGAGTTGCGAATGCGAAAGCATTAATGTCCAGTTGAGCACCGCTGAACGGTCCTTGAGAGTTACGAACCCCTCGCGGACAAGCGAGCGCGTTTTCATTTGGCCTTATCCGAGAGCGGCACGAACGCGTTCATTTCAAACACCAACTCTAAAAGCGCCCGCAGAACGATGTGGCGATAACAGCAGACGATATACGACACAATGCGTCAAACGCGCGATATGCGCCGAGCAGACGACAAGGCTTGCACTCATGGCGTGCCCTTTCGTTCTCTTTGGCCTGTGTCGCGATGAGCAGACGCCTGCGTTTCGGAAATTAGGCAAGGAAACGTGAGAGATACGCTCCAAATTCGGCCCACTCGAGGCAACGAGCTTAAACTTCACCTTGGCGCCGGACATGTGGAATGCGAGCGGCGTTATGGTCAATCACCGACACTTTACGCGTTACATAACACTAATATTCGCTTCGCGGGCAGCGCTTGCCACCCCGTAGTGATGAATTATAGTATTCCTTATATGGTGAAAATGGAAGGAGGGACTACTTTTCATTAATCATCGTCGAAGTCGTACCGCGCAAACTAAAGAAAAAGTTGAGAGAGAGAGAGAGAGAGAGAGAGAGAGTCGGCCCTAACATGGACAACGCCGTCTGTTTACACACGCCGATTTGCATTCCTCCTTATCTACCCATATCGGTATTAATCATCGTTTGCCCGGGCGGGCGCGTCTAAACAAACACTGGGGTTGCGCGCGCTGCGCAAGTAAAATGCGCGAGGTTGGCCCGAGTGCACACCCCCAACCTATTATTATCTACATACACATGCCTTCGCATTAGCGCGTTACACGCTCAGCGGCGGACCACCTCTTCGCTTGCGCAACGTCCAGGAAAATCGCCATCGACATCGCATTCGGAACACTCCGCACTAAATCATCCGCGCGGCAAAAAGTCGACCACGGCGCCAGCAAGCACTGCAACAGCCATCGGATAAAAAGAAGAAAGAAACAAAAGGGGCAGGGGGGGAGGGGGGGTCGTGCGCATTATACACTTCAAAGCGGCGGTCGAATTATTGATACTTCAGCAAGCTCCGCCCCCTCTCGACCAAGTCCCCACCCACAGAGATTCTTTAAAAGGCGTGCATGGCTTCACGGTACAAGAATGTTGCAGACAAGATTGAACGCTTCTTGCTGCTACGAGTGTGCGCACGGGCTGACGTTGCCGATGTAAGCCGAATCCCTTCGGCGCACGGGGCGATGCCGCCCCGCTCCAAATCAGTTCCCCAATTGTGATTCAAAATTCAGTGCTTAAGAGATGTTTGCGCCACCTATCGAACAGAAAAAAAACTAACTGCCTCACGCCAAACAGCAAGTTGCGTATTTGTAGTTTGGATGATTGCCACTAGGCGGCGCTTCAATCAGTAACACCCACGTTATGAACCAGCTATTGGTGTTGTATTGGAGAGCGCGCTCAGACAAAGTTTCACAACTGCGGCGATTAAAAGAAACTCTGGCTATAAAGGAGAAGAAGGCTGCATTATTCATCGCCCGGCGAGAGCGGGTCGTGGAAGGCGGCATCGCCGGCGTCTTGCGCGGGTTTCTTGGGTCCCTTACCTCCTTGGAAAGGAACGGTAGCTCGCGGTAGGGCGTCGCGGGCGCGTTTTCGGCGAGCTCTCTCGCTGGCGAGAGAACTTCTAGACCAAACGCCGCGGCCCGATGAGGATCTACTGCGCGGCGCCACCAGCGGCTAAGTGGCCTATGCATCAGCTGGTGGCCGCTATCTTGAGATGTGAACCGCGGAGCAGCGCTGCGTATACGCACACGCGAGAGCTATACGCGTATGGAAAGCAGGGACGCGGCCATCTTGGGGCCTCGTTCGACGCCGTGGAAAGCGGATTCCTGCGCATTTGTGAGGCGGCGCCCCAGGGGACGCTGCGAACGCCAGTCAGGTGTCGAGGAACAAAATATATACGCTCCACGAAACACGCGCGGCTTCTAAGAGACATTAATGGGGAATAATAAGGGGGCGCTAAGGAGAGACTCTATAAATCAGTTTATTAGACTGATAAAGTAGTCTTTCAAAAGTCTATCGTCGCTAATTTTGCGGCGAGAGGCTGTTTATTAGACGAGAAAAATTAACGTTCGAAGTTCCATTTCGTGTCTATCTTTTCTTTCGTTTCGACCGAAATCCCAGCTCCCGTACGTCGGCGTGACATGCAAGAATTCAAACTTTCCTATTTTGGTCGCTGTGACTCAGTAGATGTTCCTGAAACTTGCTAGGTTCAGTGTTTGTCTGCTTTGGAAGGCAATGTGGCCAACGTAGTCTGACGAGGCACCGTCGAAATCGATGACGTCACGGCGTAGATGGCGCGGAAACTCTCGATTGTGAGGTGCAATCGATCATATATCTTTGCAGGGGATCGATGTAGGCGCGCGGCAAGCTTCGGGCCTTACGTTTCGTACTTCTCGTTCAATACTAGCCCGTGCCTGCAATTCTACCTATGCTGCGAGACCGTGCACAGTTTTTCGGCATTCAGCGTGTGATGGAAGCCGCATTGGGCTGGATCTTTGCCTACATTATCAGCATCGATCGTTCCATGACCTATCTTTGTTATGATAATACATACTTTCACTAGTCTGATTTGCGCCTCTTGGCAAAACCGCGAAGTTATTGATTCATCGATTGATTGATTTATTGATTGATAAAATTATAAAAACTGCAAGAGGCGCCGAAGAGCAACGATAAGTCAGCTTAAGGGGAAGGCATATTTGAAATTTGCATACAAGACTCTATAATCGGCCGAATCTTGAAACCTCTAGTAAGAGTAATAAAAAAGGAAGTCTCGAGGACCGTGTACCCTTAAGCAGGTAGAATATTCTTAAGACTCTATTTGGGCATTTCTCCTGAAGCAGGCGTTTATTTATCGAAAGCAAATGGATGAAGTTTTCCGTCCTTGCATATCATGTCCTAACCACGAAACAGCCCCAGTCAGGCCGACGTCACTGATTTCTTCGATTTTTATTCAGGAAAAATTTCCTACAGTCGTCGGTCGTTCTTTGACTATTGCAGCACGTACTATACAATGTGTCCCAGCTAACCTTAGCGAAGCTGTAGAACGAAAAAAAAAGATTTAAAAAAGACGGTGCCAGATAGAGCGATAATACCAGTACCGTGTTCGGTCGTCCGAGATGTGACGACCGAAGAAAATAGGTCTTAAAATCGTATTTGCACCGTGTTCTTCAAATCCTACATTTTCTTTTTTGTTCCGATGAACATCTTGGCTAAGGTTAGCTGAGAGACCCCACATGCAACCTCCTTTTACTTTTATTACAAGGCAAACGATTAACCAGT
This sequence comes from Dermacentor albipictus, assembly GCF_038994185.2. Classification (NCBI taxonomy): domain Eukaryota; kingdom Metazoa; phylum Arthropoda; class Arachnida; order Ixodida; family Ixodidae; genus Dermacentor; species Dermacentor albipictus. Next base: position 98,324,967 of record NC_091828.1, on the reverse strand, counting down.
ACCGAGTATTTGCCGAAAAAGTATGCGATGCCACGAGAAGCAATGCCTGTTGCCTTCATCTGGTTGTAACTAACGAAAGATAGAGCACTTAGGTTCCCCTGATTCTACACTTGCTTATTGCCTACCGAGGGCCTCTACTCTGTAGGCCTTGATGCATTGGTGTAGCACATACGAAGGTTTGTTGGTCGGTTGCCTGCTCCTAAGTTCACGCCGCCTATACGGTTCAGCAGTATGTTCCGCATCCGCGACCATGGTCACGAGTGGCGCTGGCTAACGCTCCTAGACCTAAGGTTTAGTACACTGATGGACATTCACTGTGCACGTCACCAAGCGTCTGACGCCACTAAGGAGCGCAGCAAATGGTCTTATCGATTTGTCTGCACTTTGTGCGCTAGTTCCGTTGCGCTAGCACCGAGAGCTCACTCGATACTGCAGTGCTGCGTCATGTCGTCGGCTACCGAGAGCTCAGACGATTATTAGCGCTGCATCATGTCGTTTGCTACCGAGAGCTCATTCGATACTGCAGCGCTGCGTCATGTCGTCGGCTACCGAGAGCTCAGACGATTATTAGCGCTGCGTCATGTCGTTTGCTACCGAGAGCTCATTCGATACTGCAGCGCTGCGTCATGTCGACTACCGAAAGCTCAGACAATTATTAGCGCTGCGTCATGTCGTTTGCTACCGAGAGCTCACTCGATACTGCAGCGCTGCGTCATGTCATCGGCTACCGAGAGCTCAGACGATTATTAGCGCTGCATCATGTCGTTTGCTACCGAGAGCTCATTCGATACTGCAGCGCTGCGTCATGTCGTCGACTACCGAAAGCTCAGACAATTATTAGCGCTGCGTCATGTCGTCGGCTACCGAGAGCTCACTCGATACTGCAGCGCTGCGTCATGTCGTCGGCTACCGAGAGCTCAGACGATTATTAGCGCTGCATCATGTCGTTTGCTACCGAGAGCTCATTCGATACTGCAGCGCTGCGTCATGTCGTCGACTACCGAAAGCTCAGACAATTATTAGCGCTGCGTCATGTCGTCGGCTACCGAGAGCTCACTCGATACTGCAGCGCTGCGTCATGTCGTCGGCTACCGAGAGCTCAGACGATTATTAGCGCTGCGTCATGTCGTTTGCTACCGAGAGCTCACTCGATACTGCAGCGCTGCGTCATGTCATCGGCTACGGAGAGCTCAGACGATTATTAGCGCTGCGTCATGTCGTTTGCTACCGAGAGCTCACTCGATACTGCAGCGCTGCGTCATGTCGTCAACTACCGGAAGTTCAGACAATTATTAGCGCTGCGTCATGTCGTTTGCTACCGAGAGCTCATTCGATACTGCAGCGCTGCGTCATGTCGTCGACTACCGAAAGCTCAGACAATTATTAGCGCTGCGTCATGTCGCGGCTACCGAGAGCTCACTCGATACTGCAGCACTGCGTCATGTCGTTTGCTACCGAGAGCTCACTCGATACTGTAGCGCTGCGTCATGTCGTCGGCTACCGAGAGCTCAGTCGATTATTAGCGCTGCGTCATGTCATTTGCTACCGAGAGCTCACTCGATACTGCAGCGCTGCGTCATGTCGTCGGCTACCGAGAGCTCAGACGATTATTAGCGCTGCGTCACGTCGTTTGCTACCGAGAGCTCATTCGATACTGCAGCGCTGCGTCATGTCGTTTGCTACCGAGAGCTCACTCGATACTGCAGCGCTGCGTCATGTCATCGGCTACCGAGAGCTCAGACGATTATTAGCGCTGCATCATGTCGTTTGCTACCGAGAGCTCATTCGATACTGCAGCGCTGCGTCATGTCGTCGACTACCGAAAGCTCAGACAATTATTAGCGCTGCCTCATGTCGTCGGCTACCGAGAGCTCACTCGATACTGCAGCGCTGCGTCATGTCGTCGGCTACCGAGAGCTCAGACGATTATTAGCGCTGCATCATGTCGTTTGCTACCGAGAGCTCATTCGATACTGCAGCGCTGCGTCATGTCGTCGGCTACCGAGAGCTCAGACGATTATTAGCGCTGCGTCATGTCGTTTGCTACCGAGAGCTCATTCGATACTGCAGCGCTGCGTCATGTCGACTACCGAAAGCTCAGACAATTATTAGCGCTGCGTCATGTCGTTTGCTACCGAGAGCTCACTCGATACTGCAGCGCTGCGTCATGTCATCGGCTACCGAGAGCTCAGACGATTATTAGCGCTGCATCATGTCGTTTGCTACCGAGAGCTCATTCGATACTGCAGCGCTGCGTCATGTCGTCGACTACCGAAAGCTCAGACAATTATTAGCGCTGCGTCATGTCGTCGGCTACCGAGAGCTCACTCGATACTGCAGCGCTGCGTCATGTCGTCGGCTACCGAGAGCTCAGACGATTATTAGCGCTGCATCATGTCGTTTGCTACCGAGAGCTCATTCGATACTGCAGCGCTGCGTCATGTCGTCGACTACCGAAAGCTCAGACAATTATTAGCGCTGCGTCATGTCATCGGCTACCGAGAGCTCACTCGATACTGCAGCGCTGCGTCATGTCGTCGGCTACCGAGAGCTCAGACGATTATTAGCGCTGCGTCATGTCGTTTGCTACCGAGAGCTCACTCGATACTGCAGCGCTGCGTCATGTCATCGGCTACGGAGAGCTCAGACGATTATTAGCGCTGCGTCATGTCGTTTGCTACCGAGAGCTCACTCGATACTGCAGCGCTGCGTCATGTCGTCAACTACCGGAAGTTCAGACAATTATTAGCGCTGCGTCATGTCGTCGGCTACCGAGACCTCACTCGATACTGCAGCGCTGCGTCACGTCGTTTGCTACCGAGAGCTCACTCGATACTGCAGCGCTGCGTCATGTCGTCGGCTACCGAGAGCTCAGACGATTATTAGCGCTGCGTCATGTCGTTTGCTACCGAGAGCTCACTCGATACTGCAGTGCTGCGTGATGTCGTCGGCTACCGAGAGCTCAGACGATTATTAGCGCTGCGTCATGTCGTTTGCTACCGAGAGCTCATTCGATACTGCAGCGCTGCGTCATGTCGTCGACTACCGAAAGCTCAGACAATTATTAGCGCTGCGTCATGTCGCGGCTACCGAGAGCTCACTCGATACTGCAGCACTGCGTCATGTCGTTTGCTACCGAGAGCTCACTCGATACTGTAGCGCTGCGTCATGTCGTCGGCTACCGAGAGCTCAGTCGATTATTAGCGCTGCGTCATGTCGTTTGCTACCGAGAGCTCACTCGATACTGCAGCGCTGCGTCATTACATCGGCTACCGAGAGCTCAGACAATTATTAGCGCTGCGTCATGTCGTTTGCTACCGAGAGCTCACTCTATACTGCAGCGCTGCGTCATGTCGTCGGCTACCGAGAGCTCAGATGATTATTAGCGCTACGTCATGTCATTTGCTACCGAGAGCTCACTCGATACTGCAGCGCTGCGTCATGTCGTCAGCTACCGAAGGCTCAGACGATTATTAGCGCTGCGTCATGTCGTGGGCTACCGATAGCTCAGACGATTATTAGCGCTGCGTCATGTCGTTTGCTACCGAGAGCTCACTCGATACTGCAGCGCTGCGTCATGTCGTCGGCTACCGAGAGCTCAGACGATTATTAGCGCTGCGTCATGTCGTTTGCTACCGAGAGCTCACTCGATACTGCAGTGCTGCGTCATGTCGTCGGCTACCGAGAGCTCAGACGATTATTAGCGCTGCGTCATGTCGTTTGCTACCGAGAGCTCACTCGATACTGCAGTGCTGCGTCATGTCGTCGACTACCGAAAGCTCAGACGATTATTAGCGCTGCGTCATGTCGTCGGCTACCGAGAGCTCACTCGATACTGCAGCGCTGCGTCATGTCGTCGGCTACCGAGAGCTCAGACGATTATTAGCGCTGCGTCATGTCGTTTGCTACCGAGAGCTCATTCGATACTGCAGCGCTGCGTCATGTCGTCGGCTACCGAGAGCTCAGACGATTATTAGCGCTGCGTCATGTCGTTTGCTACCGAGAGCTCACTCGATACTGCAGCGCTGCGTCATGTCGTCGGCTACCGAGAGCTCACTCGATACTGCAGCGCTGCGTCATGTCGTCGGCTACCGAGAGCTCAGACGATTATTAGCGCTGCGTCATGTCGTTTGCTACCGAGAGCTCACTCGATACTGCAGCGCCGCGTCATGTCGTCGGCTACCGAGAGCTCAGACGATTATTAGCGCTGCGTCATGTCATTTGCTACCGAGAGTTCACACGATACTGCAGCACTGCGTCATGTCGTTTGCTACCGAGAGCTCACTCGATACTGTAGCGCTGCGTCATGTCGTCGGCTACCGAGAGCTCAGTCGATTATTAGCGCTGCGTCATGTCGTTTGCTACCGAGAGCTCACTCGATACTGCAGCGCTGCGTCGTGTCATCGGCTACCGAGAGCTCAGAAGATTATTAGCGCTGCGTCATGTCGTTTGCTACCGAGAGCTCACTCTATACTGCAGCGCTGCGTCATGTCGTCGGCTACCGAGAGCTCAGATGATTATTAGCGCTACGTCATGTCATTTGCTACCGAGAGCTCACTCGATACTGCAGCGCTGCGTCGTGTCGTCAGCTACCGAAGGCTCAGACGATTATTAGCGCTGCGTCATGTCGTGGGCTACCGATAGCTCAGACGATTATTAGCGCTGCGTCATGTCGTTTGCTACCGAGAGCTCACTCGATACTGCAGCGCTGCGTCATGTCGTCGGCTACCGAGAGCTCAGACGATTATTAGCGCTGCGTCATGTCGTTTGCTACCGAGAGCTCACTCGATACTGCAGTGCTGCGTCATGTCGTCGGCTACCGAGAGCTCAGACGATTATTAGCGCTGCGTCATGTCGTTTGCTACCGAGAGCTCACTCGATACTGCAGTGCTGCGTCATGTCGTCGACTACCGAAAGCTCAGACGATTATTAGCGCTGCGTCATGTCGTCGGCTACCGAGAGCTCACTCGATACTGCAGCGCTGCGTCATGTCGTCGGCTACCGAGAGCTCAGACGATTATTAGCGCTGCGTCATGTCGTTTGCTACCGAGAGCTCATTCGATAGTGCAGCGCTGCGTCATGTCGTCGGCTACCGAGAGCTCAGACGATTATTAGCGCTGCGTCATGTCGTTTGCTACCGAGAGCTCACTCGATACTGCAGCGCTGCGTCATGTCGTCGGCTACCGAGAGCTCAGACGATTATTAGCGCTGCGTCATGTCGTCGGCTACCGAGAGCTCACTCGATACTGCAGCGCTGCGTCATGTCGTCGGCTACCGAGAGCTCAGACGATTATTAGCGCTGCGTCATGTCGTTTGCTACCGAGAGCTCACTCGATACTGCAGCGCCGCGTCATGTCGTCGGCTACCGAGAGCTCAGACGATTATTAGCGCTGCGTCATGTCATTTGCTACCGAGAGTTCACACGATACTATAGTGCTGCATCACGTCGTCTGCTGCCGAGAGCTCACACAATGCCTGTGTTTCCAAAGTGGCGGGTGCATGCGAACTTTTGTGCAGAAGTTGCCTCGACTGAAGTGAAATTGAAGAGCGTGGTGAGGCTGTACCGTAAAATCGAGGACAAAAAAATGCTCCACTAGCACCTCGAACTAGAGCAGAAAGTGCAGCCATATCGAAAATACCAAAAGTTGAACTGAGAATCTTGATAGCATGCAGCAGCGTGCGCCACACTAACTACGAATGCTGTGCTTCAGCTCTGCATTCCGGTCCGTATTGTTACTAAAAGCGTAGACGCCGTATAGAGCTGCCTACACTCTTCGATTTTCGGTGTCTCCTTCTGGTTGCTTTTCACTTTTCCCTGTTCTCTTACATTCCAATTTAAAGAAAATTTTGCCGTGCCTTAACCTAACCTGACACTCTGTAGACCTCGTATGTATCACAACGAGTCACTTCTGGGGGAGCAAAGGCCTCCGCCAGGGTATCGCGTGCTGGCGTCGACGGACCGAGCAACTGACGGACCACGAAGCAATGCTTCGCGACCGAGCAAAAAACAAAAAATAAGTAGATGAAGGTTTGCTACATTGTACAATCAGAGGAACACGTGCGCCAGGACGATTGATGAGGTCCGCAAAACTGTACACATCGCGCCGCTGAAATATCGCGCATAGGCGCGCCCTACTGCGGACGTGGTCCACAGAAAACAAGCCGAGCCCCCCCCCCCCCTTCACACACACACACACACACATACAAAATGACGGCTGACGTGTCCCGCTGCTACTGCTTGATACAACCAGGGGCTTATTCAATCTAGGACGCTGAGCGTTCAGTATGTATAAGTGGGACAGGACTTGGGACAGTTAACGCCGTGCGCAACCTTTGTCACGCGCGCGCGGTCTCTTTGCGTGCGTCCGTGTGTGCGTGCGTGCGTGTGTATGTACGTACTATGTATGCAGGCTCGGTGCTCATTTCGTCGAGTCTCGCATGCGACGAGACTTCGCGTCACCTCCCTGATGCGTGCGTGCGAGAAACACTTCGCGTGTAGACTCGTGCTTAAGAAGGGAGCCGAACGGACAGACAATAAGAACAAAAAAGAAACAAAGAAAAGAAATTAAAGAACAAGGAAAAACAGCGTTGAGAAGGAAATTACCGCTGACGAATTCGGGCCCTCAAAGAAACCGCAAGGAACAAAAAAAAACCGCGCGAAAAAGAGAGAAAGAGAGAAAGAAGCCCGCCACTGCCGCATTATAGCTTGCACGCTCGTTCGATTCACTATTCAGGCCACCAGCTCTCCCGAGCGCGAGCTGTTCATCGCATACGTTGGCGGGGAACGGCGAATTACAAGAATAAGAGGTGTTGAGAATTAATCACCGCCGATCCTTATCGCTCGCCGCGTCTCGGTTGATCCCTCCCCTCCCCTTTCTCAGTCGGGGCCGTCGCTTGCTTCTTCCCATCTATCCTTCTTCTCATCAAAGCCACCCCCTTCCCGGGCCGCTCTGATTTACTTTTGATTAAACCCCTCTTTTACACTCAAGCCAAACTCCAGGGGAGGCGTTGATGATGCCGGCACGGCTCACTTCTTCCACTTCTTTCTCTTCTCTTCTTTTTCTTCCTTCTTTTTCTCTGTCCTCTACTTTTTTTTTCATTTTTGTCTGCGCCCCTCTCTTCTGTAAAGCTGGACGTGATGACTCGCCATTTGGGAATCAGATGCGGGCCGATTATCATGCCTGACCGGATTAGACTCAAATGTCGAACGCGCGCGCGCCCGACCGATTGAGGGAAGCGCTGCTGCTTGTTTTGGCTACTTAAAGAGAATGAAGCGCCGCGAAAATGAGAACGAAAGAAAGAAAGAAAGAAAGAAAGAAAGAAAGAAAGAAAGCCGAGGGAAGAATGCGTACACAAGGATGCGCGCGCCTATTCGCAAAGAAGGAAAGGAAGAAAGATAGGTGGAGACTGAAGGAAGGAAGCAGGCGTGAAAGGAACCTGAAGCACGTATGCGCTGCAACGCAATTTGGAAGCGAGCGCCTCCTCGCGGTTGTGGTGGGCACTCGGCCGATCGAGGCAGTTCGGTGTGTGTGCAGAGGGGAGGGGGGGGGCGGAGTAAGAGAAGGGGGGGGGGAGGGGGCTAGGTTGCGAAAACTGGACCACGTCAGGAGATGAGAGCGTGCCGCGCGGATTAACAAAAGTCGTATAGAGCGCCTCGGGCGCTTTCGGACGTGTTGCATTGCAAATTCTGCCCAGTTCGCTATAGCGAATGGCACGGAGAAATGCGAGACTGTCGTGGGTTGGGCAGGCGTGGAGTTGGAAGTGATGCTGGCGGCTTGGTACATGTGTACAGCAAGGGCTGAGGCAACGGTATATCAAAATATGGAGGGGGGAGGGGGGACGTAATCGAGGCCCAATTTGCGAATTTGCTACGGTGGTGGCGAGGCCCAATTTGTATGTTCGAAAACGCGCGCACTGCCAAGCATGGGTATATATACAGTCTAGTAGCGTACGGTGAGGGGCTAGTTGGTGTGACATTATGAGAACAAAGAAAAACTGCGCAAAAAAGAACAAGACAGAGAAAGAACCACACGACACGTTCTTTCTTGCGCAGTTTTTTTTTGTTCTCATAATATATATACAGTTCGACGACGTAATTTCGGCAAAGGGGAAAAGAAAAAAGGAATTTGCCCACCTCCCATAAAGAAGAGAAAGAAAAAAGATGAGAAGGCGATAACGCTCTCCATTGCGCAATTCTTGCGCGCCTGTGCAGAGTGTTTTCGTATAAGAAGCACCAGGGGGAAATGTGGCGCCAGTGTTCTGCGTGCACTATGGCGCCTCGACGTCAGCGCCACCTGCTTCTGTGTGGTATCGAGGCACCTATGGGGGAACCAGCGCTGGCTAGGAGGCGCTACGAGAGTTTTGTGTGTGCAGTTGATATATTGCTGACACCGTCCAGTATAGGGAGGCCATGACTATGGTACGATATTTTGGATGATAATTCGGAGCATCAATGTTTTGCTTTAGCGCTATGCGTCCAGCTAAGCTCTGGCAATACATCCATGCGCCTTGGAGAAGCGTATGCACCCACATGTTCAATAGCAGGCCGTTTCTCAGTCAGGCCACAATCTCAACAGATGCGTAGTTCCAGAGGAGCGGTCAAATTGACGACGCGAAATCGCAGCATGTGCTACTGAAAAGTGTTTCCATCGCTCGCTAGGGTGTGTGTTACGGCGCTGCTGTTTGACACGCAAAGTTTCTGCGCTCTGGCTGTCCATAGAAAACAGTAGCGAACTAGTTTGCTTTATGGGAACGAGATGGCGCTTTCGGCGGTGCACCGCTTGCTGCGGTAAAGCTAGGGAAACGATGGAGCATGTATTATTAGAATGTGAACATATCTGCCCAGCGGTCGATTTAGGCACCGCTGGCCTCCTTGAAGTCCTTGGGTTCAGCGAGAACAGGGGGAAAGTAAACATATCCGCAATAGAGATTAGTAAGAGGTAATTGGAAGATTGGTGCAAGAAAAGTAGGGAAACGACAAGCAACGGAGGCGTACAAAAACAAAAAAAAACAAAAGTTCACAATAGGGGTTAAGAAACTTTGGTTGTGGGAATTCATCGTGATTTTCTTTTTTTCATTTTCTTTGTTAACATAGGTAGGACATCAGGCAGTAAAATAACAAGAACTTGGTGGCGCAACCCACCGCCCCGTTCCAAAGGGGATGCTCATAATGTCCGTCCGTCCGTCCGTCCGTCCGTCCGTCCGTCCGTCCGTCCGTCCGTCCATCCGTCCGTCCATCCATCCATCCATCCATCCATCCATCCATCCATCCATCCATCCATCCATCCATCCATCCATCCATCCATCCATCCATCCATCCATCCATCCATCGCTAGCTGCTGCTGTGCGAACAGCTGTCGGAAATGCAACTGGGTGATCGCTAACGCAGTCTGTAGAGGGAAGACGCATACAGTTGTTGGCAGCAAAAATAGTCACTGGCATATTAAGGAATGGAATGAATCTGTGTGACCAAGTTGATGGACCGCTGCTGCACCAGGACTGTCTGCATTGCCGGCCCTTCGCGATCTCCGGCTCTCCTCGAGGATTAAAAACAAAAACAAAAAACGAAAACACTCATCCGCGAGCTATGTATCGGTAACTTTCAAACAAAGGACCTCAACCCCAGAAGGTCGGCAAGAGTGAGTACCACTCGTTCCACAGTGACAAAGCGAGTAGTGCCGCTTCCATGCACAAGTATCTCGCACGTTACCTACACCTACATATACCCACCCCAATTTATACTCAAACTTACGCCCACGCATCAAGAATGAATGGGCACACTTTCGAATCAACAGACCGAAAAGTTGGTGACGGAGTATGTGCACCGACAGAACACGAATGTTCGTAGCTGAACGTTTCGTGACGGGTCACGGAGTAAGCGAGTGACCAGAGATAGTGTCTTTGCTACAAGGAGGAGGAGGAGTAGATTTTAATGAACAGAAAGGAAGAGAGGTCGGCCTGGAGAGCGTGTCTCTAGCCTGCTACTCCTCACTGGGGAAAGGGGAAGTGGGAAATACAGGGAAAGGTAGGTGGCGGGTGATTATGTTATGTTACAATGAGATACTATATATACACGTTGTCCAATATGCGGATGCGCACGGTAGGCGCAATACACGCGAGAGTAATCTTGTCCACGCAAAAAGTAATCTTGTCACAAAAAGTTATTGCGCAAATACATTTCGCACTCACTGCACGTCTCACAGGTTCTAGAGGCGATCGTGTAAACCAGCCTCACTTAAAAAGCTATTACAAAGTGCAGTACATCTACGTTCCAAGCGTTGTGTGCGGCAAGAACACATCTACCGCAACTGGGCACACCCACGAGCGATCAGGCAGGAAATATACGAACCATATAGTGGTCGCACCAAGGAACGTCACTGAGTCAAAAACGCGACAAGCCGCTGCTTCAGAGCGATCGGCAAATAAAGAACGAAGATCGAGAGGCACTGATCCCAATTTAATTCAAAACGGGAAAGCTTGAACAGCTTGGAATACATTTCTATCCGCAGTACAAGCACCGCATATATACGCTGCTCGCACAGTTTCGACGAGGCGTAAAGAGCTCCGAAAGCGTTGGCATGTACTCTGAAGTCTGTGGCCAAAGTTACGTGTCGATCACACAGTCGCCATGTGCGATATCCGCCCAGAGATTTGCTAAAGCCTCACCAAGCGTCATGCACATCGACTGTAAACACGGAGGCAGCCGTGGTAGAGCGACCTATAGAATACTAGCTGAGGCAAGCAATGGACGCGTTACCACGTGATCAAACATGGCGGCGCGCTTACGGTATCGCTGTGAAAAGGGTCTATAGCCCCTTCGGTCACGGTGAACCCAGTTGAGTGTGCGACTTGTTTTTTGACGTTTCGGTAGGGCGCTGACGAGGAAGAAAACCGCGTGTATTCGAGCTTCGGGAAAATTGAACTTCCCGCGAGCTTAATGTGGCTTCGTCTTGCTTCAACATTAAGAAAGAAAGGATTAAGAAAATTCGTGCACTACGCGTATTGCAGCCTCAACTCGAGGACGTAAGGTTGTGTCAAGTCAGATGTTATTCCTGCACCTTTGTGCCTCCAGTGTGCGACGTTTTGCTCGTGAGCGCAGCAGCCGTCGCGGTGCGGGTGGCTGGTCGCATAAATCTGCCGCTCCGCTCGTTCGATGGTAAATACATTCCTATCGGTTACGCCTTCCATGCAGTAATTGCATAATATTTTGCAATATTAAGGTATAAGACATAATGTTGCGTCAAATTGCATGACGCATGCGTATATCTCTCTTTCATATGTGACGCACTATTTTTTTGGCCACGAATGCGAGTGGTGAGGGAAGTCTAGTCTCTAGCCTAGTCTAGTGTAGTCTGTAGTCTAGTCTCTAGTCTAGCCTCCACAAGTAGTGAGGAAGCCTAGTTTCTAGTCTAGCCTAGCCTAGTCTCAAGTCTAGTCTCCATAAGTAGTGAAAGAAGCCTAGTCTATAGCCTAGTGCGGCCTAGCCTAGTCTCCATCAGTAGTGAGGCAGCTACAGTATCTAGCCTAGCCTAGTCTAGTATTTAGTCGAGTCTCCGTAAGTACTGAGGGAAGTCCAATATCTAGGCTAGTCGAGTCTCCTAGTCTAGTCTCTAGTCTAGTCTCCATAAATAGTGAGGGAAGTCTAGTCTCTCCGCCTGCTGCGTATGAAATGGGGCTGTAGCGAACACGACTCTTACAGTGTCGCTTCGTCTTTTCTGGCAGCATGCTAAAACTGGGCTAAACTCGTCCTTCTTTTTTTCTTTTTCGCGCTACCTATGCCGTACGTCCCGCAAACTTTACGCGCCGACTTTACACGTATGCACACACGTGTCGCACGTAGTCCAGCCGGTCCCGCGATCGATCCCCAACCGAGCCTCCGTCCGAAAGCGGCAGAACTCGAGACCGCATTCGGGAGAAGCCAGGGGAACGCACGGTCCCACGCTGTAGCTCGCCGCAGCGCACGCGCAACGCATATTGGCGGCGCACGAAGTGTGTATACACGGCACGGGTGCGGACTAATGGAGAAAGCACGCGCAGGGCTCGATCCGCTTGCACTGTGCGCGCCTGCGTTCCGCGGTCACGTGAACGCGTGCGCGCACACCGCATGAAACAAGTGTGCGCTGACAGTGCATATATGAGCTGTCATAATTCTTCACTTGCACGTTCGGAGGAGCGAGTACGTTCTCTCTCTCTCTCTTTCCTTTATTTATTTAAGGCACATGCCGCGAACGTGCGTGAGTAGAATTTAACGTTCGAGGAAAGTGTCGTGTGCGCGTCTCCGTTCCTGCCTTCGGCCTTTCCCCCAAAGGGTTAGAGTGCATCACGTGATGTACGTCTTCGACCATTTCGTTTCGTGCGTTAAATGAGGATGTCCTAAAGCTCCAAATCCTAAACGAGAAATAGCCACAAGCATCGGATCGTTTTTAAGGATTTATTACAATAGCTTCATCTTTCTTACAGCCAGTTTCGGTTTCGCTTTCAGGAGGATGCTGTGTCCTGACGTCACGACACAAGTTTTGGGGAGCAGGGCATTGATACTTTAAACAGCATCTCCGGCTCGCTCGGTCGCTTCATATCCTGCTACTCGTTATGAGGACCGATGCAGCAGCTTCACGAATGATCGAGTGAGCCGGAACGTCACGCAATGTCCGGCTCCCGCACGGTGCCTAGTGACGTCACGACGCAGTACCCTGCTGAAAACGAAACTCCTGCAAGAAAGCTATCAAATTACTTGCGGCACTCTGGGTCGTAACCTTCGCCATCCGTAGACGATGATGCCATGAACCTGCGAGCCAGATATCATGCCACTGCTGTATCCAGCAGGAAGGCCGCCATCTCGCATTAGAGGTCGTTTGCTCTCACCTGAGCCTTTCGAGCCCGCCCCCACTCCACCCCTCTTATCGTGTCCAGCTTATGACGTCATAGACAAACGCGCGGTAGCCCTCAGGCGGCCGCCATTGGGCAACTGTTCAGACAGTGAGTCAGACCCATGGCGAAAGTTCGCGCAATGCATGCGCATTTCTCCACTCTTCTAGCAAACTGAGAAGCGACAATTGTCAAAGCTGGTAACCCTAGGTAAGGAGTTCCATCTGTCCTGTCAACGCTCCTTTGTCACTCTTCAAAACCTTCTTCAGATGGCGACCCATAAGGGTTAACCTCTAATGCGCATCAGAATGAAGAAAAAAATGAAGAGCGCAGCAACAGGCAATTATATAGGTTACTATGGGAGCCGCCCCTGCTAAGGGAAACATTGTGTTCAAGAACAATGGCGGGAAAGTTGCGCTCTTTAGGCCTCCATTATTTGTGGGGTCTTATTAAAAAAAACTTCTGCAGGCACATATTCACTGAAATTAAGAACTTCGGTGTGTTCTCAGTTTCGAAAAAATAATAATAACGGGGGTGTTGCAGGGCCTCTTTTAACAACACAAAATAAAAATCACGCGAAACGTTGAACGCCTCTATATCGGAGAAAGCGAACCAACCGCCGATGGACGAACGTTCAGAAAAAAGAAGATGCTAGAGGATCTCATACTCGCATGGGTTTCCGAAATCCCTTAGTGCACTCTTCGAGACAAAACGGTAGCTCAGTGAACTTGTAGCTCACTGCTGCACAGCATAAGGTATTATGTTCGATTCCCGATCTAGCTTAGGTAGGAGGAGGAAGGGTGTGTACGCAAAACAAACGTTCCTGTGCTTCATTAGAGGCACCAATTAAACAACCAAAACGTGTTCAAACTTGACAAGAATCACTCTTCGAAATCGAACACTTTAGATGTTAGCCTACCAGCTCGACCAGATTCCCGTTCTAAGATTTCCTTCGCTACAAAAAACATCATCTCAAAGCGCAGGCTTGGGTCGCCAAACCCACACACACAAAAAAAGTATCTACTCTGTTTCTGCCTCCATTTGCTCTCACTTAACGCGAGAATTGCTTCCATTAGTCATCTCTTCTTTTAGGTAAAAAAAAAACAAATTATTCCCAGAGCGACCAAACAATGTCATCAAAAGACGTCAAGAAGCGGACTTGTTGCACTCCGCTATAGCCAGGCTCGTTCACGAGTAGTTCGAAGGCGGATTCACGAGTCGGCAAAGAAAGGAGGTGACTTAGGAGCAGCTAAGAAAATAAGTGAGCCCGAGTGGCCCAACAACTCATCAGTGAAAGACATCGAGAAGACGACGTATAGCGCATCATTGCGGTTATAGGCTAGCCAGTACTTCACGGGGAGGTGTGGTAATACCGCTCTTTCCCTGCTTCCGTTTGCTCTTGCCTGGCCCGCAAATTAGTCCTATTAGTCATTCATTGTTTTAGGCAAAGGAAAAAAAACGAAAGCGCGCTAGACCGAGCGCGACCGCGCAACAATAAGTCAGCAAAAGATGTCATGAAGACGACTTATAGCGCACGAGTACGGCTGGACTCGCGAGCGGTTCGCGGAGAGCTGTCGGTATACGTTCACGAGTCGGCTAAGAAAAGAGATGATTTAGGAGCAGCTAAGAAAACGAGCGAGCCCGAGTGCCCGAGCAACTCATCATGCGCAAGACGTGAAGAAGACGACTTATAACGCTCCGGCATAAGCCTAGCTGGCTCGTTCATGAGCGAGCCCGAGTGCCCAAGCAACTCATCATGCGCAAGACGTGAAGAAGACGACTTATAACGCTCCGGCATAAGCCTAGCTGGCTCGTTCATGAGCGAGCCCGAGTGCCCAAGCAACTCATCATGCGAAAGACGTCAAGAAGACGACTTATAACGCTCCGGCACAAGCCTGGCTCGTTCGTGAGCGGTGCTTGGCATAGCTGTCGGTGCATTCACGAATCGGCTAGGAAAGGAGATGACTTAGGAGCCGCTCGCACGCACCTCGGACCGCCACCGCCGCCATCGCAGGCACGAGGCAGCACGACCACGAATGCCCGGTTGAGTTCCCCTCACGAACAGCAGAGCGGCCGATAAATAAAAAAGAGCCGCGCACGCCCTCAGTCTTCATTGGCGTGGCTCTTTAATTAGGCGCGCGCGGCACACGGGAAGAAGCCGCCGCGCGGGGTGCAAAATGTGACCCAGTTTTTTTTTTTTTTCGCGAGGCGGCGATTGAAAGAAAGCTGGCAGCAAAGGCGACATATCATGGAGGCGCCGAGCCGATTTTGTGCGGACCGTTATAGTATACGGATGGGGCGAAGAAGTGTGGCGAAGGCCGTCACGAGACGCAGTGGAGAAGGTGCGTCTGTCCGTGTGTGTGTGTGTGTGTGTGTGTGTGTGTGTGTGTGTGTGTGTGTGTGTGTGTGTGTGTGTGTGTGTGTGTGTGTGTGTGTGTGTGTGTGTGTGTGTGTGTGTGTGTGTGTGTGTGTGTGTGTGTGTGTGTGTGTGTGTGCGTTTATCGGTGTGTTTTTTGAAAGAGGTGTGTCTCAGTGTGTGTGTGTGTGTTTGTTCAAGATTGTGCGCAAATCTAGCTGCAGCTGTGTGTGTTCGGTCACGCCTCAGTGCATGCTCGTGTGTGTGTGGATATGCCTGTGCGCGTGCGTGCGTGCGCACTTGCTTGCCTGGGTGATGCGACAAGACGCGCATCGTTTTTAATCCGTATATCAAAGGCATCGACGCCTCAAAAGAATGCCTGTGTGTGAGAGAGAGCGTGGGATGTTTGTGTGAGTGAGGATATTTGTCCGTGCGTATATGTTTGTGTGTTTGGATGTTTGCTTGCGTGCGTGCATAAGTGACCGCAGTGGGCCTTGCTTGCTAGGATGAGGAGACGTGGAGGGGGGGGGGGGGCGTCAGCGGCTTTTAATCCGCGTATCAAAGGCGCCAACGCGCCGAAAGCGTTCATTGTCGATGCTGCGGAGGCGGGTCCGGCCGTTATCGACGAAAAGAAAAAATAGAGAAGGCAAAAGAGGCAAGATCCTTGAACGACGCTTGTTGTTTAGTTCTTCGCTTGTCCGTTTCTCGCTTCTCGAGTCCGCGATGGCCACTTGTCTCGCTCCCTGGATCACCGTCCCGGTGACTCTTCCTAGGTGTACGTTCACTGAGGAGGCGCTCGCGGTAGCCACAAAGCAGCTCCTCTCTCGCTTTCTTTTTGTTCTTCTTCGCTAAGCGTGCTTGGACGATTTCGGCGCCTCGTCGTATATACGACTTCCTCCTGCGCATGGGAGGCGACGCGAAGATACGACGGGCCCTGCGATGCCGTTCTGGCGGTGTGCCGATGTATCCCATTCGCGGCCAAAAGGCGGCGCTTTTCGTACGTACACGCGCGCCTGCGGTACATACTATACAAGAGGAGGCGGGGAAACGCACGCGCCTCCATTAGCTTTATTTATTTCGGCAATTTAGCCTCGGTCATTAAACGAGTGACGAAGGAAGCCTTGACGCTTTTGGAGGAGGTGTGCGTTTCGCACGTCGTTCGTTTTTTTTTTTTTTGGCTGCCCGCGCACGCTTTATCTGCCTATTGGTTGCTTGCAGGAAATGTTTCGTTCCTTTTTTTTCTAAATTGCTTCGCATTGTTGTTTTGGTTTTGTTTCGGTTGCTGCTGTTTATCTGCTTATGTTGCATTTCTATACCGGCGCCTGTGCTTTCTGCAAAGGAAAGTCGTTAACCTTCTTTTAGCCTTGCAGCGATGCACCTGTTTATCGGCTGCGAGGCTGACTATAAACGCCCCCCGTTTCTAGCGAACGATATTTTTGCCGCCGCGCGCAGTTTCGCATCCAAAAGCACAAGTGCTGAGATACGCACTGGCGGTTATTCTTTTCTCGGAGGAAAGTTAGAACACGGTATACAACATGAGACGCTCTATACAAGACAACTAATTAGGCAAATCTTAAACTTTCAGAGATGGATCAAACCATGTTTCCTCTTCGTTGCATTCCGCGATAACTGCCAAATCAATGCAACGTACATGCAATCCATGCGAACACGTGCGAACGTATACGTCTAGAAAACGTGTAGACTACACGCACATACACGTGTATAGCACACATACGTATATGTCTAGACAACGTATAAGCAAAACGAGAACAAGGTAAAAGCGGGAGCCAACGTTTCGACAAGTGGACTTGTCTTTCTCAAGTCGACATGTGCTTATGCTTACGAAGGCATATGTCGCCTTGAAAATGACAAGTCCACTTGTCGAAACGTTGGCCCGCGCTTTTACCTTGTTCTCGTTTTGCTCATCGTCTTGAATTTCCATCTCCTGCCTTCCCTGTGTTTTTCCTAGACAACGTATAGATGTACAGAAGTGTATGCTTAGACAACGTATCGGTGTACAGACGTATACCTCCAGACAACGTATATACGGGTATAGTACCCGTATATACAGTATGCCCTGGCGGGAGGTGCATGCGTCATGACGTCGTGATACACTGGCTGGCTGCGTTCTTGCGATAGTTCCGGCTGCTAAAAACAAGCACCACCAAAACGAAAAGAAAGAAAGAAACACGCGCAGCGAGTTTTTACAACGTTATTATACCTAGCCTTATTCACACACGAGGTCAGCAAATTTTCATTTTTACCCAGACGTCAAGATAATGGCGACGATCTTTATATAGACAAGATTAGCAGGAAATTAAATTGTACGTTTTATAACCTTCGCACTGGCTAAATGTGGTCTTTTCCCATGCCAGAAGGTAGTGTTTATGCAACTTCAAAAATGTGTCAGCATTCAGTTAGGTTTCATCGCGGTACCACTAGGTGTCACCACCTGTACCGTTATCCGGGCAAGTTGCGTGTTTAGAGAAAGTTTGTTTCGACAAGAGACGATACGAACACTAAGTCATCATAGAACAAAACGAGATCATCCAGGCAAACAGTAAAAACTAGAAAATTCTGTCTCTGGCCCCCGACCCTTTGTACAGCACCGCATTACATACGCTAGTTACTGCCCAAACAAGCTACAAAAAATATTGCTTCCGAGTTCCTACTAATGTTTGTTCACGGTGTCACTCAAGCTGTAACTTCTAGTACGCTGAAGTTTCACTTGTCATTTCCAATGGCGACGTTCAAAAGGCAGATACAGGGCACCATATATTTCGTTGTCATCTTTTGGCGCTGAGGCAGGGTTGCCTGTGCTCTTTCGAACGCCAGCGGTCCGTGACTTCCACGGTGCGGGTCTTGCGTCACCTCGATAGATGGCGCCACGCTGGGTGGCGCCTCAATCAGGCGCTTTCCTTCTTCTAGCTGGGCAGCGTCCATATGGACCAGCGCAAAGTATGGCGTGGTCCGGTGTGGTGTAGTGTGGTGTTGCGGGATGCACCGTTGCGAACATGCACTACACCCAATTGAAGATCGTGGCTAATATCATCTCCAAACAACCTGATTTGCCGGTTGCCATTTCATGCTTACATCTGCTCTCTGACGGGAGAGCCAGCACTTTTTTTCGTGCTAATTTTTGTCCCGCTGTTTTGCACCTAGGAAGAGACGGGATAATTTTTTTTCGCGTTTTCGCTTAGCAAAAGGCTCTGCTGTGCGTCTAAGAGACTGAATACTTCGAGGATAACAGCATCCACAGCATCGACAGCACCTAAGTTCGGTATCCCCGACTTGGGGAAGGCGCAAACACAAAAAAACATATATTTTTGCGCATAATGCCGATCATTCAGCTGTAGGGGTAGCGCATTTATTTATTTGACCCTGCGCTCTGACTTTGTGTTGTTGATTTAAGTACGTTAAGCTGCATTCCAAGCGCAAAATCTTCCTATAACCGCGCCGCTTCCGGTCCTGCATTTTCGCTTTCATTATAGCCGTTGAACGCTCATTTAGGTCAAGCATAAGCAATAAGAGTTAGGCCTATTTAGCTATACCTTATAACTCGCTTCATTCGTCTTATCGAGATTCGACTCTGTCGAAAACGTAGACCGCACAATGCGACTTCGGCGCGTCGTCCAGGCGGCAACGCCGACAACGATACAGAATGCCGTCAATGAAATTTGCAGAATGCAATATACACGGAACGGAAATCAGAGGACGTAAGATTGCACAAAGTAAAACGGGCGCATGTGTGCTTGTCAATCTATCTGTGCGTCGTCGTTTTTGCCCCTTTGACCTGAAGATGCAAAACCAACATGCCCAAATTACCATACTAGATTTAAACAAATATGTACAAATACGGCACTATTCGACACGCAACGAAGACCTGCCACGAAGTTTTGTTAAACATTTAGAGTAAAAGCTCTCGTAACGGTACCTATAGCCATGACGCATCGGTTTTATAGCCGAGGTATCCGCCTTCTAAGTATATGGTGCCGTTCTGTGCTTTAATGCTCGCGCCAAAACGTAACGAATGAGGTTAATAAGTTAGGCCCCACCTAAGGAACCGCGGCAGATTAACGGTGCTTCCACGAAAGAAACACGTCGCATACACTCCGGACAATCCGCACTTACTTGCGTATTCATAAAGCGATAAATAATAACCGGTCTCTCGCACGCCGTCACCTGCAAGAAAACCTTGCCGCGGCGGCAGATTGATGCGATACGGCGAGTCGTCTGCAGCATTTCGAGCAGACGACTACACTACACTGAGCGCAGCGGAGCAGAAGGCCACTCCGTCAACGTAAGACACTTCTGCTCCCGCACAGTGACTAAGTAAAAGAGCAGAAAAAAAAAGCAGGAGCAGAAGTGCGCCAGCGAGCGACCATGGTTTTGTCGTTAATTTGGGAAACATCTGACCTGAAAATAGCGAGATGCCGCCGCCCGCTTATTTTCCGGACACATTGCAGTGCTTGGCTTTGAGAAAGAAAACGAACAGACGAAAAAGAGAATCAGGCGCGTGACCCAAAGCAATGCGCGCTTTGCAGCGATCGTGCATGCGTGTCTCGGGTGGTCGCGGCGGAATATCCTTTTGCGGGCTGCCGCGAATCACAGAACATAAGAAGGAAAGGGCAACTATAAGAGCCTCAATTACTCTCGCCCAGCAATCTAAAAGTGGGCCCGTCCACAAAAACTATTCGGACTGCTTCTCCTCTTTCTTCTGTTTCCTCTTTTTTTTTCTGTTTTCTTCTTTTTTCGTGATCGCCTCGGGCGTCCTCGGGTATAGCAGACGACAAGCATGCAGATTGTCGTCTGCTACGACTACGCGCGGACGGCGGTGTAGGTGCCAGTAGCAGAAGTGGAATGGGTTGGCAGTAGCATGCATCAGAGAGAAATAAATGGGTGTTAACTTTAGATACGGTTATATTTAGGTCGCACTGCAGCAGCTGACGGAGCCAAGCTCAGAGCCAACGTCCAAGGATATGGCAGATACGAAAGAAAAGAAGGGAGGAAAATTACTGCAGTGCCGAGGCTGTGCACGTGTGCACTGCAGGAGCAGTGGGAGATGCATATATATAAAAGAAATAGACGGGCAGAAGAAAGATGCGAACACTTATTTAGACAGAAGTGAGATGTGCAGTCTTCAACCGCTACAGCAGACAGACTACACCGAATTTTCCTCGGTACCATGGCGAAGGTTCTCTTCCGAACACTGATAGTTTCACAATAGGCTTGTTTTGGTTACGGCATGGGTTTCGGTAACCAAGTCGGGAGCTTGGCGCTCGTTGGTTGTAGGTTATGCGAGTATTCGAAGTTTGGAAGCAACTGCGATGGCTAACATAACAAAGAAATTATTGCTATAATCTTCACCACACAGACGTCTGCAGACGTCAAGGTCGTCTATTCAGTGTAACGACTCCTTGTTTCTTCCCTTTTTTATTTTCTTTTTCTTCTTCTTCTCTTTTCTTACAATTCGCAGTTTGTTTCAAAGCTTTGTTATTAGATACAACAGATAATCGAAAAGCTCACAAAGATTCTTTTCGTGTTGAAACAGACGACAGAAACGGCCACAAAAGAACAGTCAGCTGTAGCATCCACAACGACGACTCTGGCAATAACGAGGTTGAGACGCTTATATACATAATGGATATGCTTAAACGTTGCAGACTTATTTCTACCATTTAGCTATCTTCTTCCCTTATATCTCATGACATACATCATACGATAATAAAAATAAAAAATAGTGGGCACACAGGTTCCGTAGTTAGTGTGAATTCTTATGCAGAACATGTTAGGCCTCGGTAAATGAAACCGCGAGAACCGGAGCTTATAATCCGTGGATGTCGCAACTATCCGCGATTAAAAGCCAGCGCTCTGCTTCGCATCCAAGTTGCGTTCGTAAGCACGAAAACAAACAAAACCGAAACTAGACATCCTAAGCAACTTTTGTACACCTCACTGGCTTTGTGTACAGTTTCACCTCGTGTTCGCTCGTTTCACAGACTTTGGAGCAACAACAGATTTCCCGCTTCGTGCTAGACCGTGCGTACGCCCGCAGCGACATCTGTGGCAGATTACCGAACCTTTGGCGCGGATCGTTCAACGCTTCGCTGATTTTTCGCAAAAGCGGCTTATATAGCACTCCTAGACTGAAACGCTTTCGCACACGTAGGCGCACATAAGTGCGGCAAACATGCTCTTTCTAATAAAGTGAACTTGACCGCTTTGCAAACAGAAGGAAGCGCCCATGGTGTTTATACTGCGCAGATGTTTTTCTTCGTCTTCGCCGACCAATGCAGGTTGCCGTTGCTGCTTGAGCAGCGAAACGCAACAGAAAAAGGGAGGGATTTTTGGAGGTTGGATAGGGGGAATCAAAATGTTTTTATTGTGCTGTCCTTCTCCTCTAAACTTCACTCTCTCTCTCTCATTTTTCCAGAGCAATCCCCCCCGGCCCCTTTCTTCATTCTTTCTTTCCTTGCTTCTCTCTGGCCTTTGTTTCGGCGCATTCTCTTTCCCTCTCTATCTCACCTTCAACGATTGTGGGCAACGAAAAAAAAAAAGACAATCGCACAATCGCATCCATTGGCCCAATGTACTACCGTACCTCTCTCTTCAACAAGGAAACGCCAGCCAAAATCTCTCGCAGTGTGCTGCGCTTCTGTTTTTGGTTCGCCATGTTGCGGACTTTTGTTTCAACACTTCTGTTTAGTTGTTTCGCCGTCCGCTCAACCACACCCTCCTCTCCTTCACTCTTTCCCCGTGTTTCTTCTGTATTTTTGCTCGCTTTCTTGTGCAGCTGAGATGCTCGCGCTTTCTCTCTCTTTCTTTCTCTCTCTCTCTATCTCACCCCCCCAGACACACACACATTTCTCCACGACATCTCCTCGTGCGCATGTGTTTTGGTTCGCCACGTTGAGCGCTTCTGTTTGCGGGCGTTTCTTGCCTGTCGCCAGCTCGACCACCCGGTATTCCCTCGCTCTTTCAGCACATTTTCATCTGCTGTTTCGTCCGCGTGTTCGTCTGCTTCTGTGCATTTTCGCTCTCCCTGCCCTTTCTCCCTCTCTATGCCTCCTCCGTGACATGGCCTCCTCGAAAGCACGTTTCTACACGCATTCACCCTACCACCGAACCTACTCGAAGTCACGCGCCCTCTCTCAAGCGTTGTTTTTGTACGTCGTCTGCTTGAATTTTGTCTGTTTGCTCCAACTTTGGCCCAGCAGTGATCGAGGGAGGGTACATTTTCGGTTTGTTTCCTTTTCCATTTCCATTACACGCGCCATTTTTGTTCTCTCCTCACCCGCCGAGGTTCATAAGAACGCGAGCAGATCAGCGGGAGCTTTTTAGTTCGAGTTTGACCTTGCCGTTGGAGTGCTGCTTCTTGCGAAAGAACGTTCTTGAAGATAACTTCGACTCACTCACGAAACTTGGGACTCGCGTCAAACTTCTGGCGAAGGCGTCTTGCCTGGAACGCACAGCCTCCTCCATAAACGATTGTCGTCTGCATACGGAACTTCAAATCGTCTGGTTCCGTCTAGACTTCTGGAGGCAAAAGTTCCTGAAGTCCGCTCCTCCGAGTGTCATTGTCGTCTGTACAGATTCTCTTCGCCGTGAAGGTGCGAGATCATTGCGTCGCGCGAACATTAGTCTCGCCAATTCTGCGAGCATTTGAAGCAGATAACGTGAAGTGAAGGGGACGCGGGAGTCCTCTTTGATCGACGTCGTCTGCTTTTCGACAGGTCGGCCAAGGTGATCGGATTTATACGCGTCGTCTGCAAGGCAGTTCACCCAGAATCCATAAACCACCGGCGACATCGGCATTGGGACTATCGCGAGAAAGTGGACGTGTTTGTGCTTGCCCTGAATTCTACGCCTTCGCTGGCTACCTTGGAGTTATCGCAGCTGCGTTTGGAGACTCTGCACTCAAACATTCGCAATAACATCTCACGCAACATGGCCAGGTCTGTACCTTTTTGTTGTTTTGCAAACCTCACTTGTGAGTTTGCCTAAATTCGCGCCTTTTAACGCGGGCACGAGAGAGGCCGTCGATCATTAGATGGTGGAGGGAGTGCCACATCTTAGCATCGCAACTTAGCATCGGAGACATGAATGTGTTTTGCAAAGGGAGTCATGCTGTCGGTGTGCAATAGTAAAAAAAAATTACGTTTAACGCAAAAACACAGTATTACTCGATTGTGTTACTGCCGCACGACCTCACATGTTGGAAGTACAGTCACGACATGGCCAAGCAAGAAGCATAAATTCTTGTATAGTAAGGATTCTCAAATGTATCTAGTTTGGCCCAAACACGTACCTAAATACGACAACCGCATGTGGTCCATATCTTATAAGCCCGACTAATCAATCTGTAAACGAATTCGTCAGACCTTCCACTCTGTGAAGAAAGACGAGCAGCGAAGCTGTGGTGTTTTACCTCAATGGACGCATCTATCTATATGTAGTTATTATTATTATTATTATTATTATTATTATTATTATTATTATTATTATTATTATTATTATTATTATTAGTAGTAGTAGTAGTAGTAGTAGTAGTAGTAGTAGTGGTAGTAGTAGTAGTAGTAGTAGTAGTAGTAGTATTGACGGACACAGACAACGAATACATCTTTTGACTGTGGAGCGATTTACTCTTATTCTTTTGTGAAGTAGTGACGTCTGCAAGTACCACCGAATGGCAGACGGGAATTCCACATTGTTTACAACTTCACTGTAATTACGAAAAGTATATGAAACTGGGCGTAATGTAAGTCCTCTTAGCGGCTAATCGTCATATAATTTGTTTCGGGATAGTTTCGATAAAACAAGAGTTACAGCCGTTTTATGTAACCATACTGCCTCCGTAGACGGCCTTATCGTGTTGACAGCAGACGGGATTTCTGTAACGTTTACAACTTCGCTGTGAACTAATTATGACAAGTAAATGAAGCTCGGCGTAACGATAGAGTCGTCTTAGCGGCCAATTTCAGTATAATGTTTTCCCAGGATACCTACGTTAGGCTGAGAGCTACGGAGCATTCGTGAGAAACTGGAGGAGGAGGAACAAGCTTTATTTTAGTGCAACAGATTTACGAGACCTAGGCCTTTCTACCTAGATGACGGCCTCGAGCCCTTGAGTCCTGGCGGCATCTTCGGCCTGCTGGATTGCCTTAACTTGATCTCCCGGTGTACAGCTGAGCAACACGGTACCCCACTGCTTTCTGGTCTTGTGTGCTTTATTCTGCGCGGGTGTCCAAGGACAAGCCCAAACCATATGTTCTAGGTCCGCCCTTCCTTGACGGAATCTACATCTATCCGTGTAGACGTCCGGGCAGTACAGCGGTGCTAGGCCACCGGGTTCGGACATGTATCTGTTTGTAAAAGGCGCCATGCCGTCGCTTGCCGTCTACTTAGCGAGGGGTGTTCCGGGGGGGGGGGGGGGGGGGGCTTTCCCAATTTATAGTGTTTGGCGATGTCGTTGAAGCGGGTTATCCGGTCTCTCTCCATTTCCGCTATTTGCATGTCACCTGCTCCATAACTCCATCAAAACTTCTATGGCGCGACATTGGAACAACCCCGAACATCGGGAAGAGCGCCTCCATAGACTTGACACTGGTTTACAATTCCGGCTTCCACTTCGGTTGCGGAGAGGCGAGGAAACACTCATTCATCGATTACGGCTGGGTGTGGCATACACCCACCGATACCTTCACAAGATTGGACAAGCACAGGACCCTGACTGTAGCGTCTGTCACGCTCCCGAGACAATAATAGCTCACGTACTTTGCGTGTGCCCTCAACATACGGCCGAACGAAGAACACTCAAGTCTACTGTTTACTGCTTAGACTCCCGCCCCTTTCCGGAAGAAAAGCTTTTGGGCGCATGGAGGAGTGTCGACTGTGCCCAACGTGCCATAAGATCACTTTTGAACTTTCTAAGTGAGACTGGTTTAGACGATCGCCTCTAGAACCTGTGAGACGTGCATGCAAGTGCGAAATGTGTTTGCGCAATAACTTTTCGTGACAAGATTGCTTTTTGCGTGGACAAGATTACTCTCGCGTGTATTGCGTCTACAGTGCGGATCCGCATATTGGACAACGTGTATATATAGTATCTCATTGTACCATAACATAATCACCCGCCACCTACCTTTCCCTGTATTTCCCACTTCCCCTTTCCCCAGTGAGGAGTAGCAGGCTAGAGAGACACGCTCTCCAGGCCAGCCTCTCCTCCTTTCTCTTCATTAAAATCTACCCCTCCTCCTGCTCGTTCCGACAGTTGTCGAGCCAGGTTGAGCGTCATTTTCTTCCCGGGAAGAGAGAAGCGTTAAGACACATATATATATATATATATATATATATATATATATATATATATATATATATATATATATATATATATATATATATATATATATATATATATATATATATATATATATATATATATATATTCGTGTCGACACAACGTGCTGACGCACAGCCATCCACCAGCGCCGTAGAGTAGTTAGATACAGCTTCACTGTGAACAAGAAAGTTCCACGTCTACGCTGAACGCTGACAGAGGCCACCCGCCGCGATTGCTCAGCGGCTATGGTGTTGGGCTGCTGAGCACGAGGTCGCGGGATCGAATCCCGGCCACGGCGACCGCATTTCGATGGGGAGCGAAATGCGAAAACACCCGTGCACTTAGATTTAGGTGCACGTTAAACATCCCCAGGTGGTCGAAATTTCCGGAGTCCTTCGCTACGGCGTGCCTCATAATCAGAAAGTGGTTTTGGCACGTTAAACCCCATAATCTAATCTGACAGAGGCCGTCACACCTTACCTGCCAGGAAACAAACCGCCCAATTACACGCCAAATATTTCGTAAATGTTCGCCAACGGCAAGCTTATCTCTTCCCCCTAAAAACAAAAGGGTTTGCACATATCGGGGCTTATCTTGTCCCACAACGATAATCGTCGTCTAATCTTGGCCGCATTTCCTTCCTTTAACGCTGCGTATCTGGTACTTTCTGGTCACGATCGGCATGTGTGTATCTGCGTGACGCAGCGTTCTCCACAAGAAACAGCAGACGGGGCAATGTTTTAAAGCAAGGAAACGACAGTAAGACGGACGAAGATTATTGTTTGGGCACAAGATACACCCCGGAGCGTGTCATTTCTTTTTTTTTTTTCGAGCGTAGGTAAATGCAGTGCACGAGCATCTATCTACACAACGCTCGTCATTGTCATCGTGGTTTCCCTCTGCTGTACACTGAATTTTATTAAAGTTACCACTGTAACTCAGACAGTACGCTCAAGAGAAGAGCACAGTTTCACGCAGCATAGAATGTAAAGCTATTGTATTGACAGACGCGCTTAAGGAAAGGTGGTACGGGAAGACTGGCAATTTCAAAAATGAGAGCGTGACGCGAAGCGATATTTAACAATTTATTGCGTTTAATTTAGCCGCTAGATTACTAAATATAACGGCACAGAAAAGTCAACTTATGAGAACTTGCTGGTCCAGAATCACTGTAGTAAGTACAACTTGCACTTATACATCTGAAATAGTCTATCTTTTCTCTTTATCACATGCGTAGGGTCATGTCGAAACTATGTGTTCTACTGGTTAAAACATGCAGCTGAAATATGGTTGTTTTATACTAAAAGCCCAAAGGAGCAGGCATAATATGCGAAAACTCCGCCTTAGTACTACACTAATTACGAGCCAAGGACGATAGTTTGGTACTGAGCGCTTCCGTCACCACCTCTTCCGCTGCGCACGCTGAAAGTTACCAGACTGTCATTCAAAATGCCAAATTTGCGCAGCGTAACAAAGTAACAACCGACGCGTCCAACAATCACGCACGTCACGAAACAGCGGAGAGATGACGAGCAGCCGTAAAGCGTATGGTAACAACCAAGTGACTGACTGACTGGCCGTCATAGGCGCGCTAAACTGGCCTAACCTCGAGCTCGCTACACACACTCACGAGTGTTCGGGCAAACACAGTCTTCAAAGATGGCAGGCGCGCTTTTGTAAAACGGCATGCTTTTGGCACGCGGCGTCAAAGGGGTGAGCGCTTGTGTGGTCCCCTTGCTAACAACGGCGCAGGTCTCCGCTACCTCCTGATAATCCACGTTGCCCGCGTGCGCGCGTGTGTGTATGTCGACATTGTGAGCGTCAAGGCCTGTCATTAGCGGCGCCATTTTCGACCGCAAACTAGCGCCATCTGCGAGCACAAATGGGCGGCTTCGCGGCGAACAGAAATCGCGGAGTGGTGGCCCCGAGGAGCGCGACCCGACCAACCGCGAGGGCCGAAGGCGAGGCAAGCGTAGTCGTTTAGGCCAGACGGGCAAAAGTGCAAGACGCAGACGACAGAAGCAGCGCAGCAGAAGGCAAAAGTAAAGAAGCAGACGACGTAGACAGCGCCGCAGAAGGCAAACATAGGAGAAGCAGACAACAGGAACACCGCGGCAGAAGCCAAAAGTAAACAAGCAGACGATACGTCCGGAGAGAAAAAGCACGCGCGTTTTGTATGCGCGTCGTCTGCGGGCGTGCGTATAAAGACGTGCAGACGACCAGGAAACGGAACAACGCAACAGGGGAGGGCTTGAGAAGCGAAGACGAAACGGACACACGAAGTGGCCGTTAGTTTCTCTATCGACGCTCAGTCGTGAGGCCGTTTGTTTGTTCTCTTCGTAGCACTTCTTCTGCCCCACAGATTGATAAGTATAACGGTCCTGATCCGCGGCTCTGCGAGAGTCGCACGAGAAGCCACGAGAAAAGGCGACAAAGAAAGCAGACGCTACCCCGCTGAGACCTTGAAATGTGATGAGGGGTACCTAAGCGATTGTAATGAGGCGCCCAGGCTGACATCCTGCTGGTAGCTTTGTTATTTTTTTTTCCTTTTTGTCCACAAACAACCCTCAGTGCTCCTTAGGAAGGCAGAATGAAAGGGCGGTGAGGAGGGGGTAGGTTCAAGCATGAATCCGGACCACGAAACCATACTAGATGATACGCTGCTGCGGGCTTCTGCTCTTCCGTAAGCAAGGTCGTTAGACTTCGCCTTTGTCAAGGAAGGGACGCCTACATGCAGGTCGGATTTCCGTATTGCATGTGCAGAAGGTAGAATATTTAGCCAGCAAAATGATATCGCCTGTCAACATCATTTCTTTTTTTATGATTTGCGTGGGAAGTGTTGCAGATGTAGACCAGATCTACTAGTAAAGCTGTTATGTGATACGAAGATGTATGAATTTCACACGCGTTTAAACATTAGCAGCGAACTAGAAATTACAGGTTCAAGCTTTATTCAGTAAAAATGTTCAACACACCGTGCTCTGTATTATAAGCAATGATGTCGTCAGACGGGCGCCAGCTTCTGTGGTGTCCGCGTCTTGTCTTTGTGTTCTGTTTAATTTCGCGCTTGAAACATGAATCAAAAATCCCCCACCGAAAATTCTGAAATATTCTGTATTCCGGTATAATATCAAGACAGGGAAACAGCGCCGGCGTACTCCTCCCAAAAACGAAAGAAATATCAGCTCCTACCATAACAGCGCATTTCTTTCACGAATTTAGTCCCTGCAGATGTACACTGATACCATACCTATACGCGTCGTTCGTTCAGTAGGATTAATAAGCAAGCTGGGATGTGTATGTAGGACAAGTTCAGAGGATATTCATCCATAATTTAAAGGTAATGATCAGAAACGACCAAGTGGAGCATACAAAATGAACGAGCAGACAAAAAAAAAAGAAAATGTCGGCGAGGATGCTTTGCGACGTCTGCAGCAGCTGCCAAATGCTACAGCGGTCAGTGCAGACGACCTCGAAAAACGCAGACGACAGTGCAGTTAAGCGGCACACTGTCGGGCATGTCCCGTTCACTACTACGCGGGCGTACACGCCTTTTTTATGGGAAGTGAGGCATGATTCATTCTAGCGAACACGCCTTTCAGCAAAGAGAGATTAAAAATGTATATGTGTGTGTGTATGCGCGAGTGTGTATTTTTTCTTTCCATCGAGGAAAGTTCCCGAACGGTTCCCGCTTCCCCACTTCTGCCCGCCTCATCCCGCGCAATGGCGCTTCATTACTCAACTTGTCATTTAGTTTAGTTCCGCGCCAAGCCCTCCGCTATACGTATGCACTCCTGACCGACGTCGTCTGCTGCGCGAAGGCGGTCTTGAAAGACACAAATCGTCTGCTACTACTACCATATGCGACCAGGAACGCAGAAGCAGTAGCAGCAGCAGACGATGGGCACACACACACACACAAACACAGGTACACACACACAGGACTGTGCAGCAGCTTATACAGGCCGCCAGCTAGCAAGCTATGGCATGATCGATTCACAAGAAGACTGCTGCTGGCCCGCTGGCCGGACCAAGTCAGCCGGTGAGTCGTGCGTACTATACAGTTGTACGCAGCCGTATCGCCGCCACCAAGAGGGCCTTCCCTCCACGTCTCTCCGCGATCCATAACAAGTGGTCTCCCTCCGGGGGCGAGGCCTCTCCGCATCGTGCGGTAGTCGTACGAGGCCGTCCGTAATAGCACGCGCTATACGGCGTCCATATTCCATTAGGTGCGCATATACAGAACGGGCCACGGCGCATGGTGGCGCTGTGGGTCACGATATCCCTCTGCGCTTCCTGCATTCAAGTCCAAGGCCAGGAGAGAGCGCGCTGCGTGCTTGTTTCTGTTTCGTCTGCGAGCGTCCGAGCCGTCGTCGTCTGCTGGCTTCTTTTCTGTTTCGTCTGCAAGCGTCCACGCGGGCCCGTCGTTTGCGGGCTTCAGCTTCCTTCCGTTAGGGTGCCCACGATTGAGTCGCAGATGAAAATGCATCGTTAGCGAGAGTCGCGCATGCGCGCTGCGGTCCGGGGCCATGAATATAGAAATGAGGAAGATCCGCGTCTGCGGCAGGCGATTGGCTTGGCCCTCGTAGTTTTGAAGCAGACGCCGAATCGTTCTAGATACGAACGGCTCTGGCGCGGGACCATCGAATCGATAGGACTCCAGACAATGGGACATGGCACCCACGATCTGCAGCCACTGCCCTGAAGGTACGAAGGCGATGCGGTGCGATTGTCTCTGCTGTAAGCAGGAAGGACCAATGAGATTGGGAGAAAAGACAGAAGGCCCCGCCTAACAGGGAAAAAGGAAGACATGTACGATAAAGAGCTTTAGCGAAAAGTACGTGAACGTCTTCTCAAGCGCCTGCCTGGACATTCAATCTATGTAGAGCGCAGATCCATTCGCCCACATCATGCATTCGGTCGGTGTCACGGAGGCATTCGAGCAACATGTCTTGTTGAGTTCCTGCTAAAACTGGACAGCCGAACTAGGCGCCACGCAGTATTCTGGGACGTATTCTGATACGTACTGTCATCGACCTTGCCTTGTTGCAGATGAACACCAGTGCATCAGTTCAGAAATATTCCCACATGAGGTTTTTATTGGTGGAAACCGTTATGATTCGTAGCCGTATAAGCTTCTACTCCCTGGTAATAAAAAAATTAAGGGGTTTAACGTCCTCCACTGCAGAGTGGTTTACGAAGGACGCCGTAGATGAGGGCTTCGGATTAGTTTCTGCAGTCCGGATATCTTTAACGTACACTCAAAGCATGGTACACAAGGGTTTGCTGGTTTTCTTCACTTTGCCCCCATCGCAGAGCGGCAGCCACTGCTGGGCATCGAAGCCGCGACCTCATGTTCAACAGCTCAACGCCATATCAAATGAGCCACCACAGCTGGTCACTATCTAGTTAGGTTAGGTTAGTTACGCTAGAATGTGCGAGGCTAAAGCCAACGTTTCGACAAGGTAACTTGTCCTGATGAGGGCCTTCGTCAGCAATGACGAAGTTCCCTTTCCGATACGTTGGCTCCAGCCTGAGATGTACCATGTTGGACCGCTGTTACCCCATCTTCCAATGAGCCTTTGTGATGTAATGGTTAGGCTAGGTTAGGTTAGGACGCGTAAGGCTGGTGCCGACGTTCTGGCAAGAGAACTTGACGAAGACCAAGAGGTCCTCTTGCCGAAACGCTGGCTCCAGCCTTGTTGTTGGCCGCTGTTGTTCTGCCTTCCTGTGAATCTCTGTCATGCTAGTATTACTCCCTGGCAACATGACTGCACCTTACAAGGTGCAACTTGCAAACGACGCACCATAGAATAGTGTCGCGTGTTGAGAACAAAGCACCCAGGGACCGCGTAGTATTATATTTGATGGGGCGATGAGATTAGAAATATCGCGGTTATACAGCATGCACTCGACGTAGCGCAAGACTAGGGCAATCGGAGATTTCTGGGAGTGATGATTTCTTCTTGCGGCGCATCCCGATCTGGCCCGATGATGGCGGCGATCTAGCGACTTTTATCACCCGAGCAGCACCGAGTTGACTGATTCGAGTCGTAACTGTACTGAACTGCACAATGGCGTAACCTGCTACCATTTAAGTGTCGCTCGTACAGCGTGTCAAAATTAGGCGGACGTATTAAGCGGAAGCTTCAGCTCGGGCTCGACTCCTATGCCACGTCTTCAAAAACATCTGAAACGCAGAAACGCTTTTCTGAGGTAATCACTGAGCCATTTTTAATGAAATTTGTTGCGTTTGAGAGAGAAAGTTAAATTCTAGTGATTGTCGGAAGCTAAATCTAGACTTAGTGCCTGAATTCTTTTAATCAAGTTTTCAAAAATTTGTAATATAGAAAAAAAAATATAGAAACGTTAAATTTACGAATTGTAGCTCTGCACCTGAAAAGATATCGCAATTCTGTAAACTCCATCCATCCATCTAAAGCGGACAAATTTGATGTCGATTTATATGTTACGTGAATGTGGTACATTGTTTACAGGAGTTTTCCAGAGGCTCTACTCACAATTTCGAGGTGTACTTGAAAGCCCGGCTGTATGATATATTAGTTCTGTCCGGTTTAGATGTACTATTAGGTGCAGCTTACAGAATTGTGGTATCATTTTTTCATTGATGAGTAATTAGAGTTCTACAAATTGACAACTTCATTTTCCGAAAATTTCTTATTTTTGTCAATTTCTATTTAAAAAATGACCTAAATCAAAAATTCGCAACCAACAGTCACTAGGTTCTAACTCTCTCTGTTTATACTGCTGCAAACCTCATCAAATTTGGTGCAGCGGTTGCCGAGAAAAGCAATTCCTCCTTTCCCATGTATTTAGATAGGAGCCCCCGATCTAAAGCTTCCTCTTAAAGGGCCCTTAACCAGGTCCCATAGCAAATTTTTGGTTATACGCTGAAAGTTGTAACTTGTCCTCTAGGAAGCGTTCTGCCGCAAAAAAATTCAAATAGTCCCATTAATTGCCGAGATATAAGTATTTCAGTGCCGCGAACCCATGATTTCAGGAGGCGAGCTCCACTGCCGAGCGAGACACTCACTCCACTCGCCCCGTCTAGCCTCCGCATGCGAAATTCCTTCCCCGCGTTCCCCCATACCGGACCTCGAGGATCACGTGACGCACACGTCACGGGACCCGCCTTCATTTTTTTCTTCTCCTCACTCTCTTGCGGCGCGGCGCACTTCCGCTGACGGCGTCGAGCGCAAGATACTGCGATTGTCTCGTTCCGCGCAGCGCACGATTTTGCGCGCTGTGCACGGGGACACCTGGCTAGCGGTATCAGTCAGTGCTACACGAATACTGAGGCAGGCACAAGCGGTTCACAGAGCGTGATCCCGAGCTGGAAGACGGTAGAAAATGACATAGTTTCGGTGCCCGCGCGCGCGACTGCACGAGGTGGGAACAAGCAGACGAAACAGAAGTACATCTGTCTTGCAGCTGTGCCAAATAAAACAGAAACATGCACATTCGGTTCGTGTGTTTTATTATTTCTCTAAGCTTTAATTCGTCTATTCAAGCAACATATTACGCAAATAGCAGACGTTGCCTTGAATAATTCTCGAAGTCACGTGTCACCGCGAGCGACGTCACAGTACATACACGTTTACGTAGGCGCACTAGCACGTGTACGTCATCCTCCGGCTTGGGAGCGCGGCGTGCGCGAAGGGAAGAGAAAACGGGGTTCGATTTGAAATTTCAGGTCTTGCCGCGGCGCATAGCGATGTAATACTTTGCGGACACGATCGTTATAGCGCAATGTATGCTCTGCGCACGTCAGCTCAACATGGCCAGACCCGGTGAGTGGCCATTTAACAATGAGCAGGAAACAGGACCTTTCGCACACAGAGGAACAGGGTGCACGAGATAGACTGAAATGGTGGTGCTGCTTTTTTATGTTTTTATTTGTTTGTGTGTGGGGGGGGGGTGCGTGCGTGTATTTTCTTGTTTCACTATCGTAAGCATTGAATATCCAGACTACAGGAAACGATGTTTCGCCCGATTATCCAGCAAAAAAAAAAAAACGCCGAGCACCGTGCCGCGATACAAAAGAGTATCGTTATCATTTTACCATTACCGATACCATTTAACCCTAACTGCATATTTGCAGTCGATCAACCGCCGTCAACGAGGTGTCGGTGTCTTGACAACAATTAACATGTACGGTACTGGCGTTCCTGCTAACGTCCCAAGACAAGAGGATGAAGCCTAAGTCTGAGTCTTTATTCCTGACATGCATTTACACGGTCTAGGAGAACATAAGGCAAATCCGTGTAGCTGCCCGTAATTCCCACGGTAGCTGTAACGATCGCAGCGCCAGCATTGCATCTAGCAGCTTTTGCGGGAAGCCGTATGTTAGGAAGCACGGTACAAAAAAAAAGCCCTCCGAAGAAGCGCATCCAGGGCGGTAAACGTTATTAGAAGCGCTCAAAACCCGGTACGCCTGGCCCGCTATAGCCATTAGCGGAATCATTCTTCATTTTGGAGCATTTAACGGGCGTCAGCTATTGGACTCCGAGAACACGCAATGCAAAGCGACGCTGAACAGCCTCAACTTCGAATCAAGGAAAAGGACACGTGAGAATGTTCATTAGAAGACAGGCGCTTCTAAGTGCTGTAAAGCTAAAAGCATAATATCCGTGAACGCAAGCACCAAATCAGGCGAGCTTCAACTACTACACAGCAGCCAAGCGCGTACCCGTGCAATGCGCACGGTTAAGCGGCTGTCGTGGCGCCCTCTTTCGTTGGAAAAAAGAACGAAAGAAGAACAGGAAATCGCGCCATCACGTACGTGACATTTCCCACGTTTCCATTCGGCGGCTGGCGTTTGTCCGGTTATTTCGTCCTCGGCGTGCGTACGAATCAGCCACGTCGAAGATGATGAGTCGTGTACTGCGTATGCCGTCTGGCGGCACGCAATTCTGCCGATTATTACGTGGTCGGGAAAAAAGTCTTTGTGTTTTTCTCTTCTTTTTTTTTTACGCGTCGGCACGTTGGCAGTCACTGAAGCGCGTTCCTCGGTTAACGGATTGCACGCGCACTCCCGCAGGCCATATCCAGCCCTCGAATCTGCAAGGAATTCTTTTTTTTCCCGCTTCGTGGAGTTGTTTTGTACTTCTCACTGCAGTACCAAAACACGCGCCCTGCTACTAAACGCCTCCCGGCGCAGGGAAGAAAGATGGCCGACTGCCGCGCGCTTAATGATTGTGCCCCCTCTCCGCACCTCCTCTCCCAACGACCTTCGCTTTCAACTTAACCCTTCCCTGCCGCTGCTGCGGGATTGCGCCAAAGGCGGTTGCGAATCCCGCGGTGGCAGTACTCTTAGTCGCGCTGGGGTTCCCGCGAAGTGGAACGGTTTGTTTTATTGATGCGGTGGCGCTGTAGCTTAATAATAGCGCGTGCCATTCGTCGGCTTGCATACGCGGGGTATGCGGCGCAGATATCGGAGACGCTCTTTTGGAGATTTATCTGGCGTGACCGATGGGAGCGCTCCCTTCGGTACGCGATATCCCGGTGGACCCGACTATGGAAGCGATATGGGATGCGTCTCGTGATCGCTGCAGCTACAGCGACTGTTCCGCTGGTGAACTTGTCTCGAAATATAGATTTTTTTCTTTATCGTATATGGAAGCTAAATGTCATACTGGGTGAATTGAGATTTCTTTCAGTTCTACAAAAGATTGAGAATGTCATTTCGGGGCTCTCGGTTTCTGGAGGTAGGTGTCGTCTGTGACAATAACATTATACGCCCTTATATTTGTTGAAACTATTCAATGTTCTTCGTCGCCTAGCACTTTTGGGCTTTTTTCAGTTAAGCGAATCGAAGTCTCCTTGCTGGAGTTCGTGAAGGCCATTCAGTGTTTCTTTTTCCCGTTTCCATCATTTAGGTCGTCATATATCTGGCACTTATGCGCTTATGCACGTGTTTTGACTTTTTATTTGTCATACGATCCGTATCGTGTGCTTTCGGCCTTTACCGTTTACCGGCTCCTGCAGCGATAACGGCTGTATGTGCTGTAGTACGTAAAACATAAAAAAAAAACTGGCTGTGGCTTAGGTAAGGTTAAGCCCAGGATGCGAAGCATACTAGCCTTTATTTTAGTTGTTGAACCACTGTTTAGCCTGGTGAACTGCTGTTGCTTGGCTATATTTGGTTCGGCTAGACGAAGAAACAACTCATGCATTACTGCTTCGCCTTCAAGAGTGGAACGCGACAGCGTTCCCGTCGACCCGCCAAGGGGTGTAAGACAATGGGCTACAGGGCAGCGACTACGCGCCCCGCATTGGACGCGGTGAGCGTCGAGCAAAGCAGCGTTCGGCGCGGCAACGAAATGTGCGCCTGAGCAAGAGACGCACGCCTTAGAAACAGCTCGTTTCTAAGGCAACACCGCATTCACTAGAGGCGCTTTTGTACCGCTTTGAAGCATCGTACTCGTGGCTCAGTGGTAGCGTCTCCGTCCCACACTCCGGAGACCCTGGTTCGATTCCCACCCAGCCCGTCTTGCAAGAGTTGAGCCAAAGCCACCTCTCCTCTGTCGTGACGTCACGGTGTCACGTGGTTTCATGGCGACACCGCCGCGCGTGAGGAGCTGGGTTGAGCTCTCGTAATATGCTTCGCATAAAAATGATTACGTGATCTACTTTCACGTCCACTGAGCAGCCACAGTCACTGCTTGCAGCATTCTCCATGGGTTTCCATGCTCGCAAAACTAGGTCGCTTTGTCGTACGTGCCAGTTTTATTCGAGCCATTCGTTTTTTCTGCATGTGTGTCGCACAGTCAACAAATGTTGTTGTCCTAAAAACACACAGCCTGAACTGCACCGAGGCAGTGACTGCGCTGAAGAGACGCACAGCAACGTGCCCCTTTCACATGACCTACCAGCCCTGTAGTCACATACAACCGAACGAGTGTTTACGTAAGCAATGCTCAACGTTGCTCTTCACTTGAACGTCACTGAGTATTGGGGGCGGTATTTTGTAAGTCCACCCAGCGGACATGTCCATTTCTTTTGCTGCTGAAGTGCTGATTCGAAGGAATGCCTGCCTCCTTCAGACGCATACCTCAGCCTGGCCAATCGGCATTTCAGCAGCAGACGAAATGGACATGTCCGCGAGGTGGACTCTTACAGAATACCCCCCCTCCCCTTGTCACTTTGCGCCCCTGCAGCCCGACAAATTCGTCCTAAGCTTTCTTTTCCTTTCGGAGGCTTCGAGCTTTATTTCGTACTAGGAGCTATGACGTTACAAGAAGCGGTGATACTACAACAAGCCTTCACGTAACTATAGGAGTGTCACGATGCCTGGCTTACGAGTGCTTAACGCAGTAAAACTGACTCACTGTTACGGGCTCGCTGGGATACTCCGCGGAGACGAAATTTGGCGGTGAATCTTATCTGGTGCAGCAAATAGCGGCGCGGTGAGTGTAGGCTGTACGTGTCCATATAGTTTCAATCCCACTTCTCATGCATAGCATACCATATAGCATATAATATAATATAGTACAGTATAGGCGCTGGATAATATGGCATTTGAGTTATTTGAACATGGGATAGTTATTTTAACCTTGTGCCTGCAGCATACACTCGGGTGACGTGCGCGCAAATACTTTTCGGAGATGTAGTTTGGCGACATGGGCGTAAACGATAATTTTTTTTTTATTTATTTCACAATAACCCTAAAGGCCCTCTAGGGAGGGTATTACATAGGGTAAATGTTACATAGGTGAGGTGAACAGTGCGTAAATGTAATTACAATGGAAAAACAAAACTGGGAAAAATATTAATTACAGTGCATCAACGTACAAACACAAAAATAATGATAGTTATCAGTACAGCAACTCTAAATGATTTGTACAATCGTGCTTTTCGTCGCAAAAGAGAAATCCCACCTCGCCGTTTATGTTTCCGCTTGCTTGGATTCGGATTTAGTACTTCCTGCATGCATACCTGTTAAGGATCGTCTCCTCGAACGGAGCAGACTGGGCTTGCACATGTGGCGGCCGGAATCACTCTGTTCGTTTGCCTGTACTTATTGCCGTGCACAGCCACTACAAACGCCGTTCGACGAGTTATCTCATTTAATCGGCTGCCCACGCATAGTCGCATATTTCGCGTTTGGCTGATATTTGTGGTGCCGCGCGGCGTCGTCTACTAGCCTTTAGTTTCGGAATTCTTTCCTTTAGTTTCGTAATACTTTCCTTTGCGCCCATTTCGTGCGCACGTGATGTGTATTAGTGTGCGTTAATTCTGTGTGTGCGTTCGAGAGCGTGCGTGTGCGTTTCTGCATGTGTTTAGGTGTGTGTTTGTGCGCAAGGGTGTTTGCACGAGCGCGCGCATTGTCTTGGCAGAGAGGGATGTGTGTTTGCGCATCGCGCTATGCGACTTCGGTGGCTCGGTAATTACACGACGTTCAGCTAAAGAGCGTCATTGTCACAGGTTCGACTGGCGGCCGTGGTTGCCGCCTGGCGGTCGGGGAGGGGTGCAAAAACGTCCTTGTATACATTTTCAAGTTTTTTGGGCAACCCATAGAATAAAAGTCACGAATGTGTGATTTTGATGTATCAGTTATTGCCGTCGAACCGAAAGGATACAGTGACCAAGAGTTCTATGTGGTTAAAAGTTACCGCGATGCAATGCCAAACACCTTGTGACATCTGATAGTAAACTGTAAAGTTGGTTTAAGTGTTACTTTAAAGAACCTCAAGTGCTTAAAGCTGATTAATCATGTATCCCTCACTACAGCGTACCTTATAATCAGACTGTGGTATTGGCACGTAAAACCCCAGAATTTAACATTGACTTTTTTTCTTTAACCTTAAGGGATGTGCGCTGTATTCTGCA
The DNA here is from genome assembly GCF_038994185.2 of Dermacentor albipictus. Lineage (NCBI taxonomy): Eukaryota > Metazoa > Arthropoda > Arachnida > Ixodida > Ixodidae > Dermacentor > Dermacentor albipictus. The sequence continues at coordinate 98,286,556 of NC_091828.1, read as the reverse complement.
CAATCGAAAACCTCGTTCCTGGAGATCTCTTTACATCAAAATGGTAGCCGAGAACAGAAAACACCAAAAGAAAGATATGGGCAGAATAGACGGCGTGAGGGTACGTTGCACATTTGTCTAGAAGAAAGGAAACCATGATTGCATGGCAAAAAGTTGTGAACTTACACATACCATGCGCAATGAAGAGAACCCAGCGCACGACCTGCGACATGCACGAGTAGCGTCGCAAAATGAATGCACGACATTCAATTTAATCTCAACAGAAAGTCAACGAGAATTCAACAGAAATGCCACAGAATTTCATTTAAAGGCTTCTGCAGCGGATGGAGCCCCTTATAATCACGGCGAAATGCCGCGGATTTCGCAGCAGAGGGCACTTAGATTTATTCCAGGTGGTCAATGCCAATCGTGGTGCCGAGAAAAAAAAGCATGACAAAAAGTTGCCAACTTACACATACCATGCGCAATAAAGAGAAGCCAGCGCGAGACTTGCGACACGCACGAGTACCCCACGCAAAAATGCACGACATTCAATTTTATATCAAGAGAAAGTAAACGAGAACTCAACGAGAACTCAACAGAAATGCCACCGAATTCCGTTTAAAGGTTCCTGCAGCGGACGTAGCCCCTTATAATCACGGCGAAATGCTGCGGATTTCGCAGCAGAGGGCACGCTTATATTGATTCCAGCTGGTCAGTGCCAATCGTGGGGATCTAGCATCCCCCATCGCAACCCCACAGCGCCGCTTTTTCGGATGCAAAAGGCCGATCGGCTGCTATTACTCCTCGGCCCTTTACCTCGATCAACAACCATTCCCCGCGACACGGGGCTGCCGTGCACAGGCACGCAGCAGGCAGTGCGTATTCCCCCGCAACGAGTTAGCGACGATTGCGCTTACTAAGTGGTCCCCGACATGCGCCACGTGCGCTTAATCACTTTTGCTCGTTTGTCGATACCGACCGTAACACGGTTATTAAAGACGCGCTCCCCAACGGTGGAGCGCTTCACCCCAATCACTGTCTCGCGTGTCCCGCAGACGTTGCTCGGAAAAAGCCCGCGTTAGGTGCGGTGTGTCTCGGGTTGATCGAGCACACACTGGCGACGTTCCTTTACGTTTCTTCCCCCCACTTGTTCTTTGTTTAGTTTTTTGCGCGCCACAGACAGAAAGAAGAGAGAATCACCCGATTCGTTCACTTTCGGCGCGGGTTCGTTCACCCATCGGGCCGGCCCGTTCGCTAAACCGCGTGCCTGTTCGTAACAGTGCAGTGAGTGCATGTTGTCGGGGAATATTCTCGACGTGGAGCGTATTCAAATGTGTGTGTGCATGTTTGTTTGTGTGCCCGATTCCAGACGCGTATAGTTCTCGTTTCTGCGTACACACACACACACACACACACACGACGCGTGGCACAGTTATATATCGGCTGCCGCATCGAGGGACTCGTCTTCCCTGACCCGCGGATTCTCGACCGCTTGTGCGCTGCGCGGAGGTGGAATTCCGCGTGTGCGTAATTGGCACTAATGGCGCTGTTGGGTGCCGCGCGCGCTGCTTTGTCCGCTCCTCGTGGGTCTGACACTTTCCTCTGACCTTCCCCGTCGTCCACTGGCCGTCGCACCGCCGGGCGATCGCCGTTGAGGGTACGGATGGAGCCGCTTCAAATAAACAAGGGCACACAGACGCGCGAGCGCACGCACACTCACGCACACACACACACACATATCAAATCAAGTTCAAAGACACGCACACAAAATGATAAACAGATGAGTACGCAAACACACGAGAAAATAGACACAACTTCAAGGAGCCAATAAACACACACACAAGTGAGTACACAAACATGATCTTGGCTACTAGCGCGAAGTGAACACGGACACAAAAAGGAGCCGACAGGACGAGCGCTAGCGCTCGTCCTGTCTGCTCCTTTCTGTGTCCGTGTTCACTTCGCGCTACTAGCCAAGATCATGTTACCGTACCAACTCGCCCAACTGTCTATCCTTTTGAGTACACAAACACACGCATGAGTAGCCTCACAAAATAAAATGCACGACATTCAATTGTATATCAAGAAAAAGTCAACAAGAAGTCAACGAGAACTGAACAGAAATGTCACAAAATTTCGTTAAAGGCTTCTGGAGAGGACATAGCCCCTTATAATCACGGTGAAGTGCTGCAGATTTCGCAGCAGAGCGACACAAGTTCACCCACACAAGCACACAAACACATGAGTACACAAGCACACACACACGCACCAGCCACGGTGAAAGCACACAGACACACGAGCACGCGCGTGCACACATATAAGTGCAAGGAAAGAGGGATACACGAGCCACACCGACGCACATTTTTCTCGTCTATCTGTCAACTTACGCTTGCTCAGCTTTTCCTGTGTCTGAACCGCTCTCTTCTGATCGAGGCGATCTGCGGGTCTATATATATAGTGGAGCAATTTCGGCTTTACCGAGTTTTGAGGGAAAGTTTTAGAGCCCAGCGTCAAATTCCACTGAAAAGAAGACATTAGGCGACACCTGAACCGACTGGATAAAATGTGCCTCGTGGACGAAATCCGAGAGACTAAGGATATGCAAAGTGACGCAGTATACCACACTTACGCAATCGGTGACGTCACGCGCCGAAGTTACACTCCATACCTGCGCCGGAGAAAGGAAAGCTAATTAAATCTAGAGACAGCGTAATGATCACGTTTCCTCTGCAACCGCACCTGACGCGCAAGCTCGTACCCCTTGATTTTGGGGCTTCTACTGTCAAGTCGGCGATTGCAACTCCGCATTCTTCAAAAGGGTGAATCATCAATCAGAGCCGACTCTTGGGGATAACACCGATGAGCTGGCTCTGCCAAGGACTTTCGAAAGGGCCGCTAACGTCCTGCTCTATTATGGCCGTATTTCCTGAATAAGTCGCTTGGTCTTTTTTTGTTTCTTCATCAGCGAGAGCCAGACATCTGACAAAGGCGACGTCTGATGATTCACCACCGTAACATGCGCGACCGGACACAAGGAACATAGAGATACAAAATAAATAGGAAAGGAGGAGGGGGAGGGAAGGGAGCCGCAGAGGCCGCATTCCCATAGCACCGAAAGCGAGGAACCATTTCATTTGCCAACCATTAACTGCACAGACAGTGTTGTTTAGGGACGATAAACTGGCTCATTCATTCAACTAAACTAATTAATTAATTAACCGGTTTGCTACCCTTCTATGCGGATAGGGAAATGACCATAGAATGTGACGGCAGAGCACGTACGCCGACGCCCAGAGACGGTTCGTTTTACTAGGAGTTATTTTCGAGGAAATGTCATAACAACTTACCAACATTTCACGCTACAAGAGGTAGTGTTAGTTCATGGCGAACTAGTGCCTTGCTGCACAAATACGCATAATACTCAAATACGTTGCGCTTAGGCAAGCAACTAATGTCTGTGCATTACCTCAATAAAAATACACAATAATTATATAAAAGAAGGCTCATAATAATAATAAAAGCATATTGGAATGTCTCATATGCAGACAGATAAAACTTATCAGTTCAGAGTTAATGTTGAATCATTACTTTGCGTACACCCGTCAAGCAGAAGCCGAATTCTCAATTTATGGGAATATACTTCAGAGCAATCTAAATTAGATTACCTTCTCTGCCTTATACACCTAATAAATGCAGGTTATGAACACATATGCGATATTAGTTTTACTACTGAGTTGCAAAATATATCAAACGCATGATTGCGCTCCTTGAAAAAGAAATCGATTCTTAGCACCTTTTGTTTAAAAAAGAATTAACGGTGTAAACAACAAACCTGCAGTTACAAGAAGATGGCTCATGGTTTCCAATGCAACGAATGCCGTTCCAACACGTTCAATGGTGACCAAATCATGGTAGTTCTATGCTTAATATGTTTGCAGTACAGAGTCCAACAACTTAACCTGATCCTAACTTGCATAAATACCCTGATTAACCAATAAATATAATAAAATACTCCACCCCCACCCCCAGAATATGCCTTCAACAATATTAGCTAGTACATCGGCACGAATACCATTCCTTCAAATGGAAGGGGCAAAAGCGCCTTACATTCACGTACATCCAAGTACATCCACTGTTCCAATAAGATACGAAAGTTGCCAGAAAATTTCAAGGCACGAACATCGCGTAATTGTCGTCCCCTTTACCCGTGAAACCTACAGCGCAAAGAAACTTGGTACAGCAGAGCCTTCTCCTTCTTTGGGTGTTTTCTTTTCCCACATACGTCCATGACCATTAAAAGAAATATTTAAAAAAAGGTCATTGCAGTGACAGCAAATTACCTTTCAAGTGGGTAACACGAATGAGCACTTTTGCGCGCAGAAGATATGGAAGACGATCAATTCACACGATCGTCTTATTTTTGTTATTTTTGTCATCTGCGCTAAAAGATGAGGCAACGAAAGGGTTCTCATTCCTTTTCAGATCAGTCAGCAAGACAAACTGTTTAGAGCGCCAGAAAGATTGCACACGGAAGAAGCAAAAAAGTAAACCTACGCAAAAAACAACATAAATAAGCGAACAGACGACAAAGACGGCCAACTTCTGCACCTCGATCCGAAAGGTGGCGCCGTCGCCGCCGTCGTCTGCAATGTATATATATGTAGTACGTCTGCTACGCTCCAAGCTTCTCGAGCCAGCATTGCCGCGGGCGATCAGTTCATCAGCGAACGTCTTATCTTTTCTGCTCCTTTTTTTTTCTCGAAGATAAGGAGAAGGAAACTGCAGGCACAGCAAGCTGCTTTTTAAAGGGACTCACGGATCCGTGTAATTGCGGATTCGTACTATGTCCAACGTCCTAAATGCGCCGGCGTCTTCTGTCACTTTCGGTCGCGTTCTCTTCGACGAGACCGGGCGTTTTCGGTGTCGTCTGTTCGTGTAGGGCCGTGAGATCGTCTGCTGCGCGAATCAGAAGGCTCCGCCGCGCCATCCCACGGCTATTTAATTTATCTTTAGTATTACTTTATTTATCCCTCTTTTCGTGCTATGCACATCGCTATGCCAACCTGCTGCTGAGGCTGCCCCACGATCCCTCCTATGGATAGATACACACGCACACAAAACAGATATGGAAAGAAGAAAAAAGCATTAACTGACCAAAGGGAGTGAACGGCGTCTCATACTATCGTTTGCTTGGTGTCGGAGAGAATTCACTTGTTTTTCCTTACACCTACAGCCGCATTTTTTTTTCGCGTTTTCTGTAGCAGACGGCCGAGCGAAGTCCAGAAAACCGGTCTGCCGGACGGCACCGCCGGGTTTGTTAAATTTGTTTTCGATTGTTGCTGTTGTTGACTCTATCGTTTTGTATGTTCTGTCCTCTTTCTGCCCCTCTCGCTCATTCCTGTATACACCCCCACCCCCCTTCCTTCGCTTTTTGACTCCCGCACAGTGAGGTATAGGAATTCTAACACGGATTGCACGCATTCTTTCTTTTTTCCTTATTCTTTCCAGTGGACCTGGAGAAGCAGTATATGGCGGGAGAATAACCGTTTCACGTGCGCGTGAACAAGCAGTCTGTTAGTAGCCTGTTACTGTCTCGTTTTTGTGCATGGCCTCAGAGATCGGGTGGCGCGCCCCATGTCTGGGAAACCATACCTTGTGCGCGTGTGTGCACTGTGCACGAGCGGTCATCTCGTGTGGCATCATTTGTCGTCTGGAGTGGCAAGCTATACGCGTAGTGCGCGCCGACGGACGCGCCACTGGTGGCGGCTTCGCTAACTGCGAAAGGATGTAGTCGTTCGCCGTAGTTTTGTGCGTCGTTGCTCGTGCTTCTCTTTTGATTCTCGTTTGCGGAGCGATACAAGCGACACCCCTCGCATGTGTGTAGTAGCCAAAGCTTCAAGACATGTCGAAGAACAATTGTTGCGCATTGGGGTTCTCAAGTACTCGAAAAAAAAGACATTTCTGTTGACACGATTCTTATTCCCGCGAGGCCTCATGAGGAGGAGCAACGGCCTCAACGGATCGCCGTCCTCAACAGATAGCCGCCGTTCGGCGGGATATTTCTTGTTATCACGCATTCGTTTATCAATCACCTCGGTGTATGTTGGGCTCGATGAAGCATGCACGGGTAAACGACGAAGTTGATCGCCGCCTACCCATGTATTGGTTGTTTCTGTCTGCAGGGCAGCCTGCATTTCGCTTAATATCTGGATGCCGCCTGCCGCCATACTTTACCGTGTTCCTCTTGCACCTTGGGCGCACGATTGGACATCGTGTTGTGTGTCAAAGCTGCTGAGGTTTGCGAGGACTAAATTTGTTTGTTGTTATTTGTGTGCGTGCGTGCATGCGTGCATGCGTGTGTGTGTGTGTGTGTGTGTGTGTGTGTGTGTGTGTGTGCGCGCGTGTGTGTGTATGTGTGTGTGCGTGCGTGCGTGTGTGCGTGTATGTGTGTGTGTGTTTTAATACGAAGTTCTCGCCTCGTTTAGTAACGGGCTTAAATCAGACTTTTTTTATGGGTATTATTACAGGCAACTGCTTCTTTAACAGCTCCATTCGTTTCGCCCAGGTACATGTTCGATAATGTCATTGCTTGGGAAAATGAGCGAGAAAAGAGATCGCTCGGGACGAGGACTGCTGTTAGCTGCTGCATATAGTATGCCGCTGTTCGATTTTCGCTGAAAGAATTCGAGTCGCGTTTGTGAAGTCGTCACACCTCGAAACTGCAATCTGAGCAGATCTTACCCCGCAGAGCGCCTTTTTGCGCGTGCATTATACGTGCTGAACTGAATTATTTCTCATTAGTTCTAACGACGTAAGAGTGGCAGAGCCTACGCAGCAAAAGAAGTAACACCAGCCTCCACTCCAGCACCCATCTGTCTAGGCAGCCGCGCTGCTTTGCCTGCTAATATATGGTGGGGACTTCTTTCTGCCGTGACATTCGAAAAAAATAAATACCCGCAAGTTGGCAACTCATTAGCTTTGTATGCGTTTCTAAGGAGGTCACTAAGGAAATTCCAGATTGCGAAAACTGCAGCGGGAAGGGTAGTTCGTCGATGTACGCAGCGAAATTGCATCGGCGGCGCAGCAAAGAACGCTCGTGCAGGCAGATCTAGGTGCACGTTGAAGAACCCCAGGCGATCAAAATTTACCCTTAGTCCTTCGCCGCAACGGCATGCCTCATAATCAGGTCGCGGTTCTGGTACATACGCAAAACGCCAGAACCAAAACTTATTTTGACGATTTGAACGAGGAAACGCGGCTGTCAGTGTCCGAAATGTTTTTTATCTGCATGCGATGTACAAATTCATTTACGCATGGTGCCTGTCATTACCAACTCTCTTTCTGTAGGACAACAAAACGTTTGCTTCTGCCCGAGACACCGCTGTTGATCAACGTTTGAAGTTTTGCTCAAAGCTTTGCCACATGCCAGCTAACTGCTCGAACGAAGTGCGCCACCTTCTTTGCTGACAAATGCTAAGGGTTGCAGTGATACAGTGATGCATCAAATGCAGTGATGGTTACACACACACGATTGTTCTATTCAAAGTTTGCCAGCCCCTCCGTTATATTCTCCTTAAACAGTTCGTATACGTACACCCGAGGATGTATAGCCGCTCTAGCAGAAGTTATCCAATGTATGTTGTCTTTCTGTTGTATTTTCTTCGTCTTCGACATTGTTGCATCTCAACGTTATGTCAAGATGCAACACATTACACGCCCTTCCAAACGTTACGAAACGTCTGTTGTTTTTTGTTATGATTTTTGATGTCTTCAATACACATACTGTGGACATGGAACGGAATACCCACCCTAATAAAATATATAGAAAGTATGTTACCTTTCCGTTGACATTTCGTTGTCTTACATACACATTGTGCTCGTATGCAGCAATACACCTGCCCTCCAGGATTTGTAGAAAGTATGTTGTCTTTCTGTTGACTTTTTGGCTCCGTTGACAGTCTGTTGCCATGCAGCTGAATATCATGCGTGATTCTTTTGAAAGACCGGGCCGCGGGCGGGGGCCCATCAAAAACGAGGCTGCTTCCGCGGGCATAACTTCCGCGTAACGTCGCGAAATCCGGCGCGTTGTCGGATACGTCTGGCAGAGGCCGCGGGAACGCCCGTGTCCTCATCAATCCACCGACGACGGGGGGGGGGGGGGGGGCAACAAGCTTCACGAAAACCGTGCACCGAGGGAACGCGCAACGGGCGAAGGAGCGACCAAGCCAGGTGGAGGAAAGAAGCGTCTTCCCAACGAGCGCCGTGATGGATATGCATATGAATGTTGAAACAAAAGAGCCAGGGACCAGAACGAGCCGCGCGCGCCCGGAGGCCCGAGTACAAGCATGCAGGGGTGCTGGCTGCCGGGGAGGGGATAACGGTCCACCGTGTGTCGGTGCTTGCGGAGCCGGGACAAACATGCGCAACGTTCGCAACAAGCTAAGAGAGAGAGTGAGAGAGAGAGAGAGAGAGAGAGAAAGATAATGCGTCGGTGTCGTTACTCGAGAGATACACGGAGATGCATACGGGAACAGCACCTTGAGACAAGAGGTAGTACAAGGCGCGGGACGTTGTGGAGGAAGCTTCCAACAACGTGTATATATAGGCAGAACGATGATGCTGCAGAATAAAGGAAGAGTGCGGGAGGGGGAGGGGGGGGAGGACGCACGCGAACGACGTGCGACGACGACTCGGGCGTTCCCGAGTCGACGTAGCCGTCGCTTCGGGGGCTGCGCGCTCTCTCTCTCTCGCAGTAGGCGCGCTCCGGCGACACAGTTCCCAGGACAGAGCACAAATTTTACTAATGTGGTCCGGACGTGTGCAGCTCGCGTCGAGCGAAGCGCGCACTGGCGGGATGCCCGCGTCTTTTTTCTGTTGCTTCCTTATTTTCTACTCCTCCCCCCCCCCCTCACGAACGCATGTCTGCTCAGCAGAAGCCGACAGCCTCACGCGCATTCTCTCGTAGAAGCCGTCGTCGTGTTCCCGGCTCCTTCGATTGTCTTCTGCTTGCGTTTTTTTGAGTCGCAGACGACGCAGGAACAGACGACGCAGGAACAGACGACGCGCGGGCGAAGTGAAGGAAAGGCGACGCGCGCCTGTCCTGTCGAGTGCGCCACTTCGCGGGTGGGCCCCGGCCGGGCGTTGCCGAATCGTTGGGAAGGTAACATGACTCGCACCCTCTTCGTCGCCGCTGTCGCGGCTTAGGTAGCAGTGCGTCGCCACGGGCGGAGCTCCTCTTGTTCTCACGCGACGGTTTGACCGTGAAGGGAAACTAAAAAGAAACCGAGCGGGCGCCTTCTCAAGAAATGAGTTAATTGCGCAACTTGCCCAAACTGATGTGATGGGGTGGCCGTTGCTGCGCACTCCTTAACGGTGCCACCCAGGGCGCTCGGCAGTGTTGTTTATCTCTTCTTTTATGCGAAGCATATTACGAGGGCCCAACCCAGCTCCTCAGGCGCGGCGGTGACCATGAAATCACGTGACACCGTGACGTCACGACAGAGGAGAAGTGGCTTTGGCTCAACTCTTGCAAGACGGGCTGGGTGGGAATCGAACCAGGGTCTCCGGAGTGTGGGACGGAGACGCTACCACTGAGCCACGAGTACAACGCTTCAAAGCGGTACAAAAGCGCCTCTAGTGAATGCGGTGTTGCCTTAGAAACGCGCTGTTTCTAAGGCGTGCGTCTCTTGCTCAGGCGCACATTTCGTTGCCGCGCCGAACGCTGCTTTGCTCGACGCTCACCGCGTCCAATGCGGGGCGCGTAGTCGCTGCCCTGTAGCCCATTGTCTTACACCCCTTGGCGGGTCGACGGGAACGCTGTCGCGTTCCACTCTTGAAGGCGAAGAAGTAATGCATGAGTTGTTTCTTCGTCTAGCCGAACCAAATATAGCCAAGCAACAGCAGTTCACCAGGCTAAACAGTGGTTCAACAACTAAAATAAAGGCTAGTATGCTTCGCATCCTGGGCTTAACCTTACCTAAGCCACAGCCATTTTTTTATTCTACCTTCACGAGCTTCCTTTCTCTCAAGTGGCTCACTGTCACGAACCTGGGAGCAGGTTCGCGAGCGCATTGAAAAGTGCGGACGTTTTGCTAAGCGAGCCAGCCTGACGGTAAAAGACACTACAAGCCGACACTCAATACGACACGGTGCCGCAACTAGTTGCTTCTAACAAGTATTCTTTGTACGGGATCCGGAAGTAAGTCGTGAATCTGGCTTCCGTCCTACAAGGAAAACTGACAGTCTGTCTTGTCTGAAGTGTAAGATGTGACATATCATGATTTTAGGATAGTGAAAAGCAGTGTCATTCGGAATATTATAACGATGTATTCACGGTGATCTTGTCAGCGTTGCATATCCGGATTTGCCTTGGCATGGAACGAAATAAACGAGCACCTTTGCGGTCTGCTTGGTTCCCTTAGAAAAACCAGTTCGGACAGCTTGTACATACTTAGTCTTCGACTAGACTGCTTTGACTTACAGAGCTGTTCTTTTGTCTATGGAAAGTACACCGGCTGTATAACAGACGAAAGTCGTTAATGAATCGACTTCCCTTGGCCTACTTGTGGCCAGTAGAATTCTTAAAGTAGACTTCTACGAAGCCTCGTAAGTTGTAAGGCTATAAGCGCACGAAATATCCACAGGTATACGTAAACGCGTAATCATTTTATGGACTACCTAAGAATCTGTAGATATTCACTGCCAGAGGCCACCGTATCAAGCGTTCTCACTTGGTGCCATATTTAGTAATGCACATGGTTCATTCGCTGCATTGTCCTTGTCAAGACGTTGCCCTGAGGTTGCGCAAACGCCAGATCGCCGTGGGGGTATTTCTACACATTTCTCGCTATTTGCTGATCCTAGCGGCGTGCGTTATAGGCAGCAGTGGAAACGTGTTTAAGATATATATTTATTATGAGACAAAGGTGGGGGGGGGGGGGGGTAGGGGCGAGAAGTATGCCTAAACTGCTAACTATTAAGGGTTGCGGGAAGGCGCACATAAGGGCATGAAGAAAGCAAACAAGAATTATAAATATAGTCAATCGAAAGCATAGAAGTAGAACAAGAAGTAGAATAATCAATCAAATAAGCATGTTTATTTACCGTGCCCATGAACAACCATAAGGCCCGTGTGCTTGCGCACGCATACATTAAAATCCAAGAAGAAAAAAACAATAACACTGCGGGGGAATATAATTAAAACACAATGAGTAAAAAGAACAATTGTGAAAAGAGAGTAGATACAACAAAGTACAATGTAAATACAAAAGGAAAAGGAGGAGAAGGGCAGTTTAACATTGCATGAAATTGTGAAACAACGAGGCAAAGCTCGGAAAGGAACTATGACAGCGAGTTATGAAAAATATCAAGATCATGAAAATGAGCGTTATAAAGACACTGTATTCTGTGGACGGTCACATGTTGTTGATGACAGAGAGCGACATGGAAATTTCTATGTTCTTGGTGATATTGCGCGGAATACGACGAATGATATAACTGAGGAGTTCGGGACAAGTCAGGATACCGTGAAGGAGTTTGAAGAGAAATAGAAGGTCAGCGCGATTACGTCTGGAGCGAAGTAAGGACAATGACAATAATCCAACAGTGTTAGAACAAGGCCCAATGTCATTGTTTGCAAAGCGGTGATGACATACACTTAAAACATTTTCTGGACACCATCTATGACGTCACTCGCTGTTGGTTCTGGAAAAGCCATTCCAGACGACCGACGCATGTTCAACTTGAGGAAGACAGACAGTTGTGTACAACTTGCGAAACGGTTTAAGAGACTTGAATTCCTTCGATAGTATGCAAACAGAGCCAAGAGAGCGCATACCCCGCATAACAACGCGTTTAGTGTGAGCAGAAAAGTGTAAGGTTTATCAAAAAGTATACCAAGATCATTGAACTCACAGACCTTACACAACGGTACAGAATCTACAGAATAAGAAAAAGAAATGTTTGCTCTTTTGCGTGTGAAAGTCATGACTTTGGTCTTAGCTCCATGCTTGGTCTTAGCTCCAAGGAGAGGTTATTATCTCTGCACCATTTAGAAAAGGAAAGCAGGTCCGACTGCAGGGTGCGGCAGTCAGGGTGAATTTTCTTGAAAATTTTGATGTCGTCGACGTATAGAAAGAAAGGAGAGTTCCGAATAGCGGAATGAACGTCATTAATAAATATTTCTAAAAAGAGGAGCGCTCCTAATGCTGATCCTTGAGAGACGCCGCTAGCTGCCATGTAAAAAGAAGACGTTTGGCCACTGACGTCAACATAACATGATCTATCAAGAAGATGTCTGCGCAAGGGATTGACAACTGACGAGTCAGCATCACAGTGCGTAAGCTTGATCAGAAGCAGTGAGTGGCACACTACATCAAAGGCTTTGCTCAGGTCACAGTAAACGGTGCCAGCTTGCCCCCTTTGAAGTACCGACGCGGAGTTCTATGTGATGAAAGTTGGGAGATTTGTTCAGTTCAGTGTGTTACCTTAAAGGTCCCCCGCAAGGGCATTGCATAAGGGGTGGGTTTTCATAAACATAGCAAAATACATTGAGAGAAATAATCATTTAACAAAATGGGCGGTTACAAGTTCTGCGAACGAAGATGGACAAGTGGTAGTAGCGATGCTGGGGGAAGGCCGTTCCAGTCTGTGTCTTGAATCCGGCAACATTGATGCCTTCAGGTAACATGTGCGGGTTTATTGACCAGTTGCCTTCACCCAGAAAGATCACGTAGTCGTAACGCCTGTGGCATAAAGGATGTTCCACATCCGCCGCCAAGGTTTGTGAGTGGCGGCGCTGGCTAGCACTATCGAGGTTAGCTCTAGCAGTAACACATAAACACCCAGGAAGTGGATGTTGAAACCGCGCCGCGGTAGCTCAATCGGTTAGAGCACCGCAAGCGTAATGCGAAGACGTGGGATCGTTGCCCATCTGCGGCAAGTTCTTTTCATCCACTTTCATTGCACTTAATTTATCATTTCTTTAAATCAATTCGTAAGTACATATAATTTCCCCTGTGTTTTCCTTGGTGTACTTGTGTGTCGGCTTCTCATCGTACAACAGGAGTAAGCTCAACTGTTTGAGTGCAAGTGGTGGTAAATCTGACTCTTTCTAAAGTCCTGGAATTCTGAGGTGTACTTCAGGACGGCACAAGCACCATGAAGGAGACACCAACCTTGCCGCAAGTTTGTAACAAAATGGAAGCAGTCAAAGAGTTGTTAAATATAGATGTCAACATACTGGACCAAATACACTGCCGTAGGCTTATAGGATTGCGGAATAATAATAATAATAATAATAATAATAATAATAATAATAATAATAATAATAATAATAATAATAATAATAATAATGATAATAATAATAATAATAATAATAATAATAATAATAATAATAATAATAATAATATGGTGCTGCTGCTGATGATGATGAAGTTCATGATGATTATGGTTATCTAATTTCCTTACAACACACAAAGCGGCACAGTTAGCGGGCAGCCCTTAATCAGAACTCCTCTGCTGCAACAGCGGTTAGAACCGCCCAGCACGAACGTACCGAGCAGCGATCAAATCTCTTACAAGTATTCCAGAACTTCCCAAACAGGACGCATCGACGACATTACAAGGATGACGACGGCACGATCACGGCACGACGAGAGTACCGCGACGGAGCGGCTGCCAGGGCGAGTTAGGAGCAATGGCGTTCCGCTGCTGAGCATGACGTCGCGGTGTCGGTTCGCCACCGAGCTCGCCACGTTCCGATGGGGACCCGCACAAAAAAACGCTGGTATACCGTGCTTTGGGCGAATCGTAAAGACACCAGAGTCCTCGAAATTAATCCGCAGCTCTCCGGGGGGGGGGGGGGAGGGGGGGGAGGGGGGGGGAGTATTCTGTAAGAGTCCGCAAAGTGGACTGTCCATTTCGGTTGCTGCTGATTGACTAGGGCCGCTTGTCTCCTCCTCTCTCAGACAGCTGCAGCCAATCAGCAGCGGCCGAAATGGATAGTCCACTAGGTGGACTCTTAAAAAAACACCCTCCCCCCAGCACAGCGTCCGTCTTAGCCTAGGCTCTGCTTCGGAACGTTGAAAGCCGCAACGCAAACGACGGCGAAGGCGTGACGGCCGAAGTGCTGACGCAGTAAAGACGTTACACCTGGTGGCCGTACCTTAAACTAAATAAACGATCCATAAATCACGGCGCAACGAAGCACGCCGAAGCGCAAGGCTACGGCCGAATGGACGGGCGGACAAAGCCAACGACGTTGCGAGGTCTTAACTGCTTTCACAGTGAAACAACCAAATTTGCGCTGTATACACACGACGCAATTAAACGCTTCTGCGGTGAACGCACGCACGCCGACCAGCCGAGGAAGATGGGAGCTCAGCGTGCGCCCTCTAACGACCAGAAGCGCCGTGCGGCCACCGAATGCCACGCGCAGCATCGCGGGTAAGCTCATTTCCTTTCGCAACAAGAACAACCCTTTCTTTATCTTCGCCTCACCGAAGAGGAGGGCCGTAGTATGGAGGGGGTAAGGGGCGTCTAAGCGCCATAACGGAGCGTAATGACCCGGGCCGCACCGTGGCTAATGGGTTGGCTCCACGTTGGTCCGCGGAAAGGAAGCCGCATTGTTAGGCCTCGCCAGGTTACCCCTTTCGCCGGTCGAAATGGCGTCTTCAAATGGTTGGCTCAAGACAAAAAGAGGTGCAGCAACTTGCCGCAACGACGAAGTGCACTAAAAGGAAGTCAACGTACACGCAGAAAAGGAAAAAAAGAAAAACGAAATAGTGAAAGCCGTCTCCAGAAGACGGTCGTCTGCAGAGCGACTACCGAGGTATGTTCCTCCCCTCCCCCCCACCCTCGGCGGGTCATTACCAGATCACTTTGCGAGCCCTTGTACGTACAAGATGGCTTTTAGCACCCCGCTAAAGAAAGGGTTGCGCGTCGCGAGCAACCACCACCTTTTGGCTAAAACACGCCTTCTATTTATATAAATGGACTTCCCGCCCCAAGAGAATGTCTTCTGTTTTTCTTTTATGCACTCCTGCAGCCGATGCAGAGAGCAGACGACCTTTATATGTTCTTTTCCCCTTTTCTTTTCTGGCGGCGTTCCATTCTGCCTTAGGGTAGGGCACCTGCCAGTGTCGGGAAATCGTCTGCTTGTGTGTGAGAAGAGCACCGCTGTGCTGGACGCATATTCCAGGCGGCGCATGCCGCTTATGAGGCGATGCCTCATTAATAAAAATGCGTTTGAAATTTAGCTTTCTGTCTTCCTTGTTTTTTTTCTTTTACTTCTCGCCACTTCCTACTCACACTAAGATCGCACGCGTGATCGTGGTTGCGGCATAAATTTCGCAAGGTGTGGCCCAAAAAAGAAATGTACTTCGTTTTCCTCGTTATACCGGGCTACCCTTGTGCAACTGTCCGCCGTTGTGGGCACTTAGTAGTTTTATTTTGCTTCTTCCGCCTCTGCTTTCTGCTTGTAATTAACCCCACGTGAAACACAGTTGCTTTCATGACTGCCGCTGCAACAACCACAGCGGAGGAGCGGCACAAATAATTAAGGCTCCCGGGAGACGAAAATGGGACAAACCGGGCGACACCTGAACTGTCGCGCAGTTTCAATCTAGGACGACCGAAGGCGTTGCTTATGATTTCGAAACTCGGCAAGGCGACAGACTTGAGAGCTACGCCGCCCCTTTCGCCCGCCCACCCGCCCGCGAAAGGAAACCTAGCGCTTGTAATTGAACCAATAATTACCACGTATGCCTATGAGACGGACTAAAACACGGGGAAAAGAAGCAGACGACCCTGATGCTTGCCGCAAACAGAATCGTCTGCTCGCGTGAGAAGCGGCCGCATCTGGCACCGAGCAGACGACACGTTTCCCCGATGTTTCACTCACCGAGCGACTAAACACATGTTTTTTTTCCCCGTAGTTTCGTTGAAGGCGGATCACCCGCTTGTTCCTTCCTCTGAGCGATTCACCGCGTGCCCCGATCGGCAATATATCGAGACGTCCCGCAGAGAATTCCAGTGGCCTAGCCCCCTGTGCATGCGTTTAATGGCCATTTCCACACCTACGGCACTACGGCCGTTTCCGCGTTCGAAAAACTGCTCCTGCGGGAACGACCTCATGCGGCTTCATTCGCAAACTGTTACAGCTCAAGCACGCCGGCAGGCCGGCAGGACGGCACAGCTATGTCCCCGGACGGCTTCCAGCGAACTCGTGCTCATCGGCCGGTTCGGCAATCCAAAACTAAGATATCAATTTTCTCCGAAGTGTCGACAACGTAAGAAACGTCCGAGAACTGAAAACACCGGGGAGGGGAGGGGGGGAGGAGCTAGGTGGCTTCATTTCGTAGTACAGATTGCTCCTTTTCCGATACACGACGCAGACGCGCCGATGGTCAAGCCAGGGATTGCGCGCCTGACCATCTGCGCCGAAGGAAAGCGCGCGGTCGCTCTCAGCAGGTCGTCTTGGCGACGTTAATTGTCGGCAATGTAAATGGAGCGCCGGCACCATTTAGATCGCTGTCCCGTAGCTGAGCCCGGCGACAAGGTTATTATAGCAGTTGATGACAAATGGAGGAGGCTGCGTACGAACGAGCGTGTGAGCGTCGCCGCCTATACAGTCTCGTCGTGAGAAAAAAAAAAAACACTACACGCAATTCCTTTTTTATAACGAACACGTTCTATAGGACAGTAGACACCTCGTCGCATTGCACGATTTTGCTTTGCTACACGCCTAGATTAATTGAACCTTGTCGTGGCAATTTCGCGGGTACGTCGAAAAAGGGTGCCGCCGAAGTGGAAGCCACTGCGAACACAATCCTGTATTGCCATGAAGCGAGAAATTTTAAAGAACGCTGCGGGAGTGTGCGTGTTTCCATTGACCGTATATATATATATATATATACACACAGTGAAGTAGACGCGCGTATGAAGCGGTTTATTGATGTTTCGGCTGGGGTCCGGCCTTCATCAGATTCTGATGAAGGCCGGAGCCCGGCCGAAACGCCAATAACCCGCTGCATACGCGCGTCTACTTCACTGTGCATATTTACCCGGACTCAGCACTGCTTTTTTCTGGTATATATATACATAGCCGCGAAGCAGAAGCCGATCTTTCAGCCATACATCTTAAATTATGAGGATTTACGTGCCAAAACCACTTGCTGATTATGGGTCACGCCGTAGTGGAGGACTCCGGAAATTTCGACCACGTGGGGTTCTTCAACGTGCCCTTAAATCTAAGTACGCGGGTGTTTTCGCATTTCGCTCCCATCGAAATGCGGCCGCCGTGGCCGGGATTCGATCCCGCGACCTCGTGCTCAGCGGCCCAACACCATAGCCACTGAGCAACCTCGGCGGGTAGCCGTACATCTTGAGCAAGGAGAGGGTCCCATCTATTCACCTTTGTAAGCTGCCTGTTCTCAAGTCGCTTGAAGTGGTGCAAGTGACGGCAACAATTAGCGAATCAGTAAGAATGAAGGAAACAAAGCACGGACAGGAACCAGCTCAGGGTGACTGTCGACGTTAATGCGATTAGCATTGAAGTAATAGGCCGCTACGCACCTTTATGCTGCCGTCGAAACACCCCGTGTATATTTAATTTGGTACAACCTGGGTCTTTTTGATAAAGTTGTAGCGAGTTCTTATCTAACGGTTTTTTGCGGAAATCTCGCAAAAAATCTCGGAAACGGATCTGACAGATCTACAAAATCCGTACGCGGCGACCACGATAAATCAATGCCGCAGAATTTAAAATTTCCGTTACTGCAATTTAATGAGCTCAGTTTTAGCAAGCGAGGCGTCATATTGCAACCTGGACAGACTTACCTGTCAGCGTTAAATGTACGTTGGAGGGTGAACAGTAAGCGAAGCTATAGATTTGTAAATAGCACACTTGGAAGACCAAAAATGTAAGTTTCACCACGCCAGAGACTCGGCAAAGGCAGAACGCGCGCAACAAACCGATGACTGGTGGCGACGCCACCGTAATCTTCCCGCACGAGCTGGCTGTGACGTCATAGATTTGGAAAGCGTCGGCTCGGGTCTATAATTAACGTTATACAGAAAAATGATTGACTGTTTCATTCCAAAGGAAGGAAACACACAACTTACCATGTTTTGAGTACTTTCTTCTCACCTAGGAACGGCCTAAACAAGGGCAAGTACTTTGAAATATGTGACGTAGCATTGACGTAACCTGCAGCACTGCGGTTTGCTCACGAAATTTCAAAGGCGGAACTCATTTTTCCTTCTAGTAATCTACCCTCTCTCGCCGAAGCTATGAAAAAAAAAAAACCTTCAAGGAAGACTTCACGATGTTAAGCTGATTCAGTGTCTGCAGTGCCGCTGTGAAGAGAAAATACGACTACAGACAGCGTCAAACAGACGGAAACTTAAGAGACAGACGAACTATAGTGCGTCGTATGTCCCTTATGTCTCCGCCTGTTTTGCACTGCCTTCAGTAATGTTAATGTCATGTAGTCTCAAGGAACAACAGTATCAATGGAGAGATGACACTAAAGTGTCATCTGTCCATTGTCACTGTTGCTCCTTGAGACAGACGAAACTATGGTTGTGTTCCAATTCTGGTCAGCATCGGAGACAGTCTACGTAGACAGCTAAGGATACAGCCGAGACGGTTACGAGGCCTTGTAATGGAACGCATTTCGAGCCATCGGGAAGACATATGGAAAATACTTCTGCGACGTGACACCACCTTGCGCGGACAAAGAAAAAGAAACAAGAAACTTAAGAAAAGCACACATTATTTATGTACTATAAGTCTTTGCGCCTGCGAACCTATGAAAAACGGAATGTCACTTGCATTAAGAGCTTAGGAAAGTGGGTCTACGATTCTTGTGCGCAGACGACCTTCCCGTCAAGTTTAACCAAGCGTCCTGCTCAGCTGCCTTCTTCTTGGACAGGAAAGGACAGGACAGCAGCGTCTTCTTTGGACAGGAAAGCAGCCTGTATCACTTTTTACTTCGATGCTGTCTTCGCACAGCTGCCTACTTTGACGTCTTTGTTAGAACTGGAACGATACTTACGATGGCCGCTATCCGCTTAGCCGCCTACATTGCCGTCTGCGGCGACTATTGCAACACAGCCTGTAGTTTCGTCTGTCCATTGTGTTGTCGTCTGTTTTGCGCTGCTTGTAATCAGATCGGAACCAACTAGACAGATGGCAGTGTTGCCTGACAGGCAATGCAATTAGAACAGACGGCAAGCGGGAACGTGAAAATCAAACACTATTGTTCGCGAAATTATAGGGGGCTCAAACAGGTACGGACGCGAGCATACGATGGTGCACGTTCACCATGCACCAACTGGCCCAGCGAACCACACTACTAAGCTACTCTTTGTGTTACCGTCTGTTTCGCGCTGCCCATAGTCAAAGATGCGCACCAGCTTGCCCGACCACAGTGTTTATCGAGAAAAGATTAAATTTGACCCTACAGTGTATAAAGCTATGGAGTTGCTAAACTTTAGGATGGATACACTCTAAAAAAAGTTTACACCTTTTGGTGTGTACATCTGCGACACAAAAATAATCATCTGCCTTGCTTGCGTTTCTTTTCTTGAAAAGACTGCACCCACTACTTTCCTGTCGGCAATGCTACGTCATGCTGATAAAACGCAGGCCGTTCGTTACTGGGAAGTGTACCGGGCTCGCAACTAAAGAAAAGAAATGCGGACTAGACAGATGGCGTTTATTTTTGTGTGGCAAAGATACGACTCAAAGGGTATAAACTTATCTTAGAGTGTATGGATGGATAGATGGATGGATGCTATGAGCGACCCCTTTGGAACGGAGCCTCCATTCGGTTGCGTCGCAAAGCTCTTGTTATTATGTTGCCTAAAGTCACACACACACACACACACACACACACACACACACACACACACACACACACACACGCACGCACGCACGCACGCACGCACGCACGCACGCACGCACACGCACACACACACACACACACACACACACACACACACACACACACACACACACACACGAATTCTCACCCCCAAACTTTCTGAGCCCCTATTGGGAAGTTTGTTTTTGTACGCTCCCGTTGTTTGTCCTTTCCCTACTTCCACCAATCTTCCGATGGCCATTTACTATTCTCTCCTGCGGACATGTTTGATTTCACCCTGCTCTCGCTGAGCCCAAGGGCTTCAAGGAGGCCAGAGGTGCCTAAATCGACCGCTGGGCAGGAGTAGCGGTTTCACAGCGCCTCGGTGCGAGGTCCGCTTCGAAGTTTCCCGTCAAAACCACGCCATTGCTAGCAGAAGTTCACGGAACATGCTCGCCTGCAGCCCATGCGGATCTCGCAGGCCACCGTGTAATTACGCTGTTTACACGACCCGAAACAAAGCGACCGCCTCGGGGCACGGAACAGACGATCATCGCACGCTCGACTTTGAAGGCGCCCTGCCGCTTGTCGATGCGGTCAATGACTCCTCGCTCATCTCCGTTTCTTTATTTCTCTTTTGTTGTTCTTTTCTCTTTCTCTCTCATTCTTTACTTTCTTTAGCACGAACGCGCTTCGGCAGTTCTTGCGGCTGCTTACGGGACCGGAGACCTTTTGGTGCTCTCTCTCTCTCTCTCTTTGCCGGTGTTATACGACTCGCGTGCACGGAATGCAACGCAGAAGTGACGTCTGCAACCTGCAGCGTAAAGCGGAAGACTTAAAAATAAAGCATAGGCGAAAGCAGCCAGTACAAAGCCAGCATTGCGGAAAAGTAAAAGTTATCAGGTCCGACTACAGCTTTCTCGCAGGCAAGAAACTAAAGCAAAGTTTTATACGTGGTTTCGTCGGGGCGCCTTCCGGTTTACCGGGACAGGCGTCGTCGGTCGCCCGCTCGGCGTCGTCTGCTAAATTAAGTCGCAGACGGTGAAAGCAAAAGTGAAGGGGACGCGTTTGTTTGAAACTGCTGCCGCGTTATCTGATATCGCCTGATCTTCTGGCAGGGCGTTTCTAAAGCGAAGGACGAAGAGCAGTCGTGCCGCGTCGCATTTAATATGTGGAAGCGTCTTTCTTATCTAACCCCCTCCCCCCTCCTCTCCTCACGCCATCCATATTTTTTTCTGGTGTCCCCCCCCCCCCAACTTTGCGCGATTGAGCGTGGTCCTATAGGAACAGGTTCCTCGGGTTCGTTTTCGAGAACGCGTCTGTTTTGTGTGCAGACGAAAAACAAAAAAAAGGAGAAGCTGCGTGTCGTCTGCACAGGTATATGCAAAGCAGACGGCCAG
Source organism: Dermacentor albipictus (assembly GCF_038994185.2). NCBI lineage: Eukaryota > Metazoa > Arthropoda > Arachnida > Ixodida > Ixodidae > Dermacentor > Dermacentor albipictus. The sequence goes on along the minus strand of NC_091828.1, from coordinate 98,265,306 downwards.
CTTAGGCTTCCGCGATCCGTTTAATTGGCGTGATCGAGAGCGGGGAGCTATAAAGCTGCCCTAAAGAGCACAAAACGACGACGCGCAAAGAAAGAACGATACTCGAAGAACAAATATATATGTGCGCACGCATATATAACATAGTACGGCACGATACGCGTTTCTGAGAGCCTGCCAACGAGGATTCGCGCCGTTATCGTGTGGTGAGCGGTGACGTCGAATGCGGAGCGGCGCACGCATGAGATCCAGGGCCGTTATCTGATCACCGTGGCCGGGCAATCTCATTAGAGAAAAATAGCGGTGTCCGGAAGGGTAGCGTACGGTCATATGTTGGCCTCGGAAGATTTGGGGAAAACGCCGTCCGGGGTCGAAAGGCTTCGGTGTTTCAACATGTGTAATAGGCATGTCACGCTTGTGATGCTCGCCGATAGCATGACGTAAATGATTGGGTTTACGGGAGAACACGTTTGTCTAACGCCCGAAACAGCGATTTCGGCGCATGCATGCATGCAAACATCCGCGCGTGTGGGGCGAAAAAGTCAACAACTACAGATTTCGCATCTTTGCAGTCTCGTACACATGCACGGCTACCACATTCCGATCGCTCATCGATAGGGTGGTTGTCGCATACGCATTCAACAACCTAACGCAGTCGATTATTTTTCTTCTGTCCCTCTCCATATGGCGCGCTTATGTATCATAGAATTAAGAAGACTCGGGAGTCACGGGAACATCCGGGCTGAGAAATATGACTGTATCTTTAATGTACTCTCCTAATCTGAAACCCGAAATATCTCGATCGATCTACAGCTAATGTATACAGGCATCGACAACCAACGTTGTTCGCGACGTTGGTGGCTGCGATCTCACGCTTTGTGCAAACGAACGTCTCGGGTATCAGTGATTGGTCGATCATTTCCTGGCGTCGCGAATCTATACTCAAGCCTGCCCGTTCAACGTCGTTAAATCGACAAGAACGAGGAATCCTAAACCGGTTTGTACTGGTAAATTATTCTTAAGAGGAACCTTTAGCTCGGGGGGCTCCTGTCCAAATACATGTAAAAGGAGAATTCGTCTTTCTCGGCTACCGCTGCGCCAAATTTGAAGAGGTTTGTTGTATTTAAGAGGGAAGCTTTAGCTCGGGCCCTATATATATATACTCCGACGCGGCCTATTCAAATACATGTAAAACGCAAAAACGTTTTACTGAGATAACCCCTGGATCGATTTCAATGAAATCTTTTTCCATTTGAGAGAGAAAGTTAAATTATTGTGACTATTGGAAGCGGAATTTCGATTTAGGGCCTGAATTTCGTTAAAAAGATTTTCAAAAATTCGCAAGGTTGAAAAAAAATAGAACCACGAAGTTTACAAATTAATAGGTCTGCTTTAAGAACAGATATCGCGGTTCTGTAAACGGCATCTATTAGATCGTTCAAAGCGGACAAATTCGATATGTCAATTTATATCTTATGTGAATTTGTTACGTTGTGTACAACGGTTGTGCAAAAGCTGTATTTGTACATTACCAAATTTTTCAAAATTCATGTGTAACATATAAATATTGTCAACTTTAGATGTACTATGAGATACAATTCACAGAATTGTGATATCATTTTTCATTGTTGAGTTACAGAGTTGTAAACTTGATAGTTTCGTTTCCTGAAAATTTTCGCATTTTGCCAATTTTTAATAAAACATAGACGACATAAATAAAAAATTTGGAACCAACAGTCTCTAGATTTGAAGTTTTTCTTTATTATTTCAACAGACCTCGTCAAATTTGGTGCAGTGGTTGCCGAGAAAAACGAATTCTACTTTTACATATAGTTAGATAGGAGCAGCTGAGCTAAAGCTTCCTCTTAAAAGGAAAACTTAAAATCTAGTGACAGTTCGTATCGAATTCTTGATTCAGATCGTCAGTTCTTTTTATTAAAAATTGGCAAAGATCAAACATTTTCGGGGAACGAAACTATCAAGTTTACAACTCTAACTCGGCAAGGAAAAATGACACCACAATTCTGTGAAATGCATCTGATAGTATATCCAAAGCGGACAAAATTGATATGTTACATATGAATCTTTAAAAAAAATCAGTAAAATGGAAATAAAGCTTTTGCAGAACCGTTGTACACAACGTAACAAATTCACGTGAAATATAAATTAGCATATCTCATTTGTACACTTTGAATGACCTAATGAATGCCGTTTACAGAACTGAGGTATACCTGTTTTTGATGCAAAGCTATCAATTTATAAACTTCGCACATCTATTTCTTTCGAACATGCGAACTCTTTGAAATTCTTTTAACAAAATTCAGGCGCTAAATCAAAACTTCGCTTCCAGCAGTCACTAGAATTTAACTTTCTCTCTCCCATGCAACAAATATTATTGAGATCGGTAGAGGGGTTATCTCAGAAAAGCGTTTTTGCGCTTTACATGTATTTGAATAGGTTGCGTCAGAGTTGGGCCCGAGCTAAAGCTTCCTCTTAATGACTTTTTTTTCACATTTTCGTTAATTTCGCGGTACTACGTTGTTCAGTCGAAGATAAAGTTATCGTCGAATTTCCACAGATAATTTTCTGATTGTCGCCATCGGCCCCGTTAACAAGTAGATCGATGGCCAGACAAACACAATGATACATCTTATTTTGTTATAGCGCAAGCTTGACACGGACAACAGAAGGCACATCTGACACACACAGCGCTGCGTGTGTCAGATGTGCCTTCTGCTGTCCATGTCAAGCTTGCGCTATAACACAATAAGATATGCCGCACCAACAAGCCCCTATTGCTACCACAACGATACAATGACAGGCGTTCGGTGGTGCCTGCCCCTACTAAACATTGCACCAACGGGAATTGCTCACTTGGTAAAAAGAAAGGGCATTGACCTTGACGAGGTCAACGGTGGCGTCGACACGCATTATTGGTGCGCTGATGTCCGGCATGACGCTGCTTCTAGAAGTCAAGTTTCGCAATGAGTAGTGGAAGGAGTGGACGTCATTAAAGGTCAACTCCGGCGTTTTTTTTTTTACCATATTGGGATATTGTCATTTTCAAATGGCATTGACAGTCCTGTCACCCGTAGTGTAGTTCAGTTTGCTTAGAAATTCATCAATAATTTTAAATAACCAATAAACGAGATACCGAACCCAAAGCGAGCGGCTGCTTCGTGTGACGTCACGATCAGTCGATGACGTCAGGGCCTACGCAACCGTAATGTAAACACGCAGAACGCGCGGCGTGGCACTAGCGCCAAAGAAACGAAACTGATGACGTCTCCTGACGACACAGGGAGCTTTCACGGATTTACCGTACTAGGTAGGCAGTGGCGATTTCGGCGACGATTTCGGCAACAGTGGCGGCGAAGCCTCTGGCGTCGCAAACACAGGGTGGCCAGTAGAAAGACAGGAGTCTGGAACGCGCAACCGATCATTAAATCTTCACTTTCAGGAAAACTAAGCGACTCGCAGCCACGTCGTTTGGCACAGATAATCAGAGTGTAAGAGAGAACGTATATATAGTCAAAATTTTATTAAGATCAGTGGACGTCGAAAAATCGCCGGAGTTGCCGTCTTATGACGAGGCGCCCGCTTTCTCAAGTCACCTTTCGCAGTCCAAAGTGGACGCGCGGAGGTGTTTTAGGTCTTTCCTCCGCACGACTGTGTGCACCTGCGGATGACACAATCGGAGCTTCGCATTACTGGTACGCAAATATTCGAAACCTTCGAATCGAGCAGTGTCCTATTCGATTCGGTCTTCGAATCGAATAGTCACTGTTCGTAAATGCGAATATGTTTTCCAATGCTATTCTACATTTCAATACGTCATCTTCGCCCAATCAAACATAAAATTGGAGGAATAATTGGGCTTTACAAAGCACAGGCATAAAACGCGGGACCTTGTGTTGTTGAACATGCTACGTCGCTTGGGTATAGCCATACTTTGCAGGCTCTACAGCAGCGATCATCTGCAGTCCCCGAAGAGTCCTTGTACGTGCGAAAAAACATATATCTGGTTGCTCCTAATACCCCATTCGTGTTTTCAATAAACGACGCTTCATAACGTACCGTGTAACGACAGAAACTTACTAACTTTACGTGGGAACGAACTGGACTACGCGTTAGCTCGAGGGTGTTACCAACCGAGCGACAGCGTCCTTTTCTAACCCTAACCACTCGCATTATATCCCTCTCAAAATCTCATCAATTCAAATGCCAAAGACAACCTTGCTCATCAGCGCGGAGACGGCAGAAAATACCCGCCGCCTCACCCGCAACTTAGCGGGGAAGAAACCACTGATTGGCGCAAAATACAGACTGGGGTATTCCCGATCTAAAATTGCTGAACGCCTTGTATCCCCCTCGTGATAGGGCCAACTGTCCTTGGTGTGGTGGCATACCCACCCTAATGCATGTATACTCTTAAAACGGTTGCACCCTTTGGGGTGTATATTTGTCCCACAACAATAATCGTCATCTGCCTTGCTTGCGTTTGCTTTCTTGCAAACTCGGCGCTCGCTACTTTCCTGTCAAGAACGCTGCGTCACACTGATAACGCGCATGCCGTTCGTGACTGGGAAGTACCGGGATCGCAGCGTTAAAGAAAGGAAACGCGGGCAAGACAGATGACGAATATTGTTGTGGGACAAGATACGCCCCAAAGGGTGTAAATTTTTCTAAGAGTGTAGCATGAAGAGTGGTCTGCAAGACGAGCATAGACGATTCGAAAACCGAAGAGCGAAGTTGAACTTTCCGACACGGTCGTTGACGTTACGGAGGCCTCCGGTAGTGACTCATCAAAACTGGGAGCTGGGCGAGTTTGGTGTGGCTCCATCTTAGCGGAGAAGTGCGCGAAAAAGACGTAGACGAGAAAGAGAGAAACCCCGCTAGTCAGATTGTTCGAATCGCTAACTTCCTTTTGGTTTTATTTTTCTCCGCCAAAACGAGCACGATGACCGCTGCTAGTCCATAACGCCAGCGCATGCCTACCAAACGCGAACGTGAAGAAGGTATTTTCCTTCAACGGTATCGTCTTCAGATTTGAATGCGCATCCAGTTGTGCGGACGTACAAACATCCATCCGCGCATTTCTAAAAGTGGGCTAGGAACATACGACCTTTTGTCTGGGCCGCTACACGGCTTCGCTTTCGGGACGACCGCCCTGGGAGCTGTATATCAAGCGCGGGTTGGAAGAGAGCCTCAAAAAACATTTCCTCTTCGGTGAACAATAAAATAGAAGACTCGGGAAACGCCAAAAGAGAAAGGGCGAAGATGAATCCATTCATGACAATAACAAAAAAGAGAGAGAAAGAAAACGACCCCGAATAATATATATATAACAACAACAACCCCCCCCCCCCTCCGACACCATGACCACCACTACCATGAACCCCTACTTCTATGGGCAAAGATAAAGCGGCCATCACTAGGACACGAGCGATAATATAACTGAATCTCTCCATAGCGGAGAATCAGCTTGGCACGTGCTCACTTCCAAACGACACATTTACGCAGGCTGAAACAAGACGCGATAAGGCGCGCCGACATCGAAACGTCGACGCGCCAATGAACGACGACCATTCCAAATAGGGGACAGATGGAGATAAAGAACACGCAGCGAGGAACGGTTCGTTTTCTTCTGCGATCGCACGCAGACGACAGAATACATGTGTAAGCGCCGTCTGCTATACGGACGGCGACAGCCAGACGAGGGACCGCGAAACTCGCCAGATAAAGCCGGGTGCAGCGAGTTTCGTATAAGGCTCTACGACTTGTCGGAGACACACGTTCTTTTCATTCTTTTTGTTGGGGGGGGGGGGGTGAAACTGCGTATAGAGCGTACAGTTTATCATCGCTGCACCGCTCGGTAAATGTATTACAGCGCATGGCAATTCGTTTATCTCGACGCGACGTTCGACTAGCGACGCTGCATATTCGGGAAGAGGTTTGTGGTACGGTCGTGGTGGTAGGTGGAAGGGAAGCGGAACGCCTGAACTTTCGCTTCGTCGTTGGTGTTTTCGTTGGGCTTTTCTTTTTTTGCCCCCTCTGCGTACATCTCACCGCATAGCATTTAATCTTCATCGCGTAGCGACTCGCGTGGGGAAAAATATGAGGCCAGTCCTCGTAAAAATAGCCCATGCGTCTTCACGGATCTCACCTTTCGTTTTGCGCGGTGGGTCACACGCGTTTATACGGACCGCACACAACGCCAAGCAGACGACAAGCGGCCGTCCACCGAGCGAGCAGACGAACAAACAAGCGAGCAGACGAAACACGAGCAAGAAAGAAAGAAAAAAGGAGGAAAGAAATCCATCCGTGCAGAAGTCATTAAGAGACGTAAGAGTGCGTTCCACACGGAGTAGCAGACGAAGGCGACCCTTCGCAGACAAACTAAAAGCATCGAAGGTCAGCGGTCAACAGGCGCTGGTAGCCCGCGCAAAATGAAAGAAACAAATTGGAATAGTAAGTGAGAAGAAGAAGGAACGGGTACAGCGGCAGGGCATACGGTTTCGCTTGCTCCCTTCGTAACCCGAGATAAGCGGTGGAACGTCTAATAAATATGGGCGGCATGGCTACTGGCGAAAAGATGAAGGCGGAGGCAAACAACCTGCAAAAAGGCGCCGATATAGGAGATGAAGAAAGGAAGCTTGACGATTATGACGAAAAGAAAGTGAAGCTTACGGAAAGACGACGTCGAAACTAATGTAGTGTTCTTTCTTTACCTTCTGTATAAATGATTCTATAAAGGATTCTATATAAGGACTCTGGATGCCGCCATCTTGGTTATTAATTACGCAAACTTCTTGAATGTGCTGGAATGGCTTGTAAGACCCCCAACCCTCCCCCCTCCCCCCCCCCAAGAAAGAAAAGTTTGAAGAAAACATGTTTTTTTTCTTTCTTTTTTTCGCCTTCTTTACCCAATACCCAAAAGCTGAAAGACAAGGCGTGAAATCTGGCAAACTTTGAAGCGAATAGGAACAGCCGATGGGACCAGACGATACATTGCAAGTCAGTGAATGTCTAGCCAAAGGGATCGGCAGTTTCTGTAACTGGCCGACGCCGTAGGCACGTCTGGTATGCACAGGACAGACGACAATGTTGAAGTGAGCTGAAGACAAAATTTAGCCCGCAGAGCCGTAGCGGCTCGCTCAGGCACAGAGAGAATCCTTTGTAGTAAACCCGTTTTCCGAATAGTTGCTGCCACCCACTTTCGCGCTCTTGTTGTCGTCTGGACCTGAAATATGCATGAGACGCTGCAAGTGTTGCAGAAATATGATGTAAATAAAAAAAGAAAGACCCACGTAAGAATAGAACAGAACAAAGCGAAAGGTTTTACGAGCTAACAAAATGGAACGCAGTTTCACAAGGGACACCTATACTTTCTGGTGTCGGCGGAAGCTGTCGTTTCACTCGCAAGCCCTGCAACGCTTGGCATAACAGAGCACATGACAAAATTGAGGTGGACAGAAGACAAATGAGACACACTGATTGCTAGCGCCCCTCCTCGCAGCAACCTTTTCTCTTCTTTTTCACGATTTTGTCGTCTGCAACTGCAACTTGCACACTAAGCAGCAATCATTGCTGACATGCGACGTAAACAGAAGAGAAAAAAAACGGGGAGGGAAAAACAAGAGGGAAGACGACAATGTGTCCGAGCTCCTCGAAAACGCAACGCGACTTTTCGAGACTCGCACACATCCGCGCGGGGCGGCAGACGATGACCTCGCCTCTCGTACCCGTACGCTGCAACTTCTGGTATGCGCGGAACAGAAGACGAGAGTGAGGTGAGCAGTAGACAAAAGTAAGGCACACGTAGCGGTAGTAGCGGCTTACTTAAGCGCAGAAAGAGGCTTCTTTGTAGCCAACGCTATCGCGGCGCTGCGCTGCTGTTTTCTTCCACGCTCTTCTCTTTTTTTTCGTCTGCATCACTTGTCTGCTCCTCAGACTCGTTTAACAGCCGGCACGAATTTTCGTGTCATCTCAGCCCCCTGTGGTGACGAGCTCGCTTCTAGAAACGGCTTTCCGCGTCGTCTTCTGCTTCACGCCTATCCGTTTTCACACGCTGTCTCTCGCGCCTTTTTCTTGACGTCTCGTTGAATGCCTGCCTGCGAACCACGTCGTCTGCTCTGTTGCAGTATTGCTCGTCTGCTACCTATGAGAAAGAAACCACACCTTCCGTCACTGCTTGTTACTCGCCGGAAGTGTTGCGTCCGCAAAATAGTTTTGAAAGGAAAAAGAGACCGCGAAAGGGCTGTCGTGACAGACAAAAATCCGTAGGTGTGTTTGTCGTAAAGTGAAAGTAACAGGTCATCCTGGAGGAACCAGAAGAGAAGACATGGCAGTTTCTATAATTTCTTTTGATCAACCGTTACGTCTACTAAATTCTGCTTTCCGTGGCAGTAGTAACTTGCTGAAAGAAACTGAAAGAAATAAAACTTACCAGACAAGAGTGAAAGCAGTCTGTTTTACAGATATTGCCCATGGGTTACGTTTGCTTGCGGCTGAGAACAGAAAAAAATATTTCGCCAGTAAGGACAGATAATTTTCACCCCATGAGCCCGCGATCATGCACAAGGTTACACAAGCACTACGTGATTCACTGCCCCTGTAGCTTCGCTTAATTTATGTGACATGTTCGCCATTCAAGTTTCAGCATCACGTACTGAAATTACACCAGGCAGCATACATCTCAATGCGACGCTAAATAGTTCCCGAGCGAGGTTCCGCTAGTTTAATGAACTACCCGCCCAAGTTAGCAACGGTAGCGCTGGCGACCGTTCCTAACCTGCTATATCTGTCTTCAGCTTGCTAACGCGTTTCGCCATGGTAATGAAGAAGCTCGCGTAGGTCCAAGGCAGGTCGACCAACACGGAACACCTGCGTGGCTATAGCTAGCAGACGACCAGCAGAAGCTACGCCAGCGGAGCAGCCCGACGTCGCCGTCTGCTGTACGCACGCGATGGCGTCTGCTCTTTTCCGGTCATAAGCAACTCGTTCCGGCGATCATTTAGGGCGCGGCGTAACAGGGATTGGGGATAAAACCGGCCCGCGATTGTTTTGCTGTTGGCACTCCGTTATGGCGGCCACCTTTATGCACGGACGATAAAAGGCACACCTAGATATATACATATAACATGCGCAACTCCGGCTCGGAAGCTGCAGGAACGGGCAGCATAAAGGCATGTTTACGATGTCGTTTGCCAGCTCTAAGCTCACCTTTTAACAAGCAGGCGCCTCCGTGAACTAGGTGGCAAACTATAGTAGTTGCGGCGTGCTTTGCTTGTTGCGAGATTTGTCTTTGTCTTGGCTTCTTGGCTTGTACACATCGAACTTGTGCGTGCCGATGAGTCTCTAGGGAGCAGCGGTGCATTGTAAAAGGACAGCGCGATTCGGTCGGCTCGCAGAATGTAAGATAGGAACGTGCTCCTCGCAGAGGAAGGAGCTGCGGCTAGTTTTCTTGTTCCGAAACCCGTTGCAGACGCTACTTCTATACCCGACAGACGACGGTTCTCGAGCTGGCAGACGACACTGGCTCTTTAGCAGATATACGAGACTTTTTTTAACAGATAGATGACGCTGGTTTTTAATTAACACTATGTTGTGCCAGGAACTCTTGTGGAAAAACTTCGCCACCGCATTTTGTCCACTAACTCCAGTTACGCACACGGCTAATTTGATCAGGCGCTACTTCTGCGACCTTCTGCGCCCTGTATACCTCGGCTGTCCAGGAAACCTGATCCAGTGCTCGGCAGTCTCTTGTCCACGATGCGCGCGAAGATGACCTATTCCTGGGGAAATTGCCTCGTTAAATGAGCTGTCCTCAAATGAGCGTGTCCTTACACAGATACAAGACATACTTCAAGGAACAGGATTACTACGCCCACCTGCAAAGTGCTAATATGTACACCGGAAAGCGGTCACAGCGCCAACAAAGTATACACGTATAACGTATCACGGGCGGCGTATACATATATTGCCCACATGGCCAAAAGGCTGAGAAGAAAAAAATCTCGTTATCTTTGCAACAAGCTCCCTGACACGTACGCTCGCTCGCTCATTGATTATTATCACGCCACGGTGATATAAAAAAGAAAAGGAGGACGGCAACCCACGAAAAAGTTGCAGGCTGCTCGTCGCATGTCGCCGAAAGAGTTACGTAAAACGCTTAATAAGAGAGCGAAATAGACGCTTATTAAGGAGAGCAAAAAAAAATGAGGTCCTCGGCCTCTTTGACAACGCCCGAAGAGCTCCCAATTCCGAAGCATATTTGGACATCGGTCTCTACAGGTTAAACCTCCTTAGCGCAAACAAATACAAGCTACGGTCCATCCCCTACAACGCATGCCAACACCCACATCCCCTGAACTTGGTGCTCTGAATACCTTCAATGCGCCTGCTTACTGCCTAACATGGCGATGTTACAGCACGTTCTCTTTCATGTGTAGTGTGTTCCTTAGGAACCTTCATGCAGTGCTTGCCAGTGCGTCAGTGACTGTGATGAAAAGGTACGTGAACGCTATAGAGCGAACCACTTCCTAAAGATCACCACTGCAAATCGACATATCGCATTGGTGAGGATGAGAGCGAGTAATTACAGTGTGTCCTATATGCGTGAGTTCTCACATAACCTTCTTATAACATTCACTTTGGCCACATTTAGTGTTTCAATTGCAAAGCAGCTCTGTCACACAGGAAGGGTACGAAGCGTGTTGTAGCGCAAATGTCATGCCGGAAAAATGAGATGTTACTCACTAGTGGTGCTCCAGAACTCACCAGGTGGTGCGCTACGAGCTTCGGAAATTCGCAAGCGCAGTATGGAGTCAACGCAGACTTATTTAGGGGACATGGAACTGGGATCAGCGAATGGAAGTAGCTGGGAGAGGCCTTCGTTCTGGTGTCTATTCAAGACACTGTCGAGTTCTGCCCTATAGTCAAATTCACCATCTTGTCAACCTTGATTGGCTAGCAGGGCGGCTACACACTCTCTGGTTGGCTCAAGACACAAACATTGCAGAATTCGACAACCTGTAGGGATTTGATGGGTGTATCCAGAATGGCACACTCCCCCCGTAGTGTAAATTATTATGATGATGATGAGGAGGAGGAGGAGGACGACGATGGGGTGGTGCTGGCGGAGACGATGATGACGGTGATAGTGATGATGATCATGATTACCGTAACAGTAATTAATACGATGGTAACGCGGAAATTGAAGAAATAAGAAATAAGAAAGGGAAGTCGAATGCGGCCCTACTGAAACATTGAACCACTTTGGGCACAATAAATACGAGGTGGTGCGAGGAATTTGGAGAAGTGTAATGGTACCAGCGGTAATGTTGGCAAATCTATTCTATGCTTTAAATCATAAATCTTGTCAGGGTTAACGAGAGGGCGCTGGGCTGACTGGCTTTGGGGACCCACGGTAAATTCCACAAGGGAGGCAGTACAAGGTGGCATGGGTTCAGTTTCTTTTAAATCATTGAAGTGCAGAGCATCATTAGTTGTGAAGACAGAGTAAGGAGTACGGATGAAAAGAAATGGCCGGCTAAAGTGCACCAATATCTGTACCTCAAAAGCGTGGACACTGAATGAAGGAGTAGGTCGCGAAAGCTGGCAACGGGATAACAAAGTAACGGGGCAACTACAGGTTAACTCAAAGTGTAAATGTAAACTGAAAGAAAGAGAAACAGCTAGAGACGGCAAATTGGTTGCAAAGGATGGAAACAAGAAAGTCTATGGACGTTTACAAAGAACCGCAAGAAAGAAATCGGGAGGGAAAATCTGTACGATAACACAAAGGGCACAGTGCCTTGCTGTTTGAGGCTCGATCTGGCTGCCCGAAGACAAAAACATACCGAAGCAAATATGCGCTACAGGATGAGGCATGTGTGTGGTGCAACAAAAGCCCGGAAATTACTCGGCATAAAGCGTAATGGAAGTCTTAACGTATGCACCACCCAGACCCACACGGAACGTCCCCCTTTGAGAAGCGTTGAGTAGAGATACGTAAGAGACGTTTAGAGCATCAGTGAAAAAAAAGCAGGGAAGAGATTGATAGAACCGGAGTCGTTGCAAGCCTAGGTAACGGCACAATATAGAGACAAACGTTTTAATGGCAAAAGTAAATACTTATATCAGATGGTCAAAAATGCTAGACGACAATAAATGTATAGTAAAACCAGGCAGGCTAGGTGGTTATGTGTCGCCGCCCCGTTTCAAAGGGAACGCCGTAAACATCATCATCATCATCGAAGCGTGAGCGAGGAGCATGGCTGCAGTACACGACTCATACATGACGCCCTCCGGCGGTGGCAACGCGGTGTGTCCCTACATTGCTTCAATGCTAATCGCATTGACGTCGACAATCGTCCTGGCATTATTTCTGCCGGAATAACTTTTTTGATGCCAGTTGAAGAAGCACGACATCTACAGGCGCCTCATTAAACCGCTTATGTTTTTTTCCACTTTTATTAGTGGGCTATATATACGCGTAATTTACATCCGAGAAAGGGCGCCCCCTTCACACGAGGAATGTCGAACCGGACAGCGCTAGACCACAACAGGCGTTCGACCAATTCGACCGCAACGCGCCAACTCCAAATCATATTGACCGCAAAAAAGACGGGGACATAGGAAGAAAACACATAAACAGCACAGGCGGTAACTTTCAACTGATTTATTCATAGCAGCCAGTGGGCATATATAGGCAAAAGGAACATGCGCAGATCGCGGCAAACAAGAATGCACATTACCAATACCAACCCAATACCAATACCAATACCAATACCAATACCAACTAGGCCAAACTGAAGTTCTTCTGGCGCCAACTGCAGTCGGCCCAAACGGACCCCTCTCGCCGTCAACACACAGACAGCAGCATCGGCACCGTATACCGGGAAGCGAAGCGCTGCTGCCGATACATCGAGGGCATGCCGGCCGAAGAGCAGCAGCAGCAGCAGACGGGCCCTGCCTGCTTCATTAATGCACGGCCAGGCCGGAACGTAACGCCGACCCGAATTGGCCCCGCGCTTCGATTGCGTCTCAGTTTGCGTCTCGCCCGCCGGGGCCGACGCGTTTTAATGAGCCGTTGGCTGGTGCGGACACAGTGTGTACTACACTGTACGCGCCTGCGTAGTGTATAAGTATACTACGCACGCATGCAACAACGGCGCGCTGTGTTGCTTCACGAACGCCGTCGTGGGAAAGGTATAGCTGAAGCTGGCGGCGGGTCGTCAGCGCGGCGGTGACTAACACGAGCCTGTACCAGCCACGGAGCCACGCGAGGGGAGCTTTATTTATAGTATACGTAACGCGGGGCTGGTTGTGGATTGGAAACAGAATACTAACAATGGCCGGAGAGGGAGCACGAAGACGATCTTCAGGTGGTCTCAGGTTTCGGAGACGTCGGCGGTAGCAGAAGTGCCAGACGACGGATTAGCAGACGATCGCGGCGAGACAGACGACATACAAAATTTGCTAGAGAGAAACTCGGCGGTAGCGTTGCCCGTCAGTAGTACGTGTTGCCGGTTCACAGTGAACAATATCAGACAGCGAGATTTATGGACACTTGGCGCAAAATGGAGACAGAAATGGGGAGGGGATAAGGTGAACATTACCTCAATTTCGTTTTCATTTTGCCCTAAGTGGCCATGAATCTTGTGGTCTGAAATTGATAGTGTTGGTCTGTATACAGGAGTTGTAAGTATATGGCGGAGTTCAACCACCACGGGAATGATAGCTAGCACGCGAATTTGGCTAAATTTCGTACTTCTAGATAAGACGGCCTTATGACTTTTTCAAATTGATCGTTTTGAGCAAAATATTACATAACGAAAGCAACAATCTGCAATAATTGCGCATGTTTGCAGAGAACCATCGCCTCGTTTAGAAAACTGTGAGTGCTTGGAAGTTTAGAAATGTAAATCGTAATAAACAGCGTCGCAAGAACGTGTGAGGCCACAAGCCCGAAGATCAGATGAATCCTGTAATAAGTTAACCATCATTCTCACGGCACATGAACGACGGCAGCAGTGCCAGAGTTCCCTCCGGTAATTCTTGCAGAAGGCTTTGCGCGTATATATATATATATATATATATATATATATATATATATATATATATATATATATATATATATATATATATATATATATATATATATATATATATATATATATATATATATATATATATATATTATGGTGTTATGGTGTATTATGATATATATTATGGCTATGGTGTTAGGCTGCTGAGCACGAGGTCGCGGGATCGAATCCCGGCCGCGGCGGCCGCATTTTCGATGGGGGCGAAATGCGAGAACACCCGTGTACTTAGCTTTAGGTGCACGTTAAAGAACCCCAGGTGGTCGAAATTTCCGGAGTCCTCCACTACGGCGTGCCTCATAATCAGAAAGTGGTTTTGGCACGTAAAACCCCATAATTTAATTTTTAATATATATATATATATATATATATATATATATATATATATATATATATATATATATATATATATATATATATATATATATATATAGGGAAACGCAGCAGACGAGTGCGCGGGGGCAGATGAGCCAAATTTAGGGAGCCAAAGTTTTCCTGACGTGCCAGTCAGAGCTGCGACAGCTTGGCCTGCCGTACGAACTGTTCTGTTCCACTGCCTTTCGAACAACCCGTGCCACATAGACCGACCAAGAACAACGTATGTGATCGCCACTTGAAGACCGTTCTTTCATCGTCGTCGTCGTCGTCGTCCCCCCCCCCCCCTTCTTTTTTTGTGCTGTTAGATTATTTCTTCTTATACGTCTTGCGTGCCAAAACCGCGATGTACAGTGCATTCCACTGTTAAAGGGAACACTGAAATGTGCGGCCCTCGCTTGGCTGGCATCCTCTAGCTGCAAGTGGCTGCGGAAGCAATCTTAGTGCACTGTACAGGCGTGTCGGGAGCTAGAGGTGAGAGCTAACAACTACAAGTTATCTGCTCCAAATGTAAGTGATTGTACTCTTGCTAGAGAGGAAACTCTGGACATGCTGTGCACTCAAGTGTTCCCTTTAACAGTGGACCCCTCTGTACGTGATTACGAGGCGTGTCGCCGTGGGGCAACTCCGGCTTAATTTGCCTACATGTGGTTCCTTAGCGTCAGCCCAAGGTATACACGATGTACGAGCGTTTGCGCACACCGCCCACATCGGAATGTGGCCAAGAACCGCGCCCGGGTACGAACCCGCGACCTCATGCTCGCAGCACAGCGCCATAGCCATTGAGCGCCATAGCCATAGCCAGCACCATAGCCATAGCCATTGGCGGATACCGTTGCTCTGTCTTCTCTCTGCTGTTTTCCTCATTCTGTTAAATTCAAATGCGAAAACATTTGTGGTCGCCGCGTCTGAATGATGAAGCGTACGATTTCTTGTCTTTCCTTACGGGTTTCATTTACTCGGCTTTTTCTTTTTTTTATTTGTACTGTATACACCGATCGTGCGCTTTGGCTGCTCCGGCCGATTATTGGCCAATCCTCTTTAGTGGACATGCGCTGCTGTATTTAGTGTCATCGTCATCATCGTTATCGTATTCATGACGACATATGTCTATCTGTCGCAGCGCCATTGACCTTAAAAGGTCACTAGGAAAGAGACCGCTAAGAAAAACCCAAGGTTTCAAAAACAACAGAAGATCGTTCGTACTTCCTGGCCATATGAAACACCTGGAGGGTCTTTTCGATGAATCGCTTGTGAAAGGTGCAGATAAGACCTCGAGATAGCCGCACTTGTCTCCTTTTTTTTTTGTTAGCTCGCTTAATTTGTTGCCTCCACAAACAACCGCCGGCGCGTCTTGCACAGCCGCACAAAGATGAACGTGGCGACGAGTTGGGCTCGACACGAGATTCGTGCCTGGAATTCCTCGGCAAGACTCGCTTTCTAAATCCTTCCGCGCCGCCTCCTCGTCGGGGTACGCTGTCACGTTTCAAGATGGCGGCGCCCCGCGGTTCGTTCGTCCTTGGCCGTGGTCGGCGCTCGCTTCTCCGGAGCAGACGAAAATACGTCGGCCGGCCGCTAACTCTTCCGCTTTATTTTCTTTTATTTTCATTTTCGTCTTTCCTTGGCTAGCCTGACAGTGCTTTTATTTACGCACTTTCGCCTCGTTGTTTCCCTCTTCAAGTCCTCCTTTATTTTGAAGTTTTATGTTTGTTTGTTTTTCTTTTCTTTTTTTTCCGACAGCAGACGAGCTTACCTTCTGCTACCTTCTGCTGTGCATCATGGCGTCGCCGTTGTCTGCTATCCCCGGTAGCAGACGACAACCGCAGAAAAAGAAAGAAGTAATGCTCCGGGAAGGAGATAAAAAAAAAAGAAAGCCGGAGAAATCCACGAAACATGCAATAAACTAAAGGATATACGCCGGCCAGAACAGGACGCGGATGTCTAATTACGCGTCCGTGGCGCCTGTCCGAAATAATGGACTTTTTGCGCCCGGGAAGCATCTTCTTTCCACCCCGTCGCGCGCTCGATCCTCCCCTGCTGCCTCGCTTCGGATTCGCTTTTCGAAAGCATGCGCTGGTCGCCAGGTTTGTTTTAGGCATTTGCTTGCCGCTTTGTTTGGGCTTGTTTACAGAACACACTCACCTATGGCTTCGTACAACCGCTCGAGATGCCCTCTTCTCTCATCTCACACTTGGGTCGTCTGCTAGTAGGTATACGATACACGCGTCGCGCGCGCGTGATCTTAACGGCCACGGAAACCGGCCTGTAGAGGGCGGAATTTTTTCTTCTTTTTTAAACACATTTCTTGATTCTTCAGCATCGCCTACATCGTTTATTTCTTAACTTTTATCACATGCGGGTCAACGCCACGCCGCAGCAGATCGCCATCTCAGAGGGTACCTTGTATTTGAGCTGTAAGGGGGCGCTTAAAATGTGCCGCTGGATCAGCTCGGCTAGAGACGTTGACACCAATGCTGCCTGCCGCTTTATAAAGAAATCGAATTGGCGCCTCATGATGGAGAGGTAACAAGGACGATTCAGCTTGCCGGAATCTCAGTTAGTTGTACAACACGTACAAATGTCCGATACTTCTCTAACCTTTTTTTTTTCTTCTTTATTCTTACATTTTTTTCCGGAGGTGTGCCTGAAGCTTTGCTTCTTGTACTACTTGGCCGTAGCACGCAAGAAAAGAGATGCCGTTGATCTCAAGGAATGCTACTTGGGGGCGCCAGAGCGTCAGGAGCAGACGAAAACGCTTGCAGAGACCCGTTGAGCCGTTAATTGTTCGTCTGCATGCGCGCTCGAAATATTTACGTCTGCTAC
This sequence comes from Dermacentor albipictus, assembly GCF_038994185.2. NCBI lineage: Eukaryota > Metazoa > Arthropoda > Arachnida > Ixodida > Ixodidae > Dermacentor > Dermacentor albipictus. The sequence continues at coordinate 98,248,000 of NC_091828.1, read as the reverse complement.
TAGCGGGCGCCATGCCTGATTCATTCGGCCGGGCGTATTAAAATATGGATCGCTCGACCCTGAACAAGCTTCCGGTTTTCATAGTCTCACTCGATCATAGTCGAGTGGCAGGCGCCCACTGATTAACTCGCTCTTTCTTTTACGATTTTCTTTACCTGCTCGCATTTACCGTTGGTTGGCCCGTAACGCCGCACGCGGTGTTCTTTTTTTTTTCAGTTTGTGGTTTTATCGCTTCGTCGTGAGTGTGTTCGTCTGCAGACCACGAGTTGACTCCTGCGGCCCCTTCCGCGCTACAGCACGGTGTAGTTCTGCGTCGGCTACGTTTATGTTTTATCTGCGAGCTTGTCCCTGCCTGTCAGACGACACTTCTGCAGCCTTCTGAGGCTCTTACTATGCGTACGTCTGCTATCTGCGATCCCGTTTGCCGTCTGCCGTTTCGACCAAAAAGTGTTCGCCTGAGCACTCGCTCTTGCGTCGTGTAGTTCTAGATTCTGTATCACGAAGCTTGTTTCTTCTGCAAATTACAACAGAGCTCACCTGTGATGACATTTTTTTTTTTTTGAATCGGGTAGTACACGTTGCCATTTTATCGACAAGACTTGTAGAACACTTGCATTTGCAGAAACAGAAGCCGGAAATGTTTCCAACGCTTAAAACGTTCTTCCGCGATTGGTTGGATGCACTCCCGGCTGTTCCAAACGCTTCCGACAGGTGTCTACTGTGTCGTTCTGTTTCTTCTTTCTATTTTCTGTTCTGCTTTTATATGCTCGAAGGTTCCAGAAACAGCAGCCGCGAGCGCTGTGTTACGAATCCCGTTATATACACTCGATCCGTTTTCTTCGCGAGCACATTATACTGCCATTACGGCAAGCGCCCTCCCCCCCCCCCCCCCCCTTTGTTATTTATAATGACGGAAAGCCCCTTCGTGGAGTGCTGTCGGGGGGCGGAGGTAAATGTGTGTGTGGGGGGGGGGGGGGAGGGGGGTTCGTAAATTTGCGAGATAGATTACCGCGCAGGACGGTCGCTCCTGTCACGAAGAAGAAGAAGCATGGCAGCAATAAAGAAACAAAAACGGAAGCATTTGCTCGCGCGGATTGGATTATTCTCGGGCCTCTTCAATACTCATCGGTCACTTAAGGTGTCATAAAGACGAAGTTACGCAGTCAGAATTCATTTCTTTCGCTTAATTCAAGGGACGGACCGTCCCGCAAAGGGAGACTTCCAGACGCCGAGTGGTATAGGAAGCGCGCCGCATCCTGCGCTACACGTGCAACCAATTTAACCGCGCTAACGAAGGTTTACGTTGCCTATAATCCCGGTAAACTGCTGCTTAATTGATGGAGAAAAGCCTGCCTCACACCCGTTGACACTGGTCCGCTCTGTCTTTCCTGCTTCCTCCTTGTCCTGGAAAGCGCAGATGAATTAGCCTGCAATGAACTTCGCTTAACATTCTCTAAGAAAAAAACGAAATATGCCTGCGAGTTTAGCAATCGAGTCGACTATAAGAGCAGCAGCGGAGAGCGCGGTAGAATTTCAGCCGACTTCTCAAGTAAAAATTGCGATATCTGCGACTGCAGTGTTGTGTATTTTCTTGTCGTTCCCTCACACACAACTTAATGTAGTTACCTCATCGCCACCTAATATTACAGAAAGTCGGTAGATATTTGTCTACTGAGCTCATAATTTTAGTAGAGGAAATTTCTATTTAATACCGTTGTGACAACTCATATGCCTGCAGTCGTGGCCTTACATTTTTCGTTTGTGGTCGTCCGTACAATGTTTACGGGCTGTGTGTATGAAAAATTGGGAGAGAAACATCAGAAATACAGAGTAATCTGCAAGTCTTCTACAAAACGTCTAGAGACTGCTCAGTTCGTACTGTTGCTCATTCATTAGATGAATTCAGAGTATGTTAGTAAGACGACCATTTCTCCGCTGTAGTCAGCTATTTACCCTTACGCCAAGTTAGCACTGCGCCAGGAGAACTATTTCAGAAGGTAAAGAATAACTAATGACTGGGGCGAAACGAGGACGGTTTACGTCCTATAATGCTCATAACTATTTGTGCTGAGCTGAGTGTGCAGTCATATTTCGCTTTGAAGCCAGTGGTCAAGTCTCCAAAATCGGTGCACGCTATAATGCTTCTCGTGGTCCTGTTACAGTTGCACTTAACAATACCGGCTCCTTCTATATAGCGTAGTCTTGCGCTACTATCGAGGTTATAGCGATAACAGCCTATTACGACTTCGTTTCTAATGACGACGGACTCTCTCACGGTGGCTTAACGAGCAAAAGTGGCAGCTGTAGTCTGAGCTAGGCCAGCTCGCAAAGCAAGCCCGAATAGCAAACATGGCGGCCCATGTTCACCCGTGGGAACATGGAGTAACCAAACGGGAAGCAGACGATAGTTGAACTGAAGACGTTAGCAGACGAGTGAAACAAAAGGACAACAGGGCAGAAGCAGACGACTAAGAATCGCTGGCTGAAGACGGTGGGCTGTTGAGCAGAAGATCTGGTAGCAGCGTCCGCAGATAATCTGTTTGGGGAAGCGTAGCAGATGGCTCTAAAACCCGCAGGACAGGCCGGGGAAAACAATCATCTGGCGCTCGATCTCAACGCAGCGAAATTTTAAACACCGAGTTGGTAGCTCAGCAGGCAGCATGCACAATTAAGTCTCAAAACTTCTCACGCCTTAAAAAGCGCCAGATTACGGGGCAGCACGAGTAGGCGGTCACGCGAGTGCATATGCGCGTTCCCCGTTTTTCTCCTGAGAACGCTAAACAAAGGTTACGGAATGAGCGGCCACCGTACGACGCAGCCACGAACGTTTTCGCGTCCAGTGAAACAGACGACGTTGCTGTGCACACAACATGGCGGCGGCGCATCGCGTAGCAGACGACGACTACCACAGAGGAAGAGGGTTCCACGCAGACGACTCTGCGGCGCGTGTAAGTACACGCATGCTCACGCGCCGTGAGAGAATGCCGCGCGGTGGCGGCAAAAAGCAGACGATCTTCACACCGGCGCCTGAGGTGTGACCGCGCGAAGCAGACGGCGACGACGAACTAGCAGGAAACGCACGCCAGAGGGGTCTCAGCAGCGCGGACGAGAGAGCGTCTCGGTGAAAATGATAAGAGCGCGAGGAAAAGGACGCACGAAATAATAATCGCCGTACAACAGGCAGAAAGAGGGGGGGAGGGCTTCCGCGTGTACGCGCCAAGGTTGTGGCGAGAAACGGCGGAGCTAATCGGTCGACCTGTCAAGAGCGGGCAGCCATGGGCGCCCTTTTGGCGGAACCGCAGGTCGCGGCTTCTTCCGTTGACGCTTCGTCTGCTTGTGTTGCTTGCGATTCGTCTGCTCCTTGGACCAGGCGTCGTCTGCTTCTGTTTCTTCCTTTTCTTCTTCCGTGCTGCCGACTGTCATGCGCTTTGAAAGACTCGTTTAGCGCGCCTGGGCCGGGCGGATGGCGTCTCGCGATGTTTCGCGCGCTCTGACGCTCACCAGATTACGTGGGCCACCGTGTGTTAAGCATGTGCCGCGCTGAGGTTCGTCTGTGGCCTTGCCTTAGTTCCGTGACCGATGTAGGCGAGTTAGGCGAATCAAAGAACCCGTGCCGCGCACACGCAAATTGGCACTGCTACTACAGGTAACGCGGCATCGGATGCAGGAGATCGTGAGCTACTACAACTACTAGGAACATGTGTGGTGGTAAGCAGTAAGGCAGTAATGTAAATTAGGAAGAGTAAAAGGCCCGAGAACGGTCCATTGCGGGTTTGCCGGAGGCGACAACTGAGTTAGGAGAATCACAGCAGTTTGCCGTGACGTACTGATTTTGATATAGTAAAAGAAAAAAAAAAACACTTAGTCCACTGAAGTATACGTTAGCGTATATATTAGGGGTTTTCAATTTTAGGAGAAGGAGGAGAGAGAGGGTGACAAATGCTTTCTGAAAGTCAAGGAAGTTGCAATCTACGAAAGAGTCACGGTCAAGGACGTTAAAGAGGTCGTTCAGTAAAAAGAATAAGCTGGGTTTCACAAGAGTAATGCCGCCTGAAGCCGTGCAGGCATGTACCAAAGAAGTTCTTACTTTCAAGCTAGGTTACCAGATTGGAGTAGATTACATGCTCTAACAGCTTGCACGGAATGCTGCTTAATGCGATGGGTCGATAGTTTTGAGTGCTGGATAAGTCACCTTGCTTGGGACATGACCCCGCCCTCCCCACCTTCCAGTCGTCAGGGGGCTCAGGGCATTGCAAATACTCAGTAAATATGTGGGACAAGATAATTGATGAATATGTCCCAGCGTGCTTCAGAAACACAGCGGTAACTTATTTTGTCGGTACCAGGTGAAGATGACTTGACTTCCTGTATTAATTTGGCTGTACCAAGTCAGTCGACCAAGATTGAATCCATCAGAGGAAAAAAGAAATCACTGTAAGCTTGGGGGAGCAATGCATAATACATCGTTCGAAAATAAGGCAATAAAAAGAAAAAGAATTGCTTTTGAAGAACACTACGGCGCTGACTGCTTGGTATGATATCACCTTGCTCATCGCATAGCTGAATTTCCTGCTTTTTTAATCCGCAATGTAACCTTCCCTCTCAAATGCAAGAAATTCTATGTAAATCGGTCCAGCCATTCTCTCGTAAAGGCACTTCTGCGTTTTACATGTGCTTGAATAGGAAAATCGGTGTTGGTCCCGAGCTAAAGGGTTCCTCTTAAATTTCGTGTTATGCTGTAACGGTCCTGAAATACCGGGAAGGAAACCGCAAAGTTGCGTATTATGTTTCAAGGAACTGAAGAGTCACGAGCAGATCTGGTGATGGTTGCTGACTCAGTACCCTAAGATGAGGCTATATACATAGTTTGGGCGTTCCTCCCCAAATACATTGCTACGCATAAATCGTGTCTCAAGGCAAGCATTACAACGAATTTTATTAGGTCTGTTGCAAATCTAGTGACTTCAGGATACGAATCTTGGAATTCGCACTCTTTCTGAAAACGAAACTATGGAATTTACAACTCCGTAACTCAGCAATGAAAAAACGATATCACAATTCTGTAACCTGCACCTAATAATATACGTAGGGTGAAAGAAATTGATTGTTCCTAAATCTACCATTAGATCGTGAGAAAGGTTTTCGCAGAACATTTGTAAACACTGTAATAATTTCACTAAAGCTACAAATCCATACATCAGATTTCTCCGCTTCAGACGCTCTAGCGGGTGCTGTTTACATGAACCTTATATCTGCTTTTGATTCACAATCACGGATGTGTAACATTCGTGCTTCTATTTGACTGGTTTTTCTTAAACTCGTCGATTTGCTGTTTTTCTTTTAAACCTGCCGACAAACGGCTGCCTCATCAAAGCGTTTCTGCGTTTTGCATGTATTCGAATAGGCGGCGTCGGAGTTGGTCGGGCCAGAGCTCACGCTTCCTCTTATCAGTAAATGCACAGCCTTATAGTTAACCTCTTCTGCCGCAGAAGCGGGCGGTGCGTTCTGCAACTTCACAGCGCTAACCTGCAAAACAGCGTGCGAATCTCCCGAGCAAATTACTCGCTACAAGCGATTTGAATCAGCAATGCGAAAGCTGGTTCTGTAGCTCCGCATCAGGACAAACGACTCATTAAGCGACTTCCGCATTCTTAAGCCCTCAAAGATCTACGTTTTGTACACAGCGTCGCTTCAAAAACAATAAGTCGACGTTAAGGCACCAGTGAGTGAACGGGCAATAAAAGTCGGAAGCAACATTTATTACGTTGAGAAGTGAGACTTGCTCAGGTGCCGCAAATCTTTCCGAGCCCGTATTTTCAAAGAAGCAAGCCTAATTACGTGACAAACCGACACCATTAGAAGACGAGAACTCGATATAACGGCGTAGCTTTCATGCCAAAAGAAACAGTGGTCGAGCAATGAATGTCACTGGAGCCAAAGGACCTATAGCCATGGAGGAAGGGTGGGCAGGGAGCACAGGAAGAACGTGTCCCCCTCCCCAGGAATTTCTGTGCATCAGAACACCTCGCATAAAATGAGGCTCGAAAACACACGCCTTCTCAGGCTCTCCCCCCTCCCTCCTAAGACAAGTGCGTGCACCCCCCTCACCCGCACACACGCCGATAAACACATACATACACACACAAAAAAAAATTCCTGACTACGCCACTGGCTGGAGCCAACGTTTCGAAAAGTGGATCCTCGTCTTCGTCAGGGCTTCACACCGTACAGTGCAGCTGCAGGAGGCAAATCGATGTTTTGCGACATTCATGGGCAAACCAATGGTCGCAAAAAAGAAGAAGAAGAAGGTGAGTCACCAACGCTTGCGAGAATACTCTGAAAAACTGTGGCGAAACTCGTGTAACAAAACTGCAATAGTGCCGCGGCTTTGGTAGGGCATCGCCCAAGTGCACAGAAGAAAGCGCAATGGTGGAAGAAGCGCGTGGCATTTGATATATGTGCGAGCACACACACACACACGGCGTCAACGTAAGGACACGAAAAAAAAAAAGAAGAGACGCGCGAGCTGCAATCAGGGTCAGAGAAGAAATGTGGAACCATTATTCATGCTTTCATCTTCCGCTTTGTTTTTATTCCTTGAGCTACTTTCGCTGCAAAATGGGCCCAAATGCATCCGACCAACCCGTTCCACGCGGGGTTTTCGCTCACGCGGTTCGGCTACACGCTCATCTCGAGCCAATTTCGGCCGGCTTACTTGAAACACAGTCGCGCCAGACGGCAGCTATAGCAGACGACAAGACCAAAACGAGTCAACGTCGTTGGAATCTCGCGGCGCCGTCTGCAATTCGTTCGTCTGCTACTGGTGTACGCACCTCGTATAGCAGACGATTAGCCGAGAGACCATGTTATTACGAAGGCGGAGTTAATTACTTCTCCTTTCTGTAACAGAACAGACCGGGGTACAGTGGGCACTAAAAAACTCTGCGCCCGGTTCTGCCGCAGTAGCCCTTGGTATATATACTCCCATCAGCGTAACGCGTTTTTTTTCTCTCTTTTACTTGTAGACCTAATACTAGCCTAGGCGAAAATTAATCAGATCGCTGACGTCGCTAAGGCGACAGATTCAATAAATTCTACGTCTCGAATATGCGATTAATTTAACGATGTTATGTGCAGCCAGACAGATGAAGCGAAGCTGCTGTACCTGGTATAGTTTCCATCACGGTACAAGCAAAAAAAAAGAAAAAGAGAAGGATGTACATTTATAAGGCTTCCTGCAGCCGCTTCCAGGTTGTGGGTCAGGACGCCAAAAGTAAAGACCACTAAGCGCGGACATTTTTCACTAGTCGGCACTTATAAATGCAGCAGACACGTCCTACCCCTTCGGGTTATGTTCGGTCACAAACCGTAAATCAACAGAAGACTAGAGGCGTTCAATAAATATACCTCACGCGCTATATACGCTAATGCAGATCTGGGTTACAATTCGCGCAGAAGAGATTGAACAAACGCCGGAAGTAATTCTACTGTCCGCGTCCAATTTACTGTACCTGATAACGAACCGCGTAACAGCCTTTATTCCTGTTCGTTTTCTGGCATGTGCTAAGCCTAACCACACGCGACCTTTCCTGCAGTGCTATTCGATCATTCGATGCGCATGCCATCGGGATGAAGCACGTACAATTTATCATCGTTCGTACAGTTCTTATCGAAAGATTCGAAGCCACTAGGCGCGCGGTGAACCTATCATCGTCCAGTGTATGCACCGTACTAAGCAGCTATATGGAACTGCAATGGCTCCAAAGCCTCAAAGGTGGGAGTGAACTGCTTCTCGCTCTTTTGAACTTCGTAGCACAAGGCATGCTACGAAATTCCTCGCATACTTACTATAGAAAAAATGAATTTAAGGAGTCTCTAGGTTCGCTATATATTTGCTGGACAGTGCTTTGTATTCTTACATGCTTGTCATTTTGATTATGCAGAATCTATAGACTTGACATGGACGTCAAAACTGCTCGACAAGTACAGTTGCCCATTCTGGTTCACTATATGTAGCGCACAGGTTTTCCGAACGCGTTCGTGCCAAGTCTGCAGACATCGCTCGACTAAGAGCGCGAGACCAAAGACTCTCGTGCTGTCTACAGTCACCCTGCACATATAGTGCAAAGTGAAAGCCGATAACTTCGACCCGCGTGACTGATTTCACAGAATGACGTAAAAAGGGGGATCCGCCAGCTCGTCGAACGCAAAATTTACGTATGACGGTAACTATTAGAGCTACAGCGATATATGTAGGGAAAAAGTTTAAACGTGCAAATTCCATTTACATCGATAGCCGTTGGGTAGGCTCGCTTACCCTGCGTCGTTTTGACGTCTGCCTCGGCACCCATGAAGTCCTCGAAAAGCCTCTGCATGAAAATTGCAAACCAAAAAAATGGCTGTGGCTTAGCTAAGGTTAAGCCCAGGATGCGAAGCATACTAGCCTTTATTTTAGTTGTTGAACCACTGTTTAGCCTGGTGAACTGCTGTTGCTTGGCTATATTTGGTTCGGCTAGACGAAGAAACAACTCATGCGTTACTCTGCTTCGCCTTCAAGAGTGGAACGCGATAGCGTTCCTGTCGACCCGCCAAGGGGTGTAAGACAATGGGCTACGGCGCAGCGACTACGCGCCCCGCATTGGACGCGGTGAGCGTCGAGCAAAGCAGCGTTCGGCGCGGCAACGAAATGTGCGCCTGAGCAAGCGACGCACGCCTACACCGCATTCACTAGAGGCGCTTTTGTACCGCTTTGAAGCATCATACTCGTGGCTCAGTGGTAGCGTATCCGTCTCACACTCCGGAGACCCTGGTTCGATTCCCACCCAGCCCATCTTGCAAGAGTTGAGCCAAAGCCACCTAGAAACAAGCGCAGCTGCTTATATACCGCCGCGACGCCGCGAGCGACGGCGCGAGTTGGAGCCGTTTTTCCTCTGTCGTGACGTCAGGGTGTCACGTGCTATGGCGTGGGGTCAAAGGTCATTGAAGGCGACACCGCCGCGCCTGAGGAGCTGGGTTGAGCTCTCGTAATATGCTTCGCATAAAAAATATTCTCATCGCGCCGCGAGGATACCAACTTATGACAAACAGATTGGCTGCACGCGATTCTATCTGTAAGGCACTCTGCCGGTCGTACCAACGTTATACTAGCTAGTCTAGTAACGTTGGGCCATACAGCAGTGGAGGCTATAGCTATCTTAAAGGAGCGGGAGCATGCACGCCAGCAGATTGGCTAGCGCCAGCTCAATATCTGTGTACCGGATAGAGCTACAGCGTCTGCACATTTTTTCGTGTTATATCACACCGCCGCCCCATGCATTTGCGGAGGCGGTCCTAAATTAAGTTTCTTTTTTCTTTCCTCTAAACGTAATGACAATGATTGAGCGTATCTACTTCGTCTTCATTAGTCTTCTTCTTCTTCTTCTAGCGCTCGGCTTCTTCTCATCTTTACTGGATGGCGTTGACGTCGTCTTGTTTTCTTCAAGCGTAGCGCGAGGCCTGTTAATGGGGTAACCCAACTATAAATTGGAGAAGGGCCGAGCACGAATCCAGCAGCAAGAAGGTAAACGGTTGTTTCACTATAGACCGGCGGCCAAGTCCCGAGGTGGAAAAAAAAAGCGGAGGTTTTTTTCTTTCCACTTCTCCACCAGGGGGCGCTTGTGAATTGTGCGGCCATCTTTGAACGTTGTAGCGCGTAGCATCGCGTTATTGTGTCAATTTTTCTCAATTTATTTTCTTCTTTCTCCTCTTATTCCCTTTATTCCTTTCCCCAGGATAGGGTAGCCAGCCGGTACTTACCCTGACCCTTACCCTGGTTAGCCGGACTGGCTAATCTCCCTGTCTTTCCTCCCCTTTTGCCTCTCTCTCTCTCTCTCTCTCTCTCTCTCTCTCTCTCTCTCTCTGTTCATGTGCGCATAGGACTATGTGCTGTGCATTTTTGGCTCCATGACGCTGTTTCTGTTCCTCATCTAAGTGCATATATATTGTTCCTTTGTTTATTCATTTGCGGAGACAATAGAAGAAAAGAACAACGATGAAACGTGCTCTACAAGTCATGTGCTAGAAATATGGCGTGAACGCCAATGGAGAAAGCTCTAATTATCGGACACTCAACGTGGCATTCCTGCGCGTTATCAGGCCACGGCGCAACATATGAGTGGCTATCGTACAGGCCGCACGGTTCAACCTAAAATGACAACTTTTGGTCCGAGAAAAAAAAAAGGGGGGGGGGGGGTGCAACTGTTTTCTGAACGTACTGTTTCTTGACAACAGAGAACGGAAAGCAGGCGAAGGTTCGATGCAGGGCTTTGCCACTAAATGTATACAGCAGAAAATGTAAGGGTATTCGAGGGTATGGCGGACAAACGACATTTCATAAACAGCCAAAAGAAGGCGCTAAAGGAGAATAAAACTTTGAGGCTTTCCGCACACTCTCAATTGCTTCTGGACAAGCTCAGGGAAACGGGAAACCAATTTCCTTCCTTGGTGGCAGGAACTCCTCATTGATGCTATCTGTTAGAGATCTAGGGACACACAGAGATGGTGTTTGCAGCTCCGCGTTCTGGGTGCAGACCGGTGCGGCGCACCATATCCCAGTTCGTGAAACTTCTCACAGCGCCGATTTAGGCGTCTTCGTTACTGTGCAGACCATGGCACAACAGCTAAATTAATTGCAGCTTTCACGCCCATAATCGCTTTCTGAAACGCTGGCTGCCGGTTTTCGTCTGCTACCGTCTTGCATGTCGTCTGCTAGCGACTACCTTGAACGGAGAACTTCAGTAGTGCCATCTGGTCGTTAATTCTCCTAAGTAAGAAACTGGCCTTCGGGTCACTGTGCAGTTCCTTGACGTAGTACCCGCACGGTAAAACAATGACGCCACGTACGGCGTAAAGCGAAACTCGCAAGAGTGCAGACGACGCGCTCGGCGAAAGTGACAAGATGCCAGCAGACGACACTGGGCGTCTGCCACCGATACAGCCAACTATCGAGAGTTTGAGAGCCCGCGCAGAATGGCGCGAAAGCGGCGATAAAGTTTTCACGTCCGCGTCCCTAACGAAACGCAAGGTCAGTAGACGGGGAGATTGCGGAAGTTTTACGAACCAGTCGCACTGCATTTCCCGGGCGCCACCGCGCGAAAAATTAAAACGCCTCCCTGCCATCACGTCTGTAGCGAAAGCGGGCGCACGAACGAAATTAAGGGACACGGATAAGGGGGCTTCCGAAATGGCGTGGCGGTCAGTCTCCCATGCCGGTGCACTGCCGCAGTGTTCCTTTCCGGGAACGATTAACGCTACATTGTGCTCGGCCGTCTCACGTCGCAAACAGTGAAACCGGAGGCACTGTGCTTCGCACGCGGGCGTTTTACGCGCGCGCGGTAGCAGGCGCCATCTGCCGGCGGAGATAGCGGCTCTCCCATCGAAAATCGCGTGCACCGTCGGAAGAGGATGTACAGTTATGTGGGAAGACACGGGGAGGAGACCAAGATACCGCTCTGACGCGGTCGCGGTTTAACGGCGACCGTACAAGCGGCGCATTTGGCGTGGCTCGCTGTTTACTGCGTTATAAAACGGCCGTCGAACGTGCTTCGTTTGCATGACCTTGGAAGGTGTGGCTCGACGAAAGGCCCCGAATAGTATACACTTCGAGGAGGATCACGCCGGTCCGCTCTGGAGTGTCGACGTCCTGAATAGGAAGAGTTAGCAAATATGAGTGTATACAATGTCTTTACGGTTGAAGGCGTGAACAATTCAGTACCGCAGATAATTAACGCAGATGATACATACCTCTCGGTCATGGGCTCCGACGTTCTAACAAGCTATAGATGACAAGCTCACGTTAAAACCACTTCTGACGCACAGAACGCACACCGGTGAGCAAACACTGATAACGCGTGCAATTGGTACGACAAGCGAATAAAGACAATAGTGCAACGGAGTGAGCTTCTTTCCTCGTGTCCGGTTTGCGAAAGTCATCACTGAGAACACCGCATGCGGTGATCGGAAATCCGTCCAAGGTGGGCCAGTAAAGCTATGCCCGGATTCGGTATTCACAAACGGTCCTCGACGATGGATGATCTGTCTCGACTGCGGCGAACGCATATTAGCTTATTACTGCTTATTATCCGTATACTGTGGCTTATCCGATCCTTACGCCTTTTCTTGAGTGTAAGCTTGTGAGTTACAGACCGATTTAGGCCATCTTTTACATTTACGGGTGTAGATTATTTTACGGTGTGGAGTGCATTAAGCTAGATCAGGGTAGGTTAACTATAGGTTATGTTATGCCGGGCTACTCTAGGTTACGTTCGGGTACTTATAAACCGCCATGCGACATTCATTCGGTTCTTGTTCACAAAAGAAAACTCGAACACACACACCCCGACGATGACTTCATAGCTATGGCGACGAAAAAACTTGGCTAACTTTCAGTCTCCTTCGCTGGCGGTAACGGCGTGAACAATCGGCTAATTTTCTTCCTGTCAATTTTAAGGTGTAATACAACATGTTAACTACTCGGTTTGGGACTTACGAGCGACCCAACCGTTTCAGTCGCTGATTTCGCGTTACCTGCTTCAACGCGACTGCTTGCTTACGAGCAATTAAGCAAAGCTCACGTAAGGAAGATCAACCGTCTTCGTCGCAAGCCTCATGAACGATGAGTTACGTAGTGCAGAACGAAAAAAAAAGAAGAAAAAGAATAATAGCCTCTATCACGCACGCCTATTTAGTGCTCTCTTCGCAGTTCCCTAATGAAGCCGTCGCGCTTAACGTATAATGTGCGCGATAAGCACGGAAAACACCTTTCTCCCAACCCTTCTCGCTTCCCGTAATGGACTGCGGTTTGAGCGCGTTAGGGAGAAAATGGACAGCCGCGCGAAGATTCGCTAACGCAACCGTTCCGGGCCGCTTATCACCGCAGCATCAAACTGATTTTAGGCAGAGATTGGGGCGAAGAGAGTGCCGTGTAGTGGTCCGTCGCGTCTCCGGATACGCACGTTCTGCGAATTTACGCCTTACTTTATACGCACCAAGAGGAGTAGAGGGCTGGTTAGGCACGGGGGTAGAAAGATTTACTGTAACGTTCACGCCACGGCGCTGTTACGCGGTAGGTATGCGAGCATGGCTGCATCCGCTAATAGAGGGGACTAAAAGAATGCAAGAAAGTTGTTGCGGACGGGTGAAACACAACGACAGCACGCCAAGGGTCCAGCACAAATAGAAGAGGCGTTGCCGGAGCTATCTTTCAACATCGCAACACGAGGTAATAAAAGTATGCCCCCGCTACTGACGACGGAATGAGATTGGAGGAGAAACTGCGGAAGGAAGCAAGAGATAAGCGATTGGACGGAGTACGACGCATAACACTCATGATGCAGTGCGTGTTCGGATGCACAGCGGTAGGCGGAAGGTGCATGTACTTAGACGCGCTCCGTGGCCAAGAGTCATAAATACGACGCCCCTTGTACTGCTTTTACGAGGGAATCACGTTTTCATTACACAACGGCCCGCTGGTCACCGCGTGGCCCTCCGACGCTCCATCGTTAATGCTGTACAGGGTTCTAGAAGGCATTACGGGGTGCAGTAAGGTGACGGCGTAGCTGATATAAATGGTGTCGCGTTTCGACGTTCCTAGAAGACGTGCATATGGATCGTATGGTCAAGTGAACATCGCATTCTTCATGTGCCACAAGCAGGACAGTGTCCTTCTCTTTTTTTTTGTTTCTTTTTCAATACCAGAAAGCAGCAGTTTGTGCCAGCGCGTCGTCTGCCACGCCCTCGACAGCAGAAGGCATGCGAGTGACGTCGTCTGCTTTGGAGACAAACACTACCGCGCCGCCTATCTTGACGAGTCTTCTTTGGGTGTCCATCGCAGCAGAAGGCAGACAAACATCGTCTGCTTTGGAAATAAATTAACACTTGGACCGCAATTTTGCAGCACCTTCTAATATGTCCTTTGCAACATAAGGCAGAGCGATGCCGTCTGCTAAGCGTAGTCCGCTTTGGGAGAAGAAAAATTTGTTTGCTCGCTGTTGATAGCAAAAGATGACAAAACGGCGCGGGCGGATACTTTGCTGTAAAGCACCTGGCATAAGCTATGCCTACTGAAGCGCTTATGCCAGCGCTATAGCTTTTACAGAGGTGCACGGAATTATCTGGATTGTGTGCACACCCTGTCTGTGATTCTCTTTTTGTTGTTCCGTATGTACTTCCCGCACTCTTTCTCTTTCCCACCCCCTCCTCTTCAGGCAAGCGTTGTTAGCGTGTTCAAGTGCGAGCGCATTTGTGAGCTCTATGGGAAGAGAAGACAAGCTTAATAAAAAGAAAGTAACCATTGCCTTTCGCGACGAGATCGGTTTCCGCGTTGCTCACTAATCCCCCGCACTTCATGGCTTTCACTGCCGCTTGGCAGCTCGCTTATTTGTTTATTGCTATTGTTGTGAGTTTTTTACGTCTTCCTGTCCGTTGGATAGCTGCACAACGACGCGGGGCGACTGAAAGCGAAAGCGTGTTCGGTTTTACGAGGCCCGTGCTCCTGTGGCGAGGTGATGGGCCGCGGTAAATTGGACCGCGCCAGAAGCGCGTTTCTTGCTCCTTTACTGTCATTTTTGGTGCTTCGCGCGGTTAGGCTTAAGCGAGATGACGCGAAGGTGCGGTTCCGTTCGCTTCACTTAGAAGTTGCAGGAGGACGATGGCGTCGCCGATACAAAGCATAAAGCGCGGCATCCGAGATCAGGCGGCTCGCGTCGCTCGTAGACAGATCTCGGAGGCTATGTGAGAAAGAAAGAAGAAGTTTATGCCAGCGCGTCGTCTGCCATGCCCTCGACAGCAGAAAGCATGCGAGTGACGTCGTCTGCTTTGGAAGGAAACAATTTGACTGCGCGTTTTGCGGCGTCTGCTTAGATGTCCCATTTAGCAGAGGGGACCTCAGCGTCGTCTGCTTTGGAGACAAAAACTACCGCCGCTTATTTTGAAAAGTCTATTTCTTATAGGTGTCCTATACAACAACATTCCTAGACGGAACTCCGGAGAGCTGCGAGCCTTCAGCTACCGTGGTAATCATGCCCAGTAGGTGGATGTGTCTAATCTTATTGCTTGCGGCTTGAAGCATTCTTGTGATATTATTTCTTATGGTTTACGCTTCTAAAGTTACTAGCAGAAATAAACTTCCAAATGCGTGAATACAACAAACCTCTGCGCACATCACTAATTACTGAGGATTGTTTCGCTTATGACGAAATATTTTGTTGGAAATAATGAGTTTGCAAAGCCACAAAGTCAATTTTCCGAAGCCACTTTAGGCCAATCCGTGAACTATGCACAATTTCCATGCAGCTCCCGTAGGCACAAGCGTCACATTTTCCTCTAGCGATTTTTCCATGAAACTCAATGCTGCGAATCCCGCAAGAAGCAATTGGAAGGTTTCATCTATTGGAACTTCCTTCAAGCGAACTTTTCCGTTCAGTTCTGTACCAATACCGGAGGTTATATTTGCATCGTGTGGGCCATACTATACCCCCTTTCACACGGCCATGCAAGAAAAAAGCCCTGTCATTTCAGCCTTCTGCGACAATATATATAGCTGTCACAGTGTTGGCTTCTCCGAAGCCGCAGACAACCTTGTCATCCTTCACTGGATATTTTACTTCAGTCGAAAGAATAAACGCTCTGAATCTGTATTTATTTCCGTGGCAGAGCTTTCTTCAAGCAATTCCCGAAGCTTGTCGCGACTGTATTTCGATAATTTCATCTACATTTTCGGACTACGAACAATTTTGGCTTAGCGGAGCACGAGGTCGACGATAAATGAAATGCGTTGGAAACAAAACCGAGATATATGAAACAAGTGATTTCAAATCAACAGTTACGTATATACACGCTCGCATATTCCTTGCCCACTATGCATGGTAAGGTAAGTATAAGCTTCGAAGCAGGCTTTATGAAAGTTCGTTCGTCTCACCCGAGACGTGATCTGGTCCGGTGAAACGCCTGCAACCTCCTCGGCCGCCTGTCATTCAAAGTCCGCGCACGAAAAGGGCTTCACCTGAGCGTCGGTATG
The DNA here is from genome assembly GCF_038994185.2 of Dermacentor albipictus. Classification (NCBI taxonomy): domain Eukaryota; kingdom Metazoa; phylum Arthropoda; class Arachnida; order Ixodida; family Ixodidae; genus Dermacentor; species Dermacentor albipictus. Next base: position 98,231,946 of record NC_091828.1, on the reverse strand, counting down.
CCCGAGTCGACGCAGCAAACCGCAAGTACATAGACGCGGGCACATCTCCCAAATGGAGTCCCGTAATTGAGGCGTCCCGATAAGTGAAAAGGGCGCTTCACGTGAGCGGCGAACGTGAACGCCAATCACAGATTCCTCCTCCTCCACCCCACGATCCACTCGGAGGGATAATCAATCGGGAGCATAATAGATCCACGAAGGGGGCGAAAGTTTCGTAATCTTGCGCGTCGTCTGCTGCGGCTCTTCGATCGTCGTACGCATCCGCTCGTCTGCTTCTTCTGCAAGCACGTCGCTATGGCGCAATCGCCGCACGACGTTGTGTGCATCGTCTGCTCGGAGGAACTGAGAAAATCGTCTGTTCGACTCAAGTGCACCGGCGCCGCTTTCTCGTGCGTGGTGGCCTAAGCAGCCGCGGCCAGCCGGCAACTTCAGTTTCGTACTCGTCGAAAGCGTGCTGAGAAATACTCAAGACGCGCATGTGCATGCGTGTTCCCTTGCCTTTTTACGCATTAGACACGGGGCGATGAAGATGGGCGCCTAGGAGAAATCGAACTCCCACAGCTTTCACCCCTCCAACCGCTTTTATTTTCTTTCTTGCGTTCTTTATTTGCTTCTTTGTCGTGTCTGCAAGGACGAGTCCGTTCCCTATCGTCTGTCGAGTGTTGCCGTTCAAAACCGCTAGGGGTCGTCGGTTCATCCTGGCATCGTGATGCACGTACGCATGCGTGAGAATGGAAAATGGTTGCTTATACGGGCTGCAGGATCCTTTCTCCTTTCATACCTCCGTACACTTTACCTTTTTTTTCTTTTCCTCGTGCCGCTGATTCAACGAGCAGCGGTTTCTTGCAGCGATGGCTCAATAGGCCCCTGCGTGGGCAACTCGCCGAATGTTGTGCGCGGCGCCAAACCAGTCTGTAATTTGCCTCCGAAATTGAGAACCCATACGCAGCTCACTGCCTGGCGCGTAGCACGGGTTACACGGCACCCTTGGTGCCTTCGGGACGTAACTGCGTAGTTGTGCAACACTGCAGAGCGCTCTGGCGAGACCGGGTGCCGTACTACGTCAATGCGCTCGCTACTACTGATGATGTGAAAGCAGGGAAAGGAACTTGCGATAGGAAATTCACCCGTGAAATGGGAAGACTTGCATCCGCGGTGTGCCCTTCGCAGCGTTGTAAATGCACTGCTGCGTTTCGGCACAACGATGCCCGTTCTCTCCCCCGACGCTGGGGCATGACAAGAAAGTTACGCAGAAGGCGAAAGCGCGAAGCTGTATGTATATTGAATATTCCAAGATGGCGGAGCGAAGGCGGCGGGAACTGAGTGACAGACAGTGTTCGCTTCTGATTATCCGACTCAGTGAGTGAGTGAGTGAGTGAGTGAGTGAGTGAGTGAGTGAGTGAGTGAGTGAGTGAGTGGGTGAGTGAGTGAGTGAGTGAGTGAGTGAGTGAGTGAGTGAGTGAGTGAGTGAGTGAGTGTATGTGTGTGTGTGTGTGTGTGTGTGTGTGTGTGAGTGAGTGAGTGAGTGAGTGAGTGAGTGAGTGAGTGAGTGAGTGAGTGAGTGAGTGAGTGAGTGAGTGAGTGAATGAGTGAGTGAGTGAGTGAGTGAGTGAGTGAGTGAGTGAGTGAGTGAGTGAGTGAGTGAGTGAGTGAGTGAGTGAGTGAGTGAGTGAGTGAGTGAGTGAGTGAGTGAGTGAGTGAGCGAACGCGGCGTGGGGGGGGAGATATCGTCTGAGTGAGCGGATGATCATGTGAGTGACTGATTATGGGTGAAGATTGAGTGAGTGAGCGAACAGAGAAGAGAGTGATGTGCTATCATATGCGATTCACAAAATTGTGATAACATTTCTTATTGCCGAGTTACAGAGTTGTAAACTTGATGGTTTCGTTTATTGAAAATTTGCGATTTTTGGGAATCTTCAATACGAAATTGACGATCTAAACAAAGAATTCGAAACCAGCAGTCGCTAGATTTTCAGTTTTTTATTTCAAATGCAGCAATTCTCGTCAAATTTGGTGCAGTGATTGCCGAGAAAAACTGGTTCTCCTTTTACATTCACTTAGATAGGAGCACCCGAGCTAAGGTTTCCTCTTGAGCAGCACATTAAGGCATAATTCTGTTATGTGTATTATGTTAAGTGTTTCAAAAATAGGTTTGGAGGTGGAATCAAACGCAGTATTGGCGACCAGTGCGCCTAGCCCGTTTTTCGATTGCATATTGTTTTTTTAGTGTTGAAAGAAGTAGTGCCCCACACCAAAGAACAATAGTTAATAACAGAGTAATGCAATATAATATATATAATAGCTTTTTGATACACTCAGGAAATAAATTTCTACACTTTGAGAGCATCTCTACTGCTCTTGAATTTTTTACTGCGACAGAATCAACATGATCATTCCATTATAGGCGTTCCTCAAGGAAAACACCTAAGCTCTTAACAGATCCTATTTTAAGAACAGTAGCATGAGATTCAATAACCTTGTGCCGGGATCTAAAAAAGAAAACCAGCTTTATCTCCTATTTGTATTGATAGGGAGCGAATTACAGAGGGACCAGTGGTGTAGTAAGCGTAGACAATCATCAGCTCGGTTTCGAATGTCTGACACGCATGTTCCTCTAAAAAAAATAGGCTAGTATCATCTGAATATATGACGAACGTTGGTTTATCGCTAATGATAGCAATGTCGTTAATATATAAGTCAAACAGTAGTGCCCCTAGTATGCTACCCCGAGGAACACCTGCAGCAATAGCTTTAGTATCCGAATATTGCTAATTGACTGCTACCTGTTGTTGACGATCAATGTACTTTCCAAACCGTTTTTGAGGCCGATTATGAGAAAAAAATTACACGGTGTCAAGTTAACGATCCCTCCCAAGGTAAAAAAAATATTATATCCTGGGTTTTATGTGCCAAAACCAGAATGATGGTTAAGAGGCACGCCGTAGTGGGGGACTCCGAATTAATTTTAGCCACCTAAGGTCCTTCAACGTGCACCCAATACACGGCACACGGGTGTACTTGCACTTCACCCCCTAACTAACGCTAGCTAAGTTCAGATTGAAACTTCGCTAGCATATGACGGTAGGAAAATTTCTATAGAACATTTCAATTGGATACTAAAGTTCATCTCGAGAGGCCCGGCCTGACGTCGTCAACATTATCGAGGCGTCATGACAAAGATTAAAATTTGCTGACGTCATTCAGCAATAGGGCTAGGTATGACGACGTTGTTCATTGAAAAAATAATAGAGTGATGCGTGCGTTCCGTCTGTCTTCGCTTGCGTGCGTCAGCCGCATCGATCGCAGGAACGCAGATCTGGCCGACGTATCATGACGTCAAAACCGAACAAGAGTGGTGTGCAGAAACAGGTATTACGGCGAATTATTTAGAGCATTCTGACCCAGTCAGTATTTCTCATATGGTTTAAAAAGTTTGCACTTTTCATTCAACGCAAGAAAGATGAAAAGTCATAAATGTAAGTCCATTGCTTCTTTAAAGGTACACGCCCCGACAGCGGTAGCCGAGACGTTGAGCGTGAGAAAGTTCGCGAATAACTTCATAAGAGGAAGGCGCACTAACAAGGTCTAACCCAAATTAGAGCGCACCGTTTCGCTCCAGTGCCTTCATGAAGCGGTACTCTTGATAGAAGAACCACGTCCCGTTACACCGTCTACACTTCCGCGTTGCAGACTTCATCTGGGCGGGCGGGCGTCCTAGTCGGGGAAGTGGTTCTCGGCTCAAACGTGTGTCCCAGTGAGAGAAACGGCCCCTTCTTGAAGTTTTTCTTCAGTTCGAGTGAAATGTGCGACCACACCGCTACCGTCACGACCACAAACGAGAGCAAAACGCTTGCTTCGAATCGCACCTACGTCACGGCCACAGCCGGACCAATCGTGGGGGTCATTCGTTGCGAGCCACTGGCGTTGAGGAGGATGTGCGTTGGGGAGAAGTGGCGGGTGGGAAAGAAGTGCCCAAAATGGCCGCACGTTGTTGCAGAGAGGGCAGCAACATGACGGAAAGGGCGCTACTCTTGGTGGAGAGGGCGCAGGGAGGAGACCGGCCGGCGTGCATCGCGTCGTCTGCTCCGCGTCGTCTGCTCCGAGAAGTTTTCTTGACTGCTCCGCGAGCGCATCGTCTGCTCCGGGAGATCCTCTGCTGCTCCGCGAGCGGGGCATCATCCACACGGGGAGTAGCGGTTCGCTCGTCCGTCGTCTGCTTGCCTCCAAAAGCCCGTGGTGGTTATTTGGTTCGGCCGTTGTGCGGAGTTTTGTCAACTGGTGTGGGTGTGGTGTTCCGTGGAAGCCTTTTTTTTTGCCCGGTCCAATTACTTTTTTTTTTCGGAACTATACTTCTTGGTGCGCGTCGGCAACACGACGAGAAGACAAGGAGAGGCAACTGTGTGGAGTTTATTTGTTTCCAGTTCTACTTTTTTTTTTCTTCCGCACCATATACGCACCGCTTACGGTCGGTCGTCTGCTACGTTCCAGACGACACATCCACGGCACGCACAACAGACGACAAGCAGACAAAAATGTTCAGGTAAGATATCTGCGTGCCATTCATCTGGCCGTTTCCTCGTTCCTTTCTAGCCTACTCGTGCGCATGAATCTTGCCATTGTGTCTGGAACACGCGCGTATGGTGTGTTTCCTGCCTTGACCCTTTGGACCACCGTCTTTTGGTGAGCCGATCACGTGATGACTGGTTCCGAACGCATCAATCGCTGCGTGCCCTGGATCGCCCCAGGCGGGCGGCGGGCCGTCTTTGCCCGTTGTGACCATGACTTGACAAGGCGTGCAGCATTTTTAGGAAGAGTGATCATTTTAAAGGCTATTCCGAGGGTGGGCTGACCCACTCTTGAGCCCGTAATGGCAGGGTTCGTTTCTTCGTTTCCTTAGTTTTTACTTTTTTAAATATTTTTGTACATTTATTTCTTATTCAGAGGGCAGGTGCACAGCTGCGAGATACTCGTTATCATGTGTCGGATCCCAGTGACGCTGTAATGGGCCGTCTTGTGTCGTTTAAACAAAAAGTAACTTTAGAATGGCCCCGTATAAACCGTTGGGCCAGTCTTTTCATCAGAAAGCTTCCTGTATGCCTCGACAGAGCTCCGAGTTGGATACATTGTGGTTAATCGAGAGTATTTCTGCGGCCGCTACCTCTGCTGTATAATACTATGTGACCACACAAAAAAATATTAGCGTGTTATTTTTTTTTTCTATGCCTAATGCAGACGCACAGACTCGCAATTGATTTAGATATAGAACACTTTTTCCTCTACATCTAATGGGCGCAAGGATAAAGAAACCATGCTCTCGATGTTGCAATGCCGTGTATAAGTAGCAGCGTGTGTGCAAGCATTTTCCTCACATTCTGGAACATCCCGCAATAGCTGGCAACCTCACACGTAAATTCCCTGCCCTGGTAATGGAGCGAGTAATTTTCATGAATTCAAGCACTTCTCGACCTATCCGCCATAAATTTTATTATTATATGGAGCACGATCTATCGGAGACAAAAGAACAGAACGCGGCGATGTGATGCGCTCTCACGTGACCCTGACAGCGCGTAGCCTGATGGCTGAATAACGCTCAAAAAACGCTTTGAGCTTATCAAGATCCACCCTTTCTCACACGTGACGGCGACACCAGTCCTCCACTAACCGTGCACAAACATCCGCACCTAACAAGAAGTCGTGCAACGCATAGTAACGAAACTGGTTTATTAGTAAACCGTCAGCGTTCGTGGAACATGCATCTTACAGTCTCCCTCTAGTTGCATGCAGCTCCCGGCCATGACATTATCATCAGGCTTAACGAAACCTAAGCACGCCAGCGGTGTAGCAGGAAAAGAATGAAACTCATTTTGTTCGTTCCTATATTAGGATGCTACGACCTCAGTCCGTGCAACTCATGTTTGGGCGCGTAGTGTACCCTAGACTTGCCGCACAGGCAACAGCCACTACTGACCAGTGTTAAGCTATAATAAATAACGAGGCAGGGCAGCGGAAACTACAGTAGCCGTCAGCCAATCAGGAGCACGGTCACGAGAATGCGCTTGACCTGGCACGGCGTGTTCCTCCGTATTGGAGCGTCGACTGCCCAGCATCGCGACCACCGAAATAATCCGGCGCAGCGTCATTGTGAAACAGCGTACGGTGCAGTGACATTTAGAACGCCGTCTGCTGCCTATAATGAGTAAATTGCGGGCAAAAGTGTTTAAGCTTGAACCGGGATGTAGGGCGAGAAGCAGACGAAGCACAACGCCGCGCAGAAGTGCGGTCCCTATGGCACGTCGACTGCTGCGTATATTGCTTAATTGGTCGACAGCGGCACTTAAGTCTGGGCCCAAGAGATGGGGCCGAAAGCAGACGAAAGAAAACTGCCGCGGAGTGCGAAATGGCGGCCTTTAGAACGCCTTCTGCTCCGTATAATGCGTAAACGGTGGACAATTAGCTAAGTTTGCGCCAAGAGACGAGGTAAGAAGCAGACGAAAACAAAAGAAAAAGAAACAATTACGGTAGTAACCCGACCTTAAGTAGCTTTATTTACTCTGAATGTATTTAAACAGGGGTAGGATCAAAACGCTTTTATCTTCTCTCCTTCTTCCAGATTTCTTTTTATCCATGGCTAAGTACTGGACCCATAGCATAGTACAAAGACATATTATTGCGACAGCGATTATATGGAAACACCAGAAGAATTTTCGCCATCGCCGTAATGTTCCGTATATATTTACGGAAGACTATGCTATATTTTTATCTAGGCCATATATCCTCCTAAATCCGCATGCACAATATACTGCACATTACTCTCAATTTTCTTTTTTATTTCTCTCGGAGGCTATTACTCAAGATGTATATTCTCGGTATGAATTCTGGCGCATACGGAACTGTACGAAAGTGGTTTACACATATATTGCCATCTGCTTTCGAGACATTTGACACTAAACTGATCGAGACCTGTGTGTTGCCAGAGACCGCAGATAGCTGCCTTGAAGTGTGTCTTCATTTCTTTGAGATTGCCTGATAATCCAGGGTGTTGCAGAAACATGGCACCGTAATGCACGTAGTTCCATCTTCATCTCTGTGTATAATCAATGAAAGCCAGTTTTTACCACAGTAAACATGAGGAGATGGTTGCTTCTTCTACGTACACGGAGATGCAGCTTTAGCATCTAACTGCTTTATTCAAATTTCGAAAAAAAATGTCTTTCTGGTTAGTAATAGGACCACTTAATAAACGACTGTGTTCTACAAATGTATTCAGGTGTCATGAGGATACGCAGAATAGATGTTACACTGTTCAACCGGCAAAGTTGCTCAAACCAACTCCACGTATCTGAGTTGTTCCTTAGAATTTTTTTTTTTTTTAGGAATGCAGCACAAAAGCAAAAGTAACAAATATTTCATGCACAAGACCTGCCTTTTATCGTAAACCTTCTATCAGAAAGCGCAAAGAATATTGCTTTTCACAATCTCAAAATGATGTTATTTTACTGGCACCGTTCTTTACGGGCAGGGCAGTGGCTTTTATGCGATGCCATATTCTTTTTTTTTTTTTGGTGTTGCATTCACTATTCGCACTTGTTTTTACCGTACGGTTGTACTTCGTATCTTTGCGCTACGCACGGATTGACGACAGTTTGCGACTTCCTTTGAAACTTCCTTCTTCTTGTGGATTTTCGAACAAGTTTGCCGTATTAATTTCTTGCAAATATTTTGTAGTGATGATGCGCTCTTGTACGTTGCCCTAGTAGCGCGCTGTCCGTCTAAGATTGCTTACACGGATGTGGCGTTATTATTACCTAACGCTCCGCAGTAACCACAAGCGTACTACAAGTTTCACTGCCTGTACAGCATTCATCGACTGCATCGTTCCAAATGCATCACAGTATGCTTTGTTTCCTAATGCAATGCATTCGAAAACGTCAGTTTCTGTCAAAGTACAGTGCACCCGAGTCAGCAATTCTTCAAACCTTTTCACCCATGCCCCTGGAGGCGATTTTCATTGCCTCAAATAGATTACAAGTTAATGAAATGGCTTGAGGAGTGGTCGCTGTTCTTGATAATGACCTTTGGTTTCGACTTATAAATAACTAACACGTTCCGATACTTTTTGCCGCTAAAATCTTTCACTATCGTGTTGCCAACTTTTGTACGGCCGACCTTGCTCCGTCTTGAGATTTAGAACCAATCTTCACAGCCTTATTGGACCGTACAACCACTGCATCTACTGATTAAGTGGTCGGATCATCTTAACATTAAGTCTTTTCTTAGGAACCTCGGATGCGGTGTCCATTATGTTGATCGTTCCTCGGACGAAAACCCCTCCGACGTCTCACAATGTCACTCAACACATCGTAGCGTGTTTTTTTCTCTTTCTCTCTTAAGTACGATCGTGCAAAAGACAGGGCCCTCACAGACGAGTCGTAGTATGCTTAAATCCTCTTTTATATGTTATTAGGACGATGAAAAATATGAAGGTTCGCAGGAGCTCCTATATTAACGATGTACAGGAACAGTTGTGTAAAAGATTGGGAAATACTCTTCGTTCAGAACGTATAAGAATGAAGCTAAACAGCCTACATATTGTCAATAGACATCGAGTAGATTTGTACGCCTTTTTAGAGACTTGTTCTTTCGTGTGCAGAAAGTAGAAATATTAGAAACTTGAAAGTTGAATCCAAATGCTCTTTTTCCAATTACTGACTTGGACTTCGAAACACATTCCCACGTGATATATTGGCTTCTTGCCCTGAGCAGAAGTTAGGAAAGCATGGGTAGAATGAAAATGACAGTCGTCGAGCAAGGAACATTGCTGGAGGCAAAATTTTTGACAAGTAGCCTTGTTGCAGAAGGTCTCCGCGTCACTTGTCAAAACATTGTCCCCTACCAACGTTTCTTCTTCGATCACTGTTAACTACTTCAAGCCCTCATCTTCCTGCGAATCTCTGTCGAGCTTGCGTGCAGAAAGTCTTGCGAGCAGCATTCAACTAAAAGTGCAAAACCATAGCTCCACAGGCTGCCCATAAACTTTCTGGTGACCTTACAGCTAAACAACTATAGACTTCCTATAGAATGGTAATAACGTTTGGTGAGGGCACACATGACTGCTTGCCCAGGCTCACGAGAGTGACTGACTGCGATCATAAAATCGTTCACGGCTGCACAGGGTAACATTACCTGAGCTCACTCCGAGCAGTGAATGTGTCAGCGCGTGCTACCATAGGCGATAGGCTTTACGACGTGTCACTGCCCATTGTGCGAGCTTTGATTTCAGAAATGCGTGCATCAGCTTGCGGTATCCCCACTGAAGCTGTTTTCGCGTAGTGTGGTGTTGGACCCTCGAAGTGTGATTAGTCACTTTTGCAATAAAAGAAAACCTAAAGTATAACGCGAAACTTGGCGGTATAGCAAATGGCAGTGTTGTACCCATGAGAGGATATGTTGTCCGTTGAGGTTTTTGTTGATTTTACAACAGTGGGCTTTTTGACATAAGGTTCACAGTAATTGCACAAATCACGTAGTATTGAAGATTGTATGTAGCACGGATGCGATAAGCACATTCTAGAGATCACAATGGCTCAAAGACATCCACATGGCTATAAAAAATATTAATAATAAAACAGCCAGCCACGCAACTCAACGTGACGGCTAATGCGTATCGCCGGGACAGTTACATGACACGTTAAGCACTTTGCGGCTTAACGAAAGATGAAACCGGATATCAAGAGGATGACATACCCGTGAACAGACACTGCAAGCTACGAAAGTTCCATACTTTCTTCACATTTTTTGTTATTTTTCTTTTGTTCAGTTAACAAATCGTGATTTTAAAACTGCTGTTCTCTTAGACTAGCCCCGGTCTCACAGTCGCTGATGTTTCTCCATATTTGGGCGGTCACAGCCTCCGCTTTTGTCGACCTTGCAGACTAAGGAATTGCACTGGGAAGGTTGTCTATTTGACCATAGTAGAGCACTTCTCTCCTTAGTACGGAGCAGACGACAATCGGTCAACTACCAAGCGGTAAATCACTTGCAAGCTACAAGAGTTTCGTAGTGTCCTCCTCCACCCTTCTTCTCTTTCTTATTTCTTAGTTCTTACTTTTTCAGGAGCTGACTCGTGATTTTCAAACTACTTTTTTTTATGTTGTTGTTAACCTTAGCCCTGAAGGCTGCGCAATGTTTCGTACTTCTGCTTCTTCGGACGGTCAGAGTCACCGCCTACTTTTCGTACTTGCGGAGCATGGCGGAAGGGGGAGAATGTCGTCTTCTCGAATCGTGGAGAGCAGACGACGGTCGCTCACTACCGTGTGAGCAGACGACCCGGGGCATGAGTGCGCACGCGCGCGCGCGCATGCGTCCGCGGGGGTGAGATATCGTCGTCTGCTACCGTGCGAAGGGCGCGCCCTCGGAAGCACGGCGAGTCTTCTTTCCACCTCCTTTGTCTTCGCTCGCGCCTCCATTAATGTCGCTAACGCCTCCGTCCCGGACGCTTTTGTGTTTTTGTTTCCAAATGCGAGCTTCGTGACGCGTTCCAAGTCCCCTTGCTCGCTCCGCGGAGGTCCGACAATTGTCCCCTCCCGCCGTTTCCTTTTTTTTTTTCTTCTTCTGCTTCACGGGCGTCGAGCAAACGCGCCATCCATTAGGCTTTTTTTGGAGTGGCGATGTTTTTGCCTTTGCGAGACCGTTAGGCAACGGATCTCGCTCGGCCCATATCCGCCCATTCTGCACTTCTTCGTCGCTCTTTTAGTTTTTCTCTATTCTCCGAGTTACCGGGGTTCTACAGCACGTAATGCAGTGAGTGCAAGGTGTTTTCTCAGGATTTATATTTCCTCTACTTTACTTTTTTTCTTTTCTTTTTCCGTCTCCTGCTTCGCGCCAAGTCTCCAAGGTGGCCGCGGAGTTTCCGTGGAGCTACCTGCGAAAGAAGGGAGGCATTGCAGACATTCCTTGACCCAAGCTCTTCCCCACTACTTGCCTTGTTAGTGTTTATCTTTTTCCGAGGCGTTTCCGCTCCATGCGCCCGAATCCCGTCCACGCGAAGAAAAATTAAGAAAGAAAAAAAGCACCCGGTGAGATCACTCACTGAGGGCGTGAGGAACGCACGCGCAGCCTTAACCTACCCTCTTTCTCTCGCTCTCATCTCGCCTCACCAGCTTCTTCTTCTTCTTAAGCGATGCGGGAAATTTCGCGCATGAAAATCCAGAAGGGAGCGAATAAAAGCAGACGACGAAAAAAAAAAACGAAATATGAACAGCAGACGATTTCGCTTCTTTGCTTTTCGTCTGCTACCGCTCATCGTCAGCGCCATGTTTTTTTTTCCACGTCTCCGCCTGCTTGCTTTACTCGCGCGGCCCATCTATCTGCGCGCCGCATCTCTCGCACGCCTGTCGTCTGCTAGCAACAATCTTGTTTCGCACCTCCTTGCCTTTATTTTTCTGTTTCTCTCTCTCTCTATCGCGTCCTCACCTTCCGCGCACGTGCATTGGTTGGTATTGGTGCTGTTATAGATCCCGGCAGTGGTACGCCGGTCGAGAGGCAAAACCAAGAAACCGTTTCCCAAACTGATTGACAGCATCGGGTCACGGCCATTGTGTAACGGGAAACCACGTCGGCCATGCAACCTGCTCCCGGCCGCCGCTGCCGCCAGTTTTCTGCGTTTTTTCGCCTTCTGCTTCGCCCTTTCTTACAGTCGTCGACGGCTCGTGCGTTGCATTATCCGCCTATGCTGCGGCCGTAATCGGCCATTGGATTGTGTTGGCCACGCGTATGCATCGCGCGGCTGTGTGCGCGTTCGTGCGTCTCACAGCTGCAGCGCCCCCAGGAGGCGCTTTTCGTTTTTTTGTACTTCTGGTGCAGTGCCGAAGAGGTATATCGTCTGCTATTTGCCGGAGTAATCTGCTCTTGTATATGCGAGACGAAGCTGGAGCTGTATAGTGAGGCGGAAAAAAAAATGCCGTTGCATGCCGTCTCGTAGTTTGTAGGCCCCGCAACGTTCCGTTTTATTCATATACGAGCACACATACTAGACCGCAGGTACCCGTCAGTATGAGTAGTCCGTCGCGCAGCCTTTCTTTGCGTGAATGCGTGAAAAAAAGTTCCGAAAAAAAGAAAGCCCCGCTCGGGAAAAAGAAAAGAAAAAGTTGTGTCTCGGCAACTTTCTGCTTTCATCCTTTTTTGCACGCCCCGTTTCGTTTTGCTCGACTAATCGCATCCTGCAATGTTACAGTTCACGGATAGCGATGTATTCATATTTTTCGCGTATTTTGCAGAGGGTTGGAAGTATCGCTGCAAGACTTACGATTTTGGAACGAATCCATCCTCGAGCTCTTTCTTTTTTTTTTCTTTTGCGCGTCGTTTGTGCCTGTAAGAGCTAACCCTTCGATATTGCGTGTTTCTTTTTCATGCATTCATATCACTCCACAGTACAATCTAGACCGCCGTGATCTAGTTTATGCTTGTCTGCACATTGATACGCCGGTAAAGTATATGTATGCGCTTTAGATCACGTGAAAATGACGTTCAGACGAAGCACGTACCCTCTGCATGCTCAGAACGAAGGTTTGAACGCAATCTGAGGGCCGTATTTTTTAAAATATAATCTTGAAGAGTATCTAGACTCTCTCTATCTCTCTCGCTTGGACGTCGTTCTAATTGACCTTGGATGCAGTTGTTAGTATATCAACATCTTGCAGACGACAGTCGATGAAAAGTTCAAGTCCCGAAGAACACATTGTGCCTACATATGGGCTGTCCATGCATACAGTGTACGAATTATAGGTAGCTAACAGAGCTTGTATAGGCTTCGTTTCTTGTGTGTGTCTCTGTGTGTGTGTGTGTGTATTCTTTTCTCTAAGCTGCTGTAATCAGCACAATAATCAGATGGATTCACGTCACTCAGTTCGTACACACGATACCGCGGTCATCCGCAACCCAGTTAAATTTTTACATCGCAAATTTACAAGGCGATGGTCAACTGTCAAATTTAATTAGCGCAGAATTTATGACGCCGTAACGGTAGGCGGTTAGGTCCCAGCGATTTCACAAAGCTTTCTCGTGCGTTTCGGTGTAGCATCCTAGTATTTAATTTTCCGTTAAAAAAAAAAGAACATTCGAAAGTCCAACTCGTACTCAAGCCTCCAGTTGATATACAGGCTTTAATAAGGACGTGAGGAACATGTGACAAGATAAACCGAATTCGCTTTTAAGCAAAATATTACGTGTGATGCGGGAATTCGAATCTGACGGCTTAATATGCATGCTTTTCGTAAAATTGCAACGCTTACATAGTGTGAGCTCAACACATGCCTGACTTTCATCTTCATCATCTCTACGTATCATCATCCATTTTACATTTTCCTCATTTGTATATGTCATCATCAGCTGCAAAGCTTCATCTTCGTGCGGCACCACGAGCCCGACTGGAATAAAGCGGTTCCCTATAAGCGGTACATTCACCATAAGTCATTTGGTCTCATAAGTCATAAACATTTGGTCTCACTGAGCGCTTTTATCCGGCTTATCCAGAGCATGTGTGTTCAGTGACAACGGCCGCTTGACGGCAACTTGGGAGTCCCTTTTCGTACTTCCACGCTCGAAGCCGATTTGCACCCTTAATGGTGTTTTCTGTCTATAACTCTCATCCCTACTCCCTTACGTGTGTGACGGTGTGAGTTATGGACAGATTTGAGAGAGCACCATTGAGGTGGCAAATCGGTTTACAGTGCAAGATGCAGCGAGGCTTCTCAACGTGAAACAAGGCTAAGTTCTGGCGTGGAAACTTTAGGGAAGCGTAGCCACTGGTTCTTTTTTTTCTTTTTTCTGTCTTGCCACGACTGCTTGTTTTAGTGACTACCAACGTGTTCCTTGTCTTTGGGATGCCGATCTTGTCCTGTTAAACCGACCACTTTAATGATTGATTGATTGATTGATTGATTGATTGATTGATTGATTGATTGATTGATTGATTGATTGATTGATTCATGCATTCATTCATTCATTACCTCATTTACTGATTGATTAATTCATTTATATTGTTAATGCTTGCAAATTTCGGCGCTGGCATTAGCGCGACATGTTATTGTCAATGAGCAAACAGAAATGACATAAGGAAGTAACATCAATCAATCAATCGATCAATCAATCAACCAATCATTTGATTTATGTTTCAATGTACATGGAGGGATGAAAAGAAAAATCTGCCGATAAGGCAGCTTGACGGGTTCTGACCCCCGTACGTTTGAGCAGCAACCCTTTAAGCAAAAACAGGTAACAAAGAATAATGCATCAAGAATTTCGCTCAACTAGTGCAGGTACAGTAATAATAGGACGTAGAAGACAAAAAATAATAACTTGCATGCTGGCTTATACAAAGTTGAAGTAACGTGCAAGTTTGCGAGTCATGTTCGACTACGATTACATAGGGAAAGAAAGCAAAGTAAGAAAAAACGACGCAAGGAAACAAACTATAAAAATAACACGCTTAAGTTCTGGTGCAGTTAGGTTTTATAACACAATACCACGATCATAAAAGTGATTTACCAGTTTTGGAATTGTACTTCTGAGCATCAGCTCTACGTAATTAGTACGGTTTAGGGGCACATGCCAGCATTAGCAATTTGTTGTATTATATGTGTGCATCGGTAATTTGAGTTTCGCAAGGCAAGTTAGATCATAACAGTGATGCCGTTCACTAGATATCACACTAGGTATAACTATAATTATCTTGTTTTCGGCACGAGCGAGTTTTATGCGAAGCATATTACGAGAGCTCAACCCAGCTCCTCAGGCGCGGCGGTGTCGCCATGAAACCACGTGACACCGTGACGTCACGACAGAGGAGATGTGGCTTTGGCTCAACTCTTGCAAGACGGGCTGGGTGGGAATCGAACCAGGGTCTCCGGAGTGTGGGACGGAGACGCTACCACTGAGCCACGAGTACGATGCTTCAAAGCGGTACAAAAGCGCCTCTAGTGAATGCGGTGTTGCCTTAGAAACGAGCTGTTTCTAAGGCGTGCGTCTCTTGCTCACGCGCACATTTCGTTGCCGCGCCGAACGCTGCTTTGCTCGACGCTCACCGCGTCCAATGCGGGGCGCGTAGTCGCTGCCCTGTAGCCCATTGTCTTACACCCCTTGGCGGGTCGACGGGAACGCTGTCGCGTTCCACTCTTGAAGGCGACGCAGTAATGCATGAGTTGTTTCTTCGTCTAGCCGAACCAAATATAGCCAAGCAACAGCAGTTCACCAGGCTAAAAAGTGGTTCAACAACTAAAATAAAGGCTAGTATGCTTCGCATCCTGGGCTTAACCTTACCTAAGCCACAGCCATTTTTGTATGTTAGATGACATTGTATTGCCCCATACAAGAACGCAGTATTGTATGCTAGAGAGAAAACGTTAGTGATACAGTAACATACTAATGTTAATGGGTAGCACATCTATATTCGATAAAGCAACCCTGTTACTCACGACAGTCTTATTATTGTATAATCGGTCTGCATTTCCTAAAGCATATGTTCAATGAATACCACCCCTAAAGGTTTAAAACTGCCGACTATGTCTATTGGATTTTCATTTAAGAAGAGTGAAACATCTACAGGCAGTTGCTAGCCCTTTCATATAAATACAAAAATTGCCTTGGTTTCCTCAGTCCATTACTTGAGGCCCAGAGCGCTAGTTTTGAGAGAATTTGATTTCCTCGGCGGAATAGTGCCGCAGGATTACTGTTCGGAATGAATAAACATGCATCGTCCACATGTATTACAAGCTTTAAATCCTGATCAAACTGTGCGACATCATTAATGAACAAATTGAAAAGGTGTGGTCCTAAAGTACTGTCTTGGGGTACGCCGAAAGAAATTGTTTTCACTGAATAAAGGTGATGACGAACTGTTATATACACTGTCTACGATTGCTCAAACGGGATAGAATAAGGTTGCGCGCTAATTAAGCCACGTACGCCATACAAACGCAGCTTTCTCAAAAGTAGACCGTGGTTCAAAGAATGCAACGCTTTCGTGAAATCAACAAAAATCGCTAGTATTAAATAAAACAGAGAAATGAAATAATGACGAACATTTCGCGGCCGACACGGTCGAACTGACAAGTTGGTGGTGGATGCGTTGAGACACTTGTGCAGTGAAGAAGGAAATTAACGATTGAAGACAAACCAACGTAATGGGGAAAAAAATATTTCTTTTTAAAGCGAGAACAGGAAGAAGGAGCATCAAATGGAAAACCACAATGTAAAGAAACACAAAAATAAGAAGAATCTGTGGCGTCAATAATCGGGCATATTTCTATACTGTCCGTTAAGAAGCTTAATAAATGCATGGCGAAATTTTATTGCCGGTTGCAAAATGCAGAGTTGGCGGAGAAAAAGAAAAACGGAAAGCAACGACTACAGACGAACGCGCGCACAAGACGGATTGCCTTTCCGCGTGGCGTTCATGAAATAACATTAATGCGCAATTTAGAGTCCTCCTTCATGACTTGAGACGAGAAAGAAGGTGTGATGCATGGTGCATGCTAAGCATTGCATCAGCTAAGAGCGACCAAATTGCGCATGATTACAGGGCAGCACTTTCCAATGCTTTCACGCCTTGACTGAAGAGACCATACATCATATTTCGGGAGGAAGAAAAAGATACACCGACGTGCGTCCTTTTTCCCTTCCCGTCGCAACAAACAAACAAAATACATTTTGAACTTACGTCTGCTCGGTTCTCGCTCAAATTTCGCAACAAGGTGGCATTCTGTGGCCAAGATCGTTCAATATTAAACTTGTCAGTTTTGCATGCGTCGTTCGCCTAGGGAAAAAAAAATGCCAAGTTGCCTTCGACTGGCGTCCCTCGCAGTAAGCGACATTTCGAAAGATGGCGGCCGTGACGTTCACTTGTCACTTCCGGCGTGTGCAGTGCGCCAAAGCATGGCGTTCGAGATCAGTTGCCTGTTCTCGTAGGCAAATTAGAATTTTTATTTTTTGCTTAGTAACAATGGCAATGTGACAATGACAGCTGTTCGATCCGGACCGTAAATTGCAATCCTGCTGCGAAAATTTTACTACAGAGCATCGGTAAGAGATAAATGATTCCTTTTTAAGCACGTGAATAGAAAAAAACGTAGGCCTGTGTGCAGAGAAGATCCGTCTGATTAGCCCTTCGAATTTTTCGCTTAAACTCGAGCATTGTTATAGCGTGGCTCACTTTTCATTATTATTCGTTTTCCTCTGACACGCTCGCGCACCTATTCAGGCGTTACATTCCAGCGACATATACAAATACATATAGAAACTTCAACGAAGAAAAAAGCTCTCTTAAATGAGCTATACCAATCCGTCATTCTTCACTAAGGTGCTTCCAACACTGCAACAGTGCTGGTTTGGGTAGTTGAATCCTGACGACTTTACCATATAATATTCGCACCATTTGCGTCGATGTGCTGTCCTACGGAGTATGTCAAGTTCGTCCAGATTGTCAAATTCTCCGTCTTGTCGGCTATGATTGGCCCAAGGCGTCAACATGGCGGAAGTGGACGGTGTCAGAAACTGGCGTTCGGTATTGAAGCATGCAATTGACAAAAAAGGAAAAGGAGAAAAAAAATCACGGGGACCCACAATGGCGTGGCTTTAAAGAATGACTGTGTTTATTCGGTCATCTAATTGTAATGAAGAATTGTAAGTAAATTCTGCTTATTTGTTTGTTTCTCTGTCGGTTTGTTGGTTGAAATTTGTGTTCCTCGTTTGCCTACAGTGAGCCATCACGCCGTACCTGCCACCCGCAGCTGCGGCTGGCGCAGCAGTTTCATGCGCAGCCAAAATGTACGCAAGAACGATTGAGCGACTGCCTCGCACACAGCATAAATCGCTAAATGGTGCTTATTAAATTAGTGAACGTCTTTGTCCAATGCGCGAACTACATATAGGATTGGTACGAAGAAGCGCTGGCCTATTCACTCCGCTCGGTGTACTAACAGAATACACCTATTTCCTTTTTCCTTTCTGTAATTTATATCCCACGATCGCACGCGCGGGACTAGAGTACTGGCGCATCAATATGCAAATAAGATGGTGTCCGCAGGCACACCTTCCAGAAGGAGACGACTTTTCGGGGTATATATATATATATATATATTAATGAAGTAGTCACGTAACCATCACTTTCTGGCACACGACAAGACTAATTAACGCGTATGGAAGAGAGGCGAGGCGACCCCTATCGGTTGGGGCATGCGCGTTCGACGACATTCTGGCTGTTAAAAAAAACACACGGCCAATATATAAGCGTTCGAGGCAGAAGTTTTTCGGTTGAGCCAGATACCACCAGCACGGCGCTTCTTAAGAAGCCGGCTGCTAAAACGTCCATGATAAGTATCGGCAAAACAAGAAGGACGGTTATCTTCGACGTTATATTAATTGCCTTCTTCCCCGTGTCCGTGTTAATAGCCTGGCTATCCAAAAAAAAACAGCCGCAAAAGTAGCATGTCCTCGAGCGGCCAACAGACGACAGAAGTGTCGGGCGCCTGCTCCTATGTAACAGACGACACAAACAGACGATTCCCTCACACTGGCAGACGATTCGCTTCCTACATGAGCAGACGTACTATAGCACCCTGAAGCAGACGATAAGGGTTAACTGTCGAGTGTTGACAGGCGCCTGATGGAATTCCGTTAGATAAAACTGCACGAGAAATTTGAAAAATATATAGAAAGAAAGGGAACCGGAAGTCGAGTTTAAAGTTCGTACCCTATCATGGCAACGAACTTAGCTCCAACTAATAAAGAAATAAAAAAAAGAACATGAAAAGCGAGTAGAGGGTGTGGGCGATGGGGTGAGAAGGGTTGTGCTGAAAGGAGCGCCCGTCATGGGGCATGCGGGACCGATAATTAATTTGCGCCCGGCGAAATGCCGAAGCCGTTTATAATAATCTCAGAGCTGTCGCGCCGAAAGCTGTCTCCGGGCCAAATGACACGTGCCTAAAAGGGTTGGTATAATCTTCCGTTAAGTGATTAATACTGGACGCAAGGGACTGTAAAGAATGTTCCCTTTTCGGTCGGCGATGGGAGGCAGTGCGGGGAGGGGAGAGAGAGAGAAAACGAGTCGTGTCAAATAAGAACTACTGTCAGGCATCGAAATAATTGCTCGCCCCAGAAGGAAGCGTACCGAATCCATCTTTCCAACATGGCATTTAGCATTTGGACTCTGTATTCGCTACATGGCGTAGAAGATGTAACAGTTGTGAGGAAAAAGCATTAATAATCACAACCGGAACCGGACGCCTATCGCTTCGGGACCCTTAGCACTAGCGTGTTGTGGCTGTACACCGCAGAAGCTACGTACCCTTTCGTTACCTGTAGACCGTTATTAATTACTTCCCGGTTGATCAACGACCTTTTCCGGAACAGACGACAACGCCAGCAGACGGACAAAGCGCGCAGCCCTTTCGAATTTTTTTTTCGTCTGCACGGCGCCTTCCACGTTTTCTCGTAGAACCCCCGATGCCACAAGATTAATTTACACACACCTTCTTTTACGGAAGTAATGCAGTGTATATATGTATGTTGCACTAGGCAGTTTGACAGCAGAAACTGTAACGAGAAATGCCCGATAAGCGATGCTTTTGTAGCTGTTCTACACTTAGTGCCTTCTGTACGCTGTCAAAAAAAAGCCGGTGCTCCATCAAACGTAAATGCATGACCCTTCTATACCCTGCGCGAAGAAGGCGCGAAATCACCCAACCGTTTTTTTAGTGCGAGGCTGTCGTTTCACGGTAATTCGACTATGCACCCAGCAGTTATCCCACGGCCAGATAAATTGTAAACGAGTGACACGACCTCCCGACCCCAAAGATATGAACTGTGGCGCCACCCCGCGGGAGCGTGAATCACTCGTGTGCTATAAATGGTGTTTCTTTACAACAGGGGAACATGTTCAAGTGAAACAGTATATTTAGGAGGTGCATTCGCTAGGTACTAATCACAGTGCTATTTGCATTTCATTGAGTAATTAATTAAATTAATTAATTCAACGTAAGCAAAAGTGAGGGCGTGATTTAAACTGAGGCGTCTGTGTGTTGAAAGTCAGGATTGAACGACGCAATGTAGGGCACGCGCGTTAGGTTTTCTTTTTGTTTTCTTGCAACGTTTTTTTCTTCTTTCAATCTGGCTAAAAAAAACAACTTTGTTTTACCCTTATCCAGTCACTCTTTCATTACTGCTTATATGTATGGAGTAGAACAACATATACAAACCTAAACTCCTTATTTATTTTATTAAAGAAAAAGCAATTAGAGCAACCGTTACTGTTCCCTGCACTTGGAGCACCCGATAATACTGGAGACCACAGGGCTTTCTTAACATCTATAAGTTAATGACACTTCGACAGGCAATAGAGGCTCATTGCTTGATCCACAGCAAACCTAACCTTAGCTTTTGTTCAGTTGCACGGCCTGATGCTGTTTACGAACTCCGACATGTCTCTCGCAGAACTCCTGAGGTTAGAACTAACTATAGGCTTCAGACTTTTCAACATACCATTATAACTTTCTTGAATGACAACAAAGATATCGAAACGCTAATAAACGAGTTCCCAAGTAAAATACTTTACAAAAATATAGTTATGGATCTAGTACTTAGGTCATAACACACATCTTCGACCTACTGTAGTCTTAACGTGGCAGATTATTTACAACATTGCTAAATAACGGTGGTTTACTTACTTACTGATTTTTCGTGTGCTCTCTTTCTTGTTTCTTTTCAAAGCTGCGATGCGATGCGATAACTTTATTTGGAATCCGGCGATTGAGAGGCCCGGGCCTGGGGCCGCCTAGATGGCCACTGGGAGCTGCTGCTCCTGTGTGGCTTCCTTGGCTCGCTGGACGGCCCAAAGTTGGTCTTGGAGTTCTGAGCTGAGCAGCACGGCCGACCACCGCGCCCGTAGATTTTCTGGGGAGACTGCCATTTTATTTTGATATATTTCACATCCCCACAACATGTGTTGAAGGGTGGCTCTAACAGACTTGCATAGCTTGCACATATCGCTCTCGTATATATCGGGGTAGAAAGTTTTTAGTTGCACGGGACTCGTATAAGTTTCTGTTTGTAGTCGCCTCCAAGTAACGGACTCAGCTCTGTTCAGTTTAGTGTGAGGCGGTGGTAATACTCGCCTCCGATTTTGATAGAATTTGGTAATGTCACTAAATCTTGTTAATATGTCTTTTTCTCTCCAAATTTCCTCCTCCGCGTTCTCCTGACCGATGGAAGTCACTCTTTGCTCAGCTCGGCGAGTAAGACCTCGAGCTTCGCGGTGTGCTACCTCGTTGAGGTTGACTGAGGGAATGTCTGGAGTCGTATGCGCTGGGAACCAGATCAATTGCCTCCCGTTCTTCTCTGCATTGGAGAACTTTGCTTCATTGACTCTGATGATATGCCATGCCTCAGGAGAGATCCTACCTTTTGCATAATTTCTAATGGCCGCTTGAGAATCGCTAATGATGTACTGAGCATTCGTGGAGACCAATGCTAGTGCAATGGCTACCTCCTCTGCGGTCTCGGAATGTTTGGTATTAACTGATACGCTTGTAAGGGGTTTTTGGGTGTGATCTACGATTACTGCTACATAGCTATTTCTGTCTGGGTATTCAGCCGCGTCTACGAAGGTTGCTCTGTCGTCTGACCCAAAGCTTCGGATAATTTTCTCTGCTCTACTCTTGCGTCTGCCGTCGTTGTAACCTGGATGCATGTTCTTGGGTATATTTGGTACTAGGAGTTTGTCACGAATTTCTCTCGTTATCGTCATCTTTTCCCCGTATAGATTGTGATAATTCATTCCTAGTTTGCTAAGTATATGCCGTCCCGTTTTGGTTTTGGTTAGTCGCTCTGCTTGAGATGTTTGTTGTGCTTCTATGAGTTCGTCCAGTGTGTTGTGGAGTCCTAACTTTAGCAGGAGATCCGTGCTCGTACTGATGGGGATCCCTAGCGCTAGTTTGTATGCTTTTTTTATCATGTTGTTAATTTTACGCTTTTCAGCTGCAAACCAATTGTGGAAGGCTGCTATGTATGTGATCTGACTGATTACGAATGATTGTATCAGCCGTATGATACTTTCTTCCTTCATACCTTGGTGCTTGTTAGTAATTCGTTTGATTAATCTCATGGTGTTTGTTACCTTTGTGTCTAACTTCATTACGGTTTCCCTATTTGTGCCTTTGTTCTCGATTATCAGACCCAGCACTTTGAGCTGGTTGACTATTGGGATATTCCGCCCGTTCTTGGTGTGTAGCTTGATTTCCTCATGAGCCTTGTTTCTGTCGTATCCTCTGGGAGGCCTGCCTCTAAGTGTGGGGCGGTACAATAGAAGTTCAGATTTCTCTGCAGAGCATGTGAGGCCTGTTCCTATGAGGTGTTCCTCTACTGTGTTAATTGCAGTCTGGAGTCGTTGTTCTATTGATCCGTCGCTGCCATCACAGGTCCAGATAGTAATATCGTCCGCGTAGATTGTGTGATTCAGGGACTCTATGTGATTTAATTTTTCGGGGAGTCCCATCAAGACGAGATTAAACAGCATCGGCGAGATGACAGCGCCTTGCGGCGTGCCGGCCCCCCCTATGTCGATCTCGGGTGACTTGAGCCCTCCGACGGAGATGACTGCTTTCCTATCTGATAGGAAGCTCTTGATGTAGTTATACGTCCGTTCAAAGCTGCAGCTTCAAAAATTACTATGTCTAAACATTTATATACTGTACAGAATTGTGGATGTTCCTTTTTTGTGCGATTGTAATGTTACCTTAGAAGAAAGCTTGTTGTCGTCTCAAACACACTGTTTGTCACTACCAGTAGGGCAAGCCTCGTGAGGCATACACAGCCTTCAGCCTCGCTCCTGATGTGGCCATGTATGTTTGAATGTTGCATATGAAATTGAAGAAGAGAACAAACTTGAAACTTGAAAAAAGATCTGTACGCAAAGTGCGCGCACCCGTTCATATCCCACGCCTTACGACACTTTCGCACTGGGCGTACGACGGCCTCCGCAAAAGCCGGAGATCTTCCTCAACGGACGATCTTTTTTTATTTGGCAAACTATAGTACAGTGTTTGTAGGAGGCTGGCAGTCTGTACAAAAAGCCGTCCGAGATCCCGAGTGCGTATTGGCGTTAGGGCAGCACTCGAAGCAGACGGCTTCAGTGCACTGCAACGCTTTGCAGACGCCGCCTACGCGGACGCACCCAAGGACCGACGAACAGAAGGACAAGAAAAAAGAGCAGACGAACCTCCAACCCTGTTCTACACCCACCTTTTTACACAGACGCGCCGATCGAGATCCCGGAATTCCGCCGGCCCGAGCCAAAAAGCACTGATGCAGCCTCGGGGGTCATTCGACGTCTCCTGCACGCGCGCTCTGTGGGTGCGTGTCTCTTCTGTTTGCGCGCTGCTGCAGGGGTTCAAGATGGCGCCGTCCGGAATCGCAAACATGAAAGTAAAACAGCGAGTGGCCGCCGCTTGATGAACGGCTCACTTTCTGCGCTGGAAGGCGCGACACGGGTGCGGCGGTACGTGCTTTTAGATTAAGGAGGGAAACAAGCAAGAACGAAAAAGAGAAGAAGCGGAACTGCCAAAGTTTGTCCCCAGCAGACGACGCGCAGCAGCAGTCCCGAAGCAGACGACTGCGCCGCCGAGTGCCCCGGAGCAGACGGCGATTTAATGCCCCCACGAATCGCGCCGGACTTTGCCTGCCACCCTTGATTGGACGTTGCACCCTGCGAACAGGGGGGGGGGGGGGGGTGCTTTCGTTTCATTTTATTTTCTTGTTGCTGTTGCTCCTTTTTTTTTTACTTTCAGGGTGCGCCGCTGGCCTTATCGGCTCCACACGTGCGGTTGGCCCCCGAAGGTGTGTTATTTACACCACGCGGTGGCGCCTGTCGGAGTCGCACACACATGCGCGCAGCAATAACCGTTCATCTTATTTTCGTGGTCACACACAGACGCGCACACACAAGAGACCTCCGAACTACACGAACGAATACCCTCCGGGTTTGAGAACTCGTTGGACTCCGCTTTCTGTCCCTACAGCGGTTCGTTATTGACTTTGGCTTATAGAACGTTGTAATTCGAATATATATATATACGTACCGTGCTTGGTGGGAGTGACGTAATACGTCCGTGCACTTTCGCTTTCGAGAACTGCAGGCACCGGGGCAGCTAGCTTACGTGGAACGTGCTTTGGCTTGTCGAAGGCACGTCGGGTGATATAACGTACCGGTCGGGCGATTCCCCTGCACTTTCGCTCGTGGAAAACGACGTCGACGTTTATAGAATGCGGTCGACGACGTTTTGCGCCCCGAGGGTACACAAGGCGTTTCGCAATGGTTATACCCCATGTGGAGGAAGGGCACCGGACGGTTACACATCTAGCAGATGGAGCCACCGATGCTGCTGAAAGCTGTTGTAAGAGTATGTGGCCATGCATCTTTCCTAAAATGGGGGGGGGGTCTTTCGAGGCGATCTATCGAGCGTATAGGAAGCATCGACAAGGAATGTAAAGTAAATTCTCGAACCAGCGGGCGTCTATGTACTCGCGGAAGCGTTGTTCAAATGAGGATACACCAAATCTCTGTAGTTCTACAAAGCGAGTTCTGTCGCGACTCGGATCTTGGGTGCTCGATATCACTTCGGCGATTGTGTTTGATTTGAACCGCGAAATTGCCTATAGACGTGCCCGAGGCACTCGAGACGGGTGCAAATTAAGCAAGACGCAAAAGTAAACGTGACAGTGGCAGAAAGGGGGAGGGGTGGGGAGGGGAAATGGCGACTTAGAGGGTGCGCAAGAAGCAAACAAAACTATAGCTAGATGTCGAGACACGTGATCAGCTATAGAGAAATAATAAAACCGGCGGCGCGCTCAAACAGGCGGAATGCCCTCCCCCCCCCCCTTTTTTTTTAATGGCCATACACTTCCCATGTGTCACGTGCCCGCTGCTCTCGGTATTTCGGTATTGTGCGCAGCCCACAGGTGTTGAAATGTGCAAAGCCAAAGTTATGCTTGTTAATAATTTTTAACGGGAGTTGCAATGCTACCGCAACCTGCCGTTCAAGCGCCTTCCTGTTGGTCCTGTACATAGCTTTTCTTTATTTCTTTTTCCGCTGGTCAAAAGGAGTTCATAAACGAAATCCTCCTAGCACTCCAAAAGGGTTCCTATGTGTCACTCGTCGTAAATCGGTTTGTCAACATCATCCGCGTGTACAAAAGATTGCCAGTTTGTTAGGGACGCCGCCTTAACAAAAAAAATAAAAATTAAAAAGCGGAACTTCAATGCCAACGCGTCCTGCCAACACCTCCCAAACAGGCGTCTACGAGGTGCTAGTCCTGTTGGTCTTTTACCTTTCTCGTTTTTTTTTTTATGTTGTGCGATCCAGCGTGAACACATAGCGTATGAACCACGGTGCGTGAGCCCAACTTCTTAATTCGCAGTCTGGGAGTCCCTGAAAAAAGTTCGTCAAGATATCGCTCAGCCAAGCTCATCGAGGAATAGAGGAACGCCGGCGGTGATCAGGCGGCGTACGCTTCAAAATCCGAAACTATAGCTTTAACATGACGCGACCACGATCTAGCACAGTGCATTCTCTTAAGGCAGCCGAGGCAACGGCACGTTTCACGAGCTTAGGGACGAGCTGACGAGAACGGAGGCAAGCCCTTTCAACGAAGCGCGCATACCTTCAACAAATGTGGCCTCCGAGATGTGCGTCATGTATTGCGCGATGAAAGAGTTATGTAGCCGTAAGGATTCGGCGAGCTCATGTGGCCTCAGAGATGTGCGCGTGTATTGTTCTATGGGAAAGTTACGTAGCCGTGAGGATTCGACGAGCTAATGTGGCCTCCGAGATGTGCGTCATGTATTGCGCGATGGAAGAGTTATGTAGCCGTAAGGATTCGGCGAGCTCATGTGGCCTCAGAGATGTGCGCGTGTATTGTTCTATGGGAAAGTTACGTAGCCGTGAGGATTCGACGAGCTAATGTGGCCTCCGAGATGTGCGTCGTGTATTGCGCGATGGAAGAGTTATGTAGCCGTAAGGATTCGGCGAGCTCATGTGGCCTCAGAGATGTGCGCGTGTATTGTTCTATGGGAAAGTTACGTAGCCGTGAGGATTCGACGAGCTAATGTGGCCTCCGAAATGTGCGTCGTGTATTGCGCGATGGAAGAGTTATGTAGCCGTAAGGATTCGGCGAGCTCATGTGGCCTCAGAGATGTGCGCGTGTATTGTTCTATGGGAAAGTTACGTAGCCGTGAGGATTCGACGAGCTAATGTGGCCTCCGAGATGTGCGTCATGTATTGCGCGATGGAAGAGTTATGTAGCCGTAAGGATTCGGCGAGCTCATGTGGCCTCAGAGATGTGCGCGTGTATTGTTCTATGGGAGAGTTATGTAGCCGTGAGGATTCGACGAGCTAATGTGGCCTCCGAGATGTACGTCGTGTATTGCGCGATGGAAGAGTTATGTAGCCGTAAGGATTCGGCGAGCTCATGTGGCCTCAGAGATGTGCGCGTGTATTGTTCTATGGGAGAGTTATGTAGCCGTGAGGATTCGACGAGCTAATGTGGCCTCCGAGATGTACGTCGTGTATTGCGCGATGGAAGAGTTATGTAGCCGTAAGGATTCGGCGAGCTCATGTGGCCTCAGAGATGTGCGCGTGTATTGTTCTATGGGAGAGTTATGTGACCGTGAGGATTCGACGAGCTAATGTGGCCTCCGAGATTTCCGCCGTGTATTGCGCGATGGGAGAGTCACGTGGCCGTGAGAATTCGACGTGCGCATCTGGCTAGGGAAAGTGGGGAGCGAACGGCGTCAGAGTGAGGCTGTCTTGCGAAGGCTGACAGCCTGACGTCACATCCTCCCGCCTAGGCTCCCCCGCCCCCAACCTTTTATTTTTTTTTTATGCGAAGCATATTACGAGAGCTCAACCCAGCTCCTCAGGCGCGGCGGTGTCGCCTTGAATACCACGTGACACCGTGACGTCACGACAGAGGAGAAGTGGCTTTGGCTCAACTCTTGCAAGACGGGCTGGGTGGGAATCGAACCAGGGTCTCCGGAGTGTGAGACGGAGACGCTACCACTGAGCCACGAGTACGATGCTTCAAAGCGGTACAAAAGCGCCTCTAGTGAATGCGGTGTTGCCTTAGAAACGAGCTGTTTCTAAGGCTCAGGCGTGCGTCGCTTGCTCAGGCGCACATTTCGTTGCCGCGCCGAACGCTGCGTTGCTCGACGCTCACCGCGTCCAATGCGGGGCGTCCAAGGCGAAGCAGAGTAACGCATGAGTTGTTTCTTCGTCTAGCCGAACCAAATATAGCCAAGCAACAGCAGTTCACCAAGCTAAACAGTGGTTCAACAACTAAAATAAAGGCTAGTATGCTTCGCATCCTGGGCTTAACCTTACCTAAGCCACAGCCATTTTTTTTTTATTCCTCCACGGGGCGCAGCAAATCACATTTCGAGTTTTCAACTGCTCTCGCTGTGAATATTCATAGTTAGAAGCCAATTTAGAAGCTGGACACACCCTTGCGACGGAAAGTAAGACCACAAGCCTTATTGGCAGGCGATGGATGCTCCGACCAAGGTGATTTAATACTGTTTAGTAAGGTTCCTTGCTCGTCTTTTGATACGAAATGAGAAGAGGAAATGCGGAAAATGAAAGGAGGTAAGAAAAAAAAGGGTTGAATTTTTTTTTACCCACTTCTGCTTGTTCCCGCTGCGTGCGGTGGCTTAGTGCCCTTTTGATTTGTTTTTTTTTTTGTTTTGATAATTCCTTCGGCACCTATGTTGCTTCTATGTTCCGACTATATTTGTTAGCCTTGTATTTTCTATCGTATTTCTTCCTGTACTACTCCTGCCTTGGCTGCCAAAAGGTCGCATGGCACTATTGAATAAACGAATGAATATGTAAATAAACAAATAGTTCTAACGCTAGAAGCCAAACAACGCGAAATCTACCTCGTGCCACCACGATTACTTGGGGCGTCTCTTGCATCACGCTAGCGGGTGTATGAGTAAACGCCCGGCCAGTGCCTAGCCCGACATGTACGCACAGATTACACGTCTATAATACACTGTCGCTGCAGTGAAAAAAAGTGGATATAGGTCGGTGCAAAATACAATCACGGTTGACGAGTTCAGTAATTACGTGCGGTTACCAGTCGTCTCGTTAAGAACCATTTGCGTATGCTATGTAATTCGAACGCAGGCACAGGTTTGTTGATGCCAAAAGACATCTGTGAGCACCGCCTTCTACGTGGTTGCCAGTGCCGGCAGATCCTTCTTTTTTTTCACGCTATATTATTTTTATTTTCTTCTTGCCTCGCCAGGCCCCGCCTGCATAGTTTCTGCATTCGTTGTCTTCGTTTAGCAGGGGAGCACTTCGTGCTTTAAGCACCCTGCGGCCCGCCAGAATAAATTCGTTCCTGACCGCATTTCTTTGCGCCTTTCGATTCTCGTTTTCCGTGTCGTCTGTCGCGCGAAACTGGCGAACAGACGAAACAAAACAGCGCAAAGAAAGAAGCAGACGACACACGGAGGCCGCGCGCCCCGCAACAGGACGCGTGCGGTGGAACCAAGCAGGCGTAACATCCTGTGAGGAACACCCCCTACGTTCCCAAAGAAGTTCTCGGCGCTACTCGTTCCTTTTTTCTTCGTTTCCTTTTTTTCACCTCTTGTTTTATAGGTTTTATTTAGCAACAGAATCTGCTGCAGCGGCTTCGCGACTCGCGTGCGTGCACCCATCTCTCTCTCTCTCTCTCTTCTGTTCAGTGCATGTTTTTTTTCGTCTGCTTTGCTCCGGTTGTCTGCATTGGACCACCGCGTGACACTGCATGCGGCGGCAACCTCGGTCGCCGAAGCAAATTCGTCTGCTGCTGATGCGGCTAGCAGACGAACGAGTGCGCGGGCAGAGCAACACAGCCCCACCGCGCCTACTTTACGATTTTCAGAGTGCACTTGACCTCGAACCTGACCTCACTTGCTCAAAGGCGAGCTGGCTGTAGCATGTAATGCGCGTCAACTTAAAAAAAAAAAAAGTCTCTGCTGCTGCAGGGCTTTCGTTATGTGCGGCAGTGATTCGTGGCAACATCGCAAAAACCACGGCCGAGCAGACGACATAACGTCTCCTATAGCTTTCTCACTTCTTTTTTTTTCCTAGCGAAAAGACGTACTATAACCTGCAAGAACCGCACATTTCTGCTGCGTTACGGCGCTCTTGTTTACGCATTAGATCACGATGTTAGTGGGCGGTAACTCTTTTTATGGCACAGCTACGACAGTAATATGAAAATTTTAGGGTAACTGTGTCACTGGGGCTGACCATATTCGCCCGTTCTTTTTTCTTTGTGTGTATGTGTGCACGCGTGCATCTAATGCCACCAGCTTTACCAATGCACGGGGTGTACATGTAGACAGTGTCACAAGCTACCCTCTGGCAGCGTATTTGGAGCACGATGCCATACCATCGGTCCACGATGGTCCATCGATGCTATGGCAGCATCGTTGAGCATATGCATCAAGAAAATAGTCATTTTCGGAGTGACGTATAACGGAAACGACCTGAAACGTGTAAATTATTAAGAAAGACGGTGTGTTCGACTCGTGCATATGTTTAACCTGCCACCAAATCCTACGAAAGGTGGCTTTCTTTCTAAGCAGGCCAGAGCAATGATTGGCACCGTGCCTCAACTTGGTGCGTGTCCATTTCTGATGGCGTCGCTCAGTTTGTCCAAACCATATTACCCAGTACACATGTGGTCGGTCCGGCCACGAGAAAGGACCCCGACAGTAGCTGCGAAGTCAGCGACTAACCGTATTAGAAACAAGGTGCGTACAAGGAAAAAGCCGGGAAGACTGATTTAACACAGAACAACCGCACCGAGGGACCAGACGCCCCAAAGTTTTCCTGCTTTGGCAGACGACGCCACAGAGGTCTCCACCTTCTAATTGCTCTACGAAGTCGAACTTTTACTGCGACATCAGTTGAGTGCTCGAAATTTTGTTGACCCTGTCCGTCCGTTTATTCTGATACGCTGACACCAGCGTAGCGGAATTGGTCGTCATCGACGACACACAGTGATGATTTCTGTCGTCGTCAAGCCGCCTCGTCACCACCGGCATCGCCATTGCCACAGCGTGAAGAAAACGAAAACTTCTCCCCAACTGCCTCCACTGGAGTTCGAACGCGTGCCAGTGAAGCCACGTGCAGAACGAGCACTGTTGGGCTTCTTGGGTTACGCACTCCCGGACTGCCTGCAAAACCTTCCGCGGCTACCGGTCTGAGTATCCCTGACAGAAGGGCACGTCAAAGTCACGTGATCCAGCTGTCGGGGACTCTGCAAAGGCCAAGGTATATACCTTGGCCGTTGTCGTCTGCACAATACATGGACTTTCGCGAGTAGCAAACAGAAATCTTACGAAGTTTCACCACTGGCTGAGTACTTCGTCTGCCGAGGTAACGCAGACGACAACGGACAAAGAAGACCAGGTCCACTTTTGTCGTCTGCACTATATACTTCGACAGATAACTACTCAGCGAGTGGAGAAACTTCGTAGGATTTCTGTTTGCTGCTCGTGAAAGTCGGCGTATTGCGACAAGGCTTGTAGCCATCAGAAGTTCTGCAACTTCTAACGCGTCCCGAGAATAAGAGAGAGAAGAAAAAAACGCTACCACTACCACCACCACTCCCACCACAGTGGCAGTAATCGTCTGCAAACGGGAACGGAGAAATCGCGTGAGCGGCTACGTTTGCTGCGCCTTTCAAAGACCCTCGGCCCTGCCTGCGCCTCCTTTGTGCCGGGCCGTCTGCAACTCGTGAATACGGAAGCACAACAGCACCTGCATACCTCCATTAGCACCTCAGCGCCGCGCGCCGGATCAAAAAATAGGAATGACTCGACCCCGCAGACACCTCGGCGATCCATCACCGCCGACTCTGCAATCACGAAGCAAGTAAACAACGCGCCAGGGACGATGCAACGAGAAAGAAAGCCCTTGGGTTGCCGGAAAAAGTGACTCCGTTGCATCAGCACGCGTATGCGAGATTAGCGCCTCGGTTGGCCTGTTTGCTACCGAGCGGCGGGTACATTCTCAGCCTCGCCGTGGGATTAAAGCCCACCGAGGTCATCCATGCTTAGGAGACGCTCTCGCACAGCGGCGTCGAGGATTATCTCGTTTGGGGCTTTGTCGCTGCTGCAGGGATTACGGGCCGCCGTGGAAAAGAGCAACAAGCGGAAGGGCAGTGCGAAAATGAAAAAAGAGAGAGAGAGAGAGAGAGAGAGAGAGAGAGAAAGGTCACCACGCATAGCTTCTTCCGAGCGAAGCCACGTTATTCGATGCTTCGTAATCGTCTTGGTATGCCGGCGGTAAAGTTAGACGTACAGCTGCTCCGGATTAACGTACAGCTGCTTTTGCGGTTGGGATTCCGATCGCGCTATTAGCGGTGTATATGAGGCGGGAAAGTTGAAAAATGACGGCGTTTTCTAAATCCGGTGCATTGGATTGTAGCAACGCAGCCGAGAGAGAGAGAGAGAGGTTATAGGCAAGTATATTAATCAGATTGTTAACCAAAGTACGGTTGGCTACTCTGCACAAAGGATGGGATAAGGGTAGAAAAGCTTTCGTCAGGATATCTTCACGCCACCTCATCATGGTGATATATGCATACCTTCCTAACATGTACGCATCCTACATCTACGTATTCATAAATGACAGCTGGAATGGAGCGGGTTTGTTTTGTTTTTCTGAAAGCGCAAGAACGGTTTCGCCATCGGGCACCGAGGGCATCTTTTCACTTTCCTTCGGAATCAAGAAAATACATGAAGGAAAGAAACCTATGCCAATAACTTATCTTTGCAGCGCTTTTTGCATTGTTACGCCTGTATAGTTGTTCCACGCAAACCAAGCCGCGATTCTCATCTTAGCACTTTCCGTCATGGTCGTCTGCTTCTTCCGTCGATGTCGTCTGCCGGTGAGCGCTGACAGACCCAGAGAGCCCGTACGCTTTGGGAATAACTGACCGTTTCTCGCACTACACGTATACGCAGTTTCGAATCGACGATGCCACGCCTTGATTTTTTTTTTGTTTTTTCTGGGCAAATTATGTCACATTTTTCGTCCCAACACTTCCTGTCGTCTGCTTCTTCCATCGATGTCGCCTGCTTATATTTTCATCAGTGTCGTCTGCTGAATGCTTTCTCGTCTAGTTCCTAACTTCTTTTGCTTTAAAGCGGTTGCTGCGGCGCATGCGATCGTCTTGCAACACCAGTGAGAGCCGGACGCAAGTGCAATTCCGGGTCGGCTTTATCGTTTCGGCCGCACGCAGTATTTGCCTAACCCTTCTCCTAATCAGCGTTTGTTTCGTTTTGTGTTGTTCTTGTTTTTTCACTCTCGCTTCGGTTCATCGGTGGCGACTGCACTTCTGTTCCGGGAGCGAACCGCACGTTCGTTACAACGGAGCCTTGACATCCGGCTAAAGAGTCGCGGACAGGTCGCAAGTTCTACGTCCATTTTCGTTCCTCCTCGCCCCGTCTTCGCTTTCTTCGCTTGGTTCGTCGTCTGGAAGAAAGCCGCTTTTACCCCGTTTTATCAAAACTGTGCGCCGCTGCAGGAATACAGATTAAGTCCAGGTTCGAGGCGGATGCAATGCGTCGGCCGTGCAAGAGCTCCCAAAACACGGACTCGCGGGCGTGTTTGTTGCGAGGATTTGTTTGTCATTGTAACTCTCCGAAAGGGGGCCTTTAAGGGTATATAAATGATGATGATAATGACGATTATTATTATTATTATTATTATTATTATTATTATTATTATTATTATTATTATTATTATTATTATTATTATTATTATTATTATTATTATTATTATTATACGTGCGGCCTGTAGCGGTGCGATGACGTCATCGCCGGGAGGTCGCACTGGTGGCACGGTCAGTGGTTACACCACAGTCACAGCGACCAAACACCAGTGGTCGAATTCACAGAGCTTTTCGTGCGCGAGTGATCTTCACTGATGACTGGTCGCATATTCGCTGATGACATGCCCAGAATCGGGAGCGGCTGTAATTTGTTCTTGCGAACAATTCCAGAGCGAGGGCTTTTCTGCGAATACATGCACGGCGGTATCTTTATGGGATGGGTGTCTGTTCAAGATATACGCTATATAACAAAATATATTTCCTTAAAAAAAATCTTCTGGTGCCCTGCCAGAACATTTCTGTAAATCGGTTTTCAATATTTTTTTCTATTTGACACGCTCCTTCTGTTTTACGGTGACAGACATATTGTGTTTAAGAACAGTTATCTGTCTTGCATTACTGAAATAGATCTGTTTTCTCTTGTAAAATTTTCTGTTACTTAAATATTATTTCCTTTCTTACATTACAAAAAAAATGCATGCGTACAAACAATCATCCATTTCGAGCCACAGAAGAAAATTACGTTTTCTGTTTATATTTTCCTGTTATTTCACTTTTCTTCTTTCCGCTCCAGCGTACGGATATTTGATGCGCAAAGACAATTTTCTATCGTGACGAACAGTGGGCCAACCAGGAATGTCGCTGAAGCCAACGTTTTGGAAAGGACATTCATCTTAGTTAAGGCAGTTGCCGCCCTGACGAAGAGCACTTCTCTCGCCGAAACGTTGGCTGAAGTCGAAATTTCTTGTTCGACCACTGTTTAATCACTTCTGGCCTCCATTCGTCCTGTGAAGTTGTGCCCTGTTTGCATTTCCCATCGCGCGTCACAGGAACACTACAAAAAATCACAAATCTCCATTAAAAATGCAGTTTGTCTCAGTACGAAACTGAGGCCACTATGTAAAAAGTGAAATTATTTAACTGTATATCACAAGAATGCAGAGGCCACACTTGGCATTCGTGCATCTCCGTTCTTTGACTTTACTCATCATTGTTTTTGTTTTTTGTTTTTTTGCGCTGCTGCGAAATATGGGCAGCACTTTTTTTTTCCCTCGGCCGCTGTAATAAAGAATTTTTTAAAATTTATGCCGTTCTCGAAGTACATAACTTTTTGTTTCAGTCTGCATCAAAAGGCCCTTTGATAGATAAATATCAAAACAGGAATATTAATTGAACTGCTCATGCGCACCAGGTTGAGAAAACAAGCGAAGTCAGTTTTCCTCCAGTTGTAATAATTGCTTCGAATTCAATTTCCCAGGCTGTGGATATGTTCCCGCTTGCCATGGATCGCAGGTGTACACCCGGCCACAAACGTTTACGGACCACGGTATCGCAGAAAACGTTCGATTTCCAAGCACCCTGCAGCAGTATAGCCAGTAGAACTGCTTACGAAAATGCTCTTAACATATTCTAGCCGATGCCCGAAATGCAAATACCAGGTTGCGTTGTGAGGTTGTGGAGATATTCAGCTCTTTCTCAAATTTCGTGGTCCGTAATATTTTGTGGCCGGGTGTACGTAAAGAAGGAGGAACAGGAAAAAAAAGAAGAGAGTACATCTCCTTTCAAAACAAGGCAAGCGAAGCAAATAAGTACGCACGTCTTTGCGTTTAATAGGCACTGATAGCCAACTTACTGAACTTTCCCGACACTGTCAGTAAGATGTTTTCGAATTAGTGGCCACGTGCATTCATGCACGATTTTTGCGACACACAATGGCATCAAGCTGGGTGCGCAGTTTGTGTGATGTCGCAGTGTCCAGTTATTGTAAAGTGTACGTTCAAGAGACATGTGTATTTTCGAACTGCACGCACACTCCATAGCGTTTTCTTTTTTTCTTTATGTCAAAGAAATCTGCTGTGGAGAGGCAGATAGTGATCTGTCTATAGGTGTATCGTCGCTGGCTGCCAAAATAGCGAAACTGTTCTCACCTGCAAAATTGTTTATTCTCATTTAATTTTAACACTTCCTTTTTTTCTCTCTCTCTATAAACCAAGGAACTAGATATCTCATGGAACGACGCGAGACAAAGAGCAGGTGGCACCTCTAACGCTGTGGAAAATGATGCTACAAAGAAGACCTAGGCGGCAATTGGTTTCGTACGAAATTCGAAAAGTGTTCTTTTTATTATATTAAAGCAAAAAAAATACTGATGGCCAAACAAACGAGAAGAAAAAGGGTTGACCGAGGGGGCCCGATTTTTATTAGTCATATCTCAAGAAGCCAACAAACACTGACACCAAGGACAACGTAGGGGAAATTACTTGTGCTTTATAAATGAAATAAAGAAGCGATAAATTAATGGAAATGAAAGTGGATGAAACAAAAAACAACAACTTGCCGCAGGTGGGGAACGATCCCACAACCTTCGTGTGCGAAGGTTGTGGGATCGTTTTGGGATCGTTAGATGACCGATCGTTTTGGGATCCTTAGATGACCGCATCTATTGATGTACAGTATGGTTCACTGTTAAAGGCAAACACGCATTCCATAACTTGTAGAAGCTGAGTTTCCGTACAGAAGGTCCGGAGTACAGCTTCCTATGAACAGGTGTCTACCTAAGGTGTCACATCAAACACATTTTCAATATGAAGTTGGACATATTTTTAAGCTACGTTGGCTAGAATGCTTGAAGCCACCGTTGGGCAGTGTCTGAGACCGACACGCAGTCGTGTCTATAGTGCATGCTTGCGCGGGTTGTCGTATGAATTTATACACGGCTATGTATCATGGTCGAATGCAAAATGGCGGAATACTGTGCGTATAGCATAAGACATCTGCGTTCTGTCAGCGTTAGGCCTAAGTGCCGAGACTGTTGGGAGTACATAAGGAAAGGAAGGCGAGAGCCATGGACTCAAGAGCTGCCTAAAGGAAAATGCTATGCCAAATACGTTATGGTCGGCGACCCATGGCCGGTAGTCTAGTAGCCAGTACTATAGATAACGGAGCGCACGCACTGTGGTCTACATAAGACTGCGCGGTCAGCCGTATAGTAACCGGCGTGATAAAACAAGGGTTACTAACGCACACACCCGTTTCGATTCGACCCTCGCAGGGCACGAAACACCAAGAGTTACTGCTTCTTACGTAACGAACAAGTAACGGATCGGTTGAAGTATAGAAGGAGTACAACATACTACACAAGCTTTTACAAGTACGCAGGATTTCGTTCGAGGAACAAGGAAAGATACGTTCGAACACCAACATGTTCTTATCTGTTGTCCTGTAGATTGCGACTCCGGTTCGTAAGCCCTCCTTCGCACCACACCAGACACTTCAAACAAACATCAAGAGAAGCAAAATTTGATTTACGCCCGAGTGGCATGGCTGAGCTTGATAACAAGGGATCGCCGACACGTGATCAAGTGGCACACCGTCTCATGAGCGCTCGAGAAATCCTTATCACACCCGCTGTTATCACAACCACGAGAATACTAAGTTGCGCAATGTAACCGCTCAGTAAATGCACGAGGGGTAAATCGACTTTAAAGCCTCACCTGGAGCTTCGTTTCATGGTCGCTCTGATGTTCTTCGGTTGCTCGGTACTATATCTCTCCGTCGAAGAGCAGGGCAGTGGTATTCTGTCCATCGGCACGTAGGCAGGTCCTGCAAGTGCACGCGCTTTCTCACTAGTACCGTGCACCGTTGCGCTAGGGCTAGCATAAGCAAATCAAAGTATATGCGGCGGCACTGCATTTGATCGCGGCATGCGCCTACGCGATCGCCTCGTCTGCTACTCGAGAAGGTCAAGCAGACAGCACTGTAGTACTGCGCAGCAAGAACAGGCGGTACAGACAAAAACGGCAAAAATAGTGGCAGAGTGGCTTGATAACAGGGCTCTTCGAACAGTAACAATTATGGAAATGTACGGGCTGTCAGAACTGGGATCCACTTTTTTGTCACGCCTGTTGAGTGTTTCTCTTGCTGTTCAAATAGCTTGCCCTTCAGGAGCAGTGAGCAGACGGCACTGAGAAGGCACAGAGCAAAAGCAGACGGCACTGCGAAACCGTGTAGCGTGGCGGTAGTTTTCATGAGAGGGTCGTTTCGAGCAGTGACGAATGAAGAATGCGATGGTGGTTGAAACCAGACACTACTCTCTGTTGCGCCTGTTATCTGTTGTGGAGGTCAAGTCATCTGGTCCTTGAAAACAGTAAGCAGACGACACTGTAAAATCATACAGCTTAATGTCGGAGCGCCTTACTGAGCAGGATCTTTGAAGTTCGAAACTGGGTACTTGCTGGCCACTTTCTGTTTGCTGTCCTGCAGGCCCTCTCTATAGAACGCCTGTTAGCGGATCACGTAGCCTGCCTTTCGGAAAAAGCGAGCAGACGACGCTGCATATTATTACGACGTAACTTCAACATATATCGTGACCAGCACTGGCCTTAGAAAGCAATGAAAACAACTGCCCGCCGAAACTCAACACTACGTTCTGACGCGCACTGTCGACCGTCTTTTCGTAAATCGTGTCGTCTGCTCTTCGCAAATAGTCAACAGACGATATCGCGCAACTGAATGATGCACAAGAATGCAGAGGTGTTTCGACGAGTGGGCGCTTCCGACAGGTGGATCTTTTTCGCAGTGCAGTGCATGATGCAGTGGGTACCGATGCTTGGTGATATTTTCTGTGTACCACCGTCAGCCTAAGTCCGCTTCCCATGGGGTCGCAGCTTTCGGAACACTGCGCATTTTTAGTGTAAGGCTAGGGTGGCAGAATCGCGGCGGTCGTCTTTGAGTTCGGCGCCGGCTACAGATGATAGGCTCCGAGGAAACGTCGTCTCACGTGCGCGAGATTAGCCAGCAAGCGTACAGCGCGGTTGTAAAAAGCGCACGTGACTGCGCCTTTGCGCAATCGCTTCCTCCAATCGCATGTCTCGTCCTATTTCGCAATCTCCAAGCGCCTTGCTCTTGGCGGCATGTGCATTCAGTTGCCGCTGTTTATCTCGCTGCATCCTTGAACCGAGAGCTACGTATGCGGCTTGCACGAAACGAAGATTATTTTTTTCTTCTTTTCTATCCACCGTTTGCAAATGTGTTCCCGCCCACTGTTTTGCTTTCTACAGTGGTTCGCGGAGATATCCCGAAACAGAGTACTGAACGTTTCTTCCGGGTAGAATGCCGAAAAGACTGAATACTTGAGTGGATCTGGCTATGGATCTGCCTCCTGCGTCGGCAGTGCAAGTGTCAACTGAAAAAAAGAAAGGGGGGGAGGGGGGGGGGGAGAAAGGAAGAAATATTTCTCATTGTGCAAGCAGTTGAGAAGGAGTTCAAGTAAACTAAAGAAAAAAAGAAGAAAGGAATTTGCTGAAGTTCGCATCCTTTCTGACAAAGCGCGGTGCGCCATGCGGCTTGAAGTCGGCCATTCCTTTTCGAAAGGCTTACGCAAATTCCACAATCAGTCGCAAGAAGCCGCCCTCATTAAGCTGCATATATTCTTGTCGTGGGCACGCCGTGTGTTCAAAATTCAGTCGCAAGCGGGAAACGCCTATTATATATGGAGTCCTCCTTAAAGAAGCCGGCAAGAAGAAGCCGGTTGGCCTGGCGAATATACCAGGTGTTTTCTTTTTTGTTGTTGTTGTTGTTACAGTGAAAACAGGCACGTTAAGTATCGCCTGCATGTGGCAATTAGCGTTATTCTGACATAACAGCTGGATTGCTCGAATAGGCGAGTAGAGGGTGAGCAATTGCGACTTAGGCTTGCACCGCCGATTTCTTTGTAATTGCACGCTTTAGTTCGTATGTTCACACTTCGCAACTGAAGCCGATCGTTATAGAAGTCTAGGCAATTTAGCGGTCACTATGGCCGTTGTTATGAGAAACACGTCTCCACGTTCTCTGTCAAAATGCGTCGGGTTAACACTAACGAGCGATTTCGTATTTTTCACAGTGCTGGTGACAGTTAACTGGGGCACCACTGCATATTTCGCCACAGGATTTGAGGACGCTTTGGTCTTTGTCAAAGGTATCAATCGTCACTCACAGCGAATACATAGACGAGGGACAAAAAAAGGACGACGAACACAAGCGCTTGTCTTCGTCGTCCTTTTTTTTTTTGTCCCTCGTCTATGTATACGCTGTAAGTGACGATTGACACCGTGGAATACCAACTAGCCCGTACCCAAACTTTGTCAAAGGTTTCGAAACCGCCCCGCGCCAGTGACGTCTCTCCGTGCCTATAGTGTCGCGGTTATTGCAGCAGCCACAGCACACACATACACGCACACACACTCTCTCTCTCTATTTCTCTCTTCGTCTCAAGTGTTGTGTTTCTGAGAAGGGGGATAATGAGCCGTTGACCGCTGCCACTTTATCACCGCAAAATATGTACAAGGACGCGTCCCGATGACGGGACGCCCGTACGTGGTGGCATCAAAAGTTTCGTTAAAGACTGCACACGTATTCAGCGGGGAAAGGTGTGTGTGGGGGGGTGGGGGGGTGGCAGTGAGAAAGCTCACTGTCGCGGGCAAAGAAAGGAGATAAGTCGGGCCAAACATGTCGGCTCCTGAGATTTCCAAAAGCGCACACCTTGCCTCTTTCATTGGCACGCGAGTTGCCAAACGGCGCGTTACAAGTCGCTGAACGTACGCTTGCAACGTTGCTTCGTGCATAAAACTAAAGTGCCTCGTAGAACTGATTGTGCAACAGCGCGTAGTCTTCAGACTAGTCTGTCCGCATCCCGGCGACTCTGAGCACACTCTCTCCACTTTGTATCTGGATGCGGCCACAATATATGACATGCGTACGCCGCAGGCCAGGGGCCAGAGTTCTTTGTGCAGTCCCCAGTGTCCACGGGCGCTCAGCGGCATGCCCCACGTGGCCCTGTTGGCTCGATCCGCCGTATTTACCCACTAGGTCCTCCTCGGTTGATTTCGTACGCCCACTAACAGTCCTGGGCCAAAGCGGAGGCTTCGGGACGAACGAAGGAACGCCAGGGTCACGTAGTGCCTAAATTCCTCTGAGTACAAGAGTGCCTCCGAGTACATAGAGTGAGGCTTGATCGCTGTGACCGCGGTGTGTAACTTTGACTGTCAGCTGTACCGCAGTCATCAACCGGAAAGTTGACGCACGTCTCGAAGGACCTGCCGACCAGTTCGTTCGGGGGAGAAGAGTGAATCTCTCCCGTTTTCAAAACCCTTGCGCGTTTCATGTTGACAATTTTCGTGTATTTTCCACGTGGCCGAATTTCGCTGCTCCCTGCTCCTGTAGGCAATGTTCACGCGACGGTTGGACAAGGAAGTCATCGAAATTTCGAAACGTCGATCTTTCGAGCTCCCCAACTTTTGCAGCGGTCAGTGAGTGCAGTTGTCGGCTCTGACCACGAAGCCGCTGACCAGAGGAAACTTCCTTGAACCCTTGACAACAAGAAATACATACCTTGCTGCAACGTCCGAGACGGCGGTAGACATTCACGCGCGGTGGTCAAGGGGACAGATCAAAAGCTAGTTTCGGCAGCGCATTGGCAGACGCCTAGGCGAGCCTAAACAATGGTCATACACCTTTACCGAACTGTCAAGCGCGAAATCGATCACCTCAGGCAAACTTATTCATACGTGGGCACGAATAACCAAATTTTTTCTCTCTCTCTCTCTTTCTTGACCGGCACGGTGAATACGTAGAGTCCTCGTAATCCCCGGGTAGCAACAAACGCTTCGTCACCTGGATCCGAGAGCTGAAATCAGACTATACAAGCCGGTTCAGCTCCCAGCACCTCAAGAATCCCGGCCACACATCGACAGCCCTGCTCAAATCTTAAGCGTCAAGCTCGATCACCGGGCGTTCTCTTGACCACGTTAAGGCATCACAAGACTCCGCAACCGCACGGTACAAAAGCCGAGAATTCGGGCCGAAGTATTAGGTCGGTGGGCGCCCTGAGACACATGACCGCGGAGGGTCATGGCCTACAGAGATCGGCCTTGACCACACGCTTTCAATGTCCAACAGGGCTAGCTGGTTATATATCGAGCGTCGGCAAACACCACAAACCACGGTTCCCCGTGCGACGAACCACCTCTGCGGTGCGTAGGCAAAAGCGGGCGTATATTTGAGTGGAAAGACCAGATCCGTCGTCGTACGGTCGTCCCCCCTTGGAAAGACATTTCTCAAGGTCGTCTCGAGAGTCGTCCTTCCCCCCGCCGAGGGACCGCCTGCGATGCCCCCGATGCGGGGGCCGCGTGCGGTGCTTTGCAATTCGAAAGAGGAAGGACGTCGACTTAGCAATACCAGGCGTGATCGAGTGCTGCCGATAGATCTTGTTCTCGCCCCTAATCTCGAGGCGTTTCTTGCGGGAAAGGAAAGAAGAGGAGGAAGGTCGGTGGGAAAAGAAGGTGGCAGCTTAGTTTCGCCGAGGGTAGTAGCACTTGATGCCTTGTCTCTGCTTTCGCTCACTCCTCCTTCTCGTCTCTCTTTCTTCTTCTTTTTTTTTCTTTAGAATCAGGACGTTTCCGACTGCTTTCACTGGAATTTCTTTTTCTATCGTCCCACGGCGGCCCAGGCTTTTGAAATTCGCGGACCTGTCCCCAGACGCGCGTTTTCACCGGTCGCGTTCTCCCATGTGCCGCCGTTTCTGCGCCCAAGCGCACCGATGGAAATGGTGGACGTCTGCGTGCTTATGATGCTCGTCTCGTCTCGTCTTGGCTAGTTTTGTGCCCCCGGCGCCCACGCGCTTGGCGTCGTTCCGACGGCCGTCTCGTGATCGGTGGATTTATGTGTTGCGAGGCGATTACACGCGGAAAAGGGACCTCGTTATCGATTCACGGCGACCGATGCTGTCCGGTGGATGCCAGCAGCCGATCCGGATTGTTGCTAAGTTATGGCGTCGCCGGAGTGATATTAATAATAACGCGCACTCTTAGCACCGGAGCCGAGATGTCACGCCGGTATCTCCGCGCGTTTACGGACACGGCTGTTGTCCGCCACCCGTAGGGAAGGTGTGTGTGTGTGGGGGGGGGGGGGGGGTGACATGACAACGTTTGGCCGAACATTAGCGCAGAGCGAATATTTCATGGTGCAAGTCTTGCATTTCTCTACCATACAACACCGCTGGAGGCAGAAAAACATTCGTTCGAACGCCGTCTGTCGCGCAGAAAAGCATGCGCTTCTGCTTTAATAAGGCACCAATCTCCCCAGTGTCGTCTGCTTGCCTACCACGGGCATTTCCAGACGGTTTTGTAGGTGCCGGCAAAAAACCTGCACTGTCGGGTTTTAAGAAGCACCCTGTACTCCTCGAGCAAGTTATACAGAAATCGTGTCGTCTGTTCCTGTCTCCACTTGCATTCCAGACGAAAAAAAAAGGGGGGAGGGGGAAGAAGAAAGGGACTTATTTTTGGCAACTTCTGACGCACCACGGCTGAACCAACGACATCCTGCGACTTCCACGAGCGCTTACTGATTGGCGTGGATGGTTTGCCTCGCGAAGGAAGGTCGTGTAGGCTAAAGTTTTGACTTTAGGCTGCAATCCCTTGAGTACCAGCCCCGCGATAAGCAAAGTCAAGACCAGCGCACATGACAGTGTTTAGCATATTGTGCAGCATAATATTGTGGTCTATGGACCATAATAGACCGATTCTGTTATGGTCTAATATTGCCTATGAACCATAGTGGACAAAGGAAGTAGGTTTCATTGTTATCGAATTTAGCCTATGGAAGGGAAGCGCAGTCAAGGACGGCAGAAGTCTAGGTGGGGTGATGAAATTAAGAAATTCGCAGGCGCTGGGTGGAATCGGCTGGCGTAGGAGAGGGGTAATTTGAGATCACAGGGATGCCAACTGCCTTCGTCCTCCAGTAGATATAAAATAGGCTGATGGTGATGATGACGACACGGCCGAAGATGTAAGCCAATAAAAAGGCGATGCTGTCTACAAGAAATTTGTAGACAATCGATGGAACGTCTGCACCCAAATTTGCGAGGGTGCAGTGAAGAGCTCAGGGTTAATTTTGATGAAAGTATG
The DNA here is from genome assembly GCF_038994185.2 of Dermacentor albipictus. NCBI lineage: Eukaryota > Metazoa > Arthropoda > Arachnida > Ixodida > Ixodidae > Dermacentor > Dermacentor albipictus. Next base: position 98,189,062 of record NC_091828.1, on the reverse strand, counting down.
GGGTCCTCTAAAGTAGGCCTATAAATTCTAAGTACTTTCTTGTTTTTTGCATTCGGCTGCTACCGGGAATTCTCAAGACGGCCGTCACCATTTTGAATCGAACACGCAATTTCGTTTTCAAGAGCAGCTCTTTCCTAATTCGAAAATGCGCTTCGCCGGGTTGCTCATTAGCCAAGCTAACATCGGCGCCTGTCGTTATTCAAATGAAGGCGATGTGCATGCTAGCACTTGGCTTGTTGATCGCGATTTCACCATGGGAGCCGAATCTACATTTTACATCTATAAACACGCATGAAAAAGAAATGCTCAGATGCGTTGTTTCCTTTTTTTCTTCAGAAATTACATGGGATTATGGTTACGCCACCATGAGCTTGGCAGACTGCCTTGAGGAAAAGCAAAAATATGGTTTTTCTTGCGAACGATACGGGAATAGAAGCGGCTTTTAGATGATATCGCAACCGTAACTGACAATGATCTTCTTTTGCCTGCGGTAACGTCGACAGCGGTTGTTTTTCTCGATGTATATTTATTGTTTAGAACGTATTCTTACGTAATTTTTGTATATATCGTACATAATTTCGCATAATTTGAATACTTCTTTTTTTGTATCTTGAACAACGACAACGTTCATTGTTTGTATTTGTGCAACGTTATGTTCTGTGCCACCCCCTCTCCACGCCTACGCAATGCCCCGTGGTAATTACGTAGAGTGTTAATAAATAATAAATAAATAAACAACTGGGGCCGTATTCTGTAACGGTTCCTTTGGGAACCGGTTCCTTTTGGCTGTTACGTCTGGATTACGTAACTCGGAGAAAGAGTGGAACGGGGCGGCGTGAGGGGAACCAATCAACGAGCGGCGGTCTGCTGGAAGATCACGTCATCATTTTTGTTTGTACTTGGGGGACTGTATAGCAATTAAAGGATGTTGCTGGTTTGATAAAAAAACATTGGTTTCTACAGAACACTTGCAAATATATTTTCAGTAATAAATGTGAGCTTGCGGCGCAGACCGCTACTGGGAGTTGTAAGTTTATTTCTGTTGTTTTCTTATTTAGTCGCTAGGTGGTGTGCCATACGCTATGCAAACAAGTTGCCTCGCTTTGTTTACGTTTTGGACTTGCCAGTTTGCGCGCCGCGGATCCAAAACGATGTCCTCGCAGAAGGTTAGGCTGCTGGGTCCTCATGTTTCAGCGAGGCAACGCGATATACTCGTGTCATTTGTTGAAGAGCACCCCTACCTTGCGAAGGCGTCGTGTGTGCTGGGTCAACAGCTGACGGCGGCGCGCAAGGAGGAGCTCTCGCAGCAAGTGATTGCCTTGCTGCCCGGCAGTGAAAACTGCAGCCCAATGGCGCGGCGTGTGGAAGAAAGACGTGTATAACGTCCGCCGTGATGCAGCCAGGTAAGCACACTCGTTGACGGAGCTTTTGCGCACCATATTCTAACAAACGTGTTAATTACAGAGGAACCGGAGGAGGCAGCCTGCCCGGACCGCGAGGGCGGGCGAGCGCCATCGGAGTCTGCCCGCCGTTCTTTGAGCCCGACGAAGAGGTGAACATCAGGCGCATGGGTTTCAATAGGTCAACGCCAAGTCGACGTGCTGTCGCGATTCGCTCAGTCACCGCCGTTATGGCTGATGTGTGGTCGCGCGCTAGTGTTGCCGCTCAGAAGATGGCCCGAGCTTGAGCGGAAATCGTCAAGCTATTTACTATCGCTTGCGTCAAGTAAGGTCGACATTTTTGTTTAATACCTTTCATCAGTATTTCAGTCTACTAATTCAAACATTAGGGGGGTTAATAGAGTTGATTTTCTGGTCGGAGCCGGCGAAATGTCTGAGGTTGTATTTAGTGTGACGAGCATCGAGTGATTATTACAGAGTTTGAAACGAACAAAAGTGTGTGGTCCGGATGATATCCCTACATCATTCCTTATAAATTGCTCGGGCATCTTTGTACTTCTGTCGCTTATTTCAAAATTTCTTAAATAACAGCGTTGTTCCTGGTGATTGGAAACTAGCGCGAGTGGTGCCAATTCATAAGAGTGGACAGAGGAACAGAGTTGAGAATTACGGACCAGTATCCTTAACTAGCATTTTATGTATGTAAGGTTATGGCACATGTGTATACCTGCATCATGTCTCATCTTGATAACAATAACCTTCTTCATCCTAGTCAGCATGGGTTTCGGCAGGGTTTTTCGTGTACGACACAATTGGTTGCATTCACTCATGAGCTAGTCTCAGCAGTCGACAAGAAACAAATTGTTGATTGTATATTTCTGTATTTCAAAAAAGCTTTTGACGTCGTTACGCATAGTCTACTGATCGCTAAACTTTGACTTTACAAATTGGTTGAGAAGGTTATCGCATGTATTGCCGAGTATCTTCGCTCAAGACAGATGTCTGTGGCTCTCAACGGATGTTCCTCTGAATACGTACATGTGACTTCTGGGGTTCCCCAGAAGTCACATTCATGGCACCACTTCAGGCATTACATCATCATTTACAGCATGGTTTCCAAAAAGGATTTTCTTGCGAAACCTAACTACTAGAATTCACGTCAGACTTACGCTTTCATATGAACAGTAATAAACAAATTGACTGCATCTTTTTGGATTTCTCGAAAGCATTCGATCGTGTAGCCCATAGTCACCCGATATCAAAGCTCTCAGCAATTAAACTCAACTCACTAACCCTATCATGGATTCGCAATTTTCTTACTAATCGCGAACAGTTCACTGTTGTTGCTAACTTTTCCTCTGGCCTCTTTGACGTCACCTCTGGTGTACCTCAAGGCAGTTTACTTGGGCCTCTTCTCTTTTTAATTTACATTAACGACTTGCCGAACAATATATCATCTTCTGTACGATTATTATTTCACAGATTTGTTCACACAGTTGGCCTAACCTTATCAAACCTGAAAGAAGCATCCTCGACGTCACAACGACTGAACAATCAGTTCAGCTACACCCGAATTTATGGCAACACACAACGCTTTTAATTTTTCAACTTTGCCCCGTGCGGTCCGTTTATGGAACGCACTACCAGATACCATTGCATGCCAATCTAAACACACTGCATTTCGCAATCTGCTAAGCAATCAATATGCCGTTTCAATCGTCTAAACACGTCATGTCTTTTGTAATTTACTTGCATTTTTTTCTACAAGTTAAAGAATTTCAGCGCTCCCAATTTTTTTACAATACTTACTACTGTATAACATGTAAAAACGTTTACAATGTTATTATGCTATTATGTTGTTGTTTACCATTTATTGTTATTGCTCTACATATTGTATTTGCTAATATATTAATTTTCCATGTTCTGTGTGCACTCCTTTCATTATGCTGATGTTTATTTCTTTCCCGATTCAATACTAATATGTTACCGTATTTCCCCCTTACACTATGCCTTCTCGAAGGCCTGTGAGGTACACGTAAATAAATGAATCAATATTTAGAATGTTTGCAGATGACTGTATATAAGGTCATCAACAGCGAATCTGACCAACAAGCACTACAATATGATTTGGATTTGATTGCCACATGGTGTGAAAAATGGAAAATGTCACTGAATGAGCAAAGGAGTGTCCACGTCACCTTTACCGGGAAGCGCTCATATGACAGCAATCGTAACACTATAAATAATGCTACTCTTGAACAGGTGTCAGAATATAAATACTTAGGTGTATTTTTTTCTGCTGATCTAAGGTGGAACAGACACGTTACTCATGTTAGGAACAAGACTGTCGGAGCATTAGGTTTCTTGAAACGTATCTTTAGTAGCTTGCCACAGAAACTTAGGGAGCAACTGTATTTCACACATGTGCGCAGTACACTAGAGTATGCGTGTGTTTGCTGGGATCCATATACTACAGAACTTGTAGATAAACGAGAAAAAGTGCAGAACAGGGCAGTTCGGTTTGTCCTTGGCAATTATGACAGGATGCTTAGCCTGACAGAAAGCAAAAAGACATTAAATTGGCATCTTCTCGAACACCGTCGCCGAAACCTCAGATTAAAATTTCTTCATAACATATACCACTCTAATGCGGGGATAGCCAGGTAATTGTATTTTCAGCCGCCCACATGTTTCTCAAAGGCGAGATCACAAATTAAAAATATGTGAGATTCCTTTTGACGCTCTATTGCATGAATTATGAAAAGTCATTTTTTCAGCTTTCATTATTGATTGAATGAGCAAACACGACTGTAATAATAAAGATAAAGCTTTGTGCCAAATATGGCACACCATGAAGATGGCTGAGCGCTCTTGCAGCCATGGGCGGAAAACAAACCTTCACGGACGGTGGTCTTTTTAGTGCGATGTGGGGAATGAAATGAAACAGTTGTTTGCTGCGTTCAGGCACAGATGAATGTTGCACTTCCTCTATCTTACCAACGACTTGTTTGTGCAAGGTGGCCGCTTACATCTTTGTTTCTTCTCGTCAAATTCTGGCCATTGGCCGACTTGGTCAGATCGGTCGTCTTTGGGTGGCATTGCGGCCGCTGGTCCCTGTGCTTTTTTGACTTGAACCTGGAATTCGATGTCCTGACTAGAAGTCCTTCCTGGTCGCTAGTTGGGTAGGCACTTGTTATGCGAGGTAAGGCATTCTGCAATTTCTGCTTTTAAATGAGCCAGCGGTAGTACTTGTCTCCTCCTAAGCTGCTCCTGCACCCTCCTGTACAAGACCCATGCTGTTACTACCGATAAGTCTAGCATAGGCGTAAAAATTCGAAAGTGCCATTTCTTCGACCTCTGATATGTATGCAGTAAAGTCCAAACAGTGAGTGCAGCAGGTCAACACCACCCATGTGCCTGTTATGGACCTTTACTACGCTGGGGCAATCAATTTCGCGAAACACCTTGGCGGAGGTAAACCAGCGCTTAGTCTTTTGGACTGGATCTCTCCCAACAAAGCTCGGCAGAAATGTCACTGCGCGGTTATCGTATCAACGCACACACGATAACTCCACGTCATGTATCGCGTTTGTGAGTGCCTCTGAAGCACCACGTCCTTTACATTTCAGTTCCTTTTCGCTTTTCAGGCGGCTGTTTGGTAGACAATTCGCCCTTACCGTACCGATCGTCAAAATTCCATCTTGTGATAGAGTGACCTGCAACTTCGGGCTATTGAACAGATGGCAGCACGTTACCATATTTTGTATTTCAAGTTCATACTGTGCCAATATGGCACACACCGATTTCGGTTTCTCTGCTGTAGTTGCAGGCAAAATTGAGAAAACTAGTAACTGCCTTGAATTGACGAGACCAAAAAATATGCCAAAATAATTTTTCTATGCTTCTGCGGTCGAAATTTTCAGAGAAAAAAAAAACAATTGCTCGTGTTTGCCCCCTCCAAGTTTCACGTTGCATCCCAAAATCTACTTCACCTCTGCTTTGCGTATCGCTCAAGAGATGGCAGCACTTGCTCATAATAAGTGCGCATAACTATGAGATTTACTCTGATGGTATCACATTCTCAACTGGGAATCTCACACAAGCGAAAAAGAATGGTAACTGGTATGTGCCAAATATGGGACGCCATGCAATAGAAGGTTAAAAGCGACGCTTTCCGCTACTCTTTCTATGTTCGTACTATAAGAGATTGAAATACTCTACCACCTGACACTGTCTGTATTTGTTCAAATGATGATTTCTTCCATGCTTTATGAATGTAATTTTGAGTGTTCATTTATATGAGTTGTACCCTCCCTGCTGTAATGCCTGAATGGCGAAGCAGGTACCCAGTGAATAAAATAAAGAAATGCTTCATTGTCATGATTTTGTTTATATTGTGTTATAGCGTAGTTGCACCTTGTTAAGCAGCAATTACGAGCATTATGTGAAATCATGCGTGCAAGAAATGCAATGTTGAAGCAACTCTTGAGTTTAAACAAAGCAGTAGTAAGCATGAGTGTCTGCTATGTAAAGAAATCCTGCTCCAAAAAGTGCTTGGCATGTCTCGTTTGTTGCTATACGTTTCAATATGTGCTATACAGATTGCTTTGAACGACATTTCAGTTGCTGTGCAACTTGTGCTGTGCTTGTGTGTCACACATGAACAGACACCTTCAGCTTTGGAACAATGCATACTGCACAGTAAAATAGGCATCGCAAAGCAATATTCAACTATGCAAGATTGGTTGCCATTCACCTTGGAAATAACCTTTATTTAAAGAAAATTCCCTGGCAAGACAATATTCAAAAGCACAGTGAACAAAGCAAAGGAGTAACATAATGGCACATGGCTATTTGTCACTGCATGTGTATCTGTCATGCTCAACATAGACAAATCATGTGCTTTTCACTACCGCAGTATGCAGCATACTACGATTAGCCACATGTGAGCACACGCAATGTGTTATGTTGAAGTGCACGGCCTATTTACTTCATGAAAAGAAAAATAAAACATGTTCCACCAGCACATGTCTCCGCCTCATTTGCCAGCGAATGCGCCGGCGCACACTTTGCAGGTAGGCAATGCGCAAATTTCTGGGCAGCCGAAACACACCAACTATGGATTCGCGCACCGCACGGCCTCATTGAAACAAAGCTCGAGAAGGCTGTACAGGGTGCGCCTGCGGTGGCACCTGTACTTGAAGCGGCACTTGTGCCTGGGCTGGCCGCTGTGCGCTGTCGTCATGTGCACCGTCATCATCTGGGTCGTCTGGCAGAGGCACGCCTGCTGCAAGGCAGAGGTTATGCAGCGCTGCACAAGCTGCAACAATAGTGGCTGCTTTCTGAGGCGAGTAGTGGAGCACCCGATACATCTGCAGGCATCGGAAGCGGCTCTTGACGACTCCTATGTACCGCTCAACGGCATTTCGCATTGATGCGTGTGCCTCATTATAGCGCCCCTCTGCCGTGAGGCGATTTGGGTGACCAGGCACAGGAGTCATGATCCATGGCGCTAGCCGGTACCCAGAGTCCCCTGTAAAGTGTTGCATGTTAGTGAACGAAATGGATACATTAAGGCGCAATGCAAGAACACAGTCTACGCCAGGGCCCTTTTACAACAGGAGCGGGTCTTGGATTTATTGTTGCAATATCTATCAAACATTGACCTTCCCGGAAAGTTGTAAAGAAAGTTCAACTCATTTTAAAGAAAAGCCCTATTTCACCTGTTGTCTTGGCTGCAAATCTCTATCTCAGGTTAAGTTGGACATGTAATATTTATTTCATACTCGTGGTTTTCTGCTCCGTTCATCCCATTTGCCCCTCCCTAAATGTACATCTTCCACTAAAACTTATTAGCTCTTCTCTCTTCAGAAGTATTATTTTATGAAACACTTCTAAGGTCTACTCTCGAATATGCTGCCAGTATCTGGGATCCTTGCTCTACCTTTCGTACCTCTTCTCATGAAGGTACCCAAAATCGAGCTACCCGTTTGATCCTTTCTAATCACTCCAGCACCACATGTCGCTGCAACTAAAAAAATCACACACATTGCGACACAAAGCAAAATAGCGCAACTTGCACCATTCTACAATATATACTACACCGATCACTAACGTCGATGCCGAAAGTTTCACGCATGCTTATTCCTTTGTTCCAAGGACAGGGACCAGGTCCCCGAGTCCATTGTCACCAACCCTTTTCCACCATGCTTGTAAACTGCCATTTCGACGTGTTCTGTAGAATTCCACCCCTGCCTGTAGCGCTCCACTTGGCATTCAGTGTATTGAAATTAATAAATAAACAGCATAACATGTCAGCTGTTGTATACATGCTGGTACAAATATCTGCCTTTTAAGAGAGACTTGTTTCTCTCGATAGTCGCTGCAGGTTCATTAGGTACCGCTGCATTCACAACACATTTCTAGCAAATCACGCTTTCTTAAAGTTTGCTAGGATGCAAAACTATTTGACTGTGTATGTTTTACATGTGGAAGAAGCACTGCTACTTCAGGTGCACTTACCAAGCAAGACTTCTCCATGAAGTAACAGGCCACGAGTGAGGCGGCGGCGAAATGTAGAATGCCTCCAGACGAATGAATCGTGGCACGATCCCGGAAACCGTGGGTCAATTTCCAGGATATTCAGCTTCGCGTCGCACACCTCATAAGGGAAAGCAAAGAGAAGGTGTCAGTGCCACTGCAACAAATATGTGGCACAACCTTTTGCTTACAACACTACTTGCCAAACAGTTACTGTTCAGTCAGTGAACACAATTACAGAAAAGGAGATATCAATATACGCACTAGGCAGTTGAACTAATGATCAGCATGATAACAGTGTCATCTTAACCTACAAATGCAATGTTGGCATGTGTTCACATGCTCATGTATGGCGTGCGGTAACAACACAATGCGCAAAATAATTCTTTTGGTTTCTTCCGTCCATATTGTATAAGATTCTGCTAAAGAGTGAACCTATGTTTTTTTTTTTTTTTTTTTCAGACAAAGTGCCTATTACAAGCGAAAGAACGCGGAAACAGCATGTGCCGTATTGACAGCTAGAGCAAATGGGTGTCCACACATTCTCATTCTCCCTCACACCATTTTCATTGATGGGATGCTCCTTTTCGCGTTTACAGTCTGTTGGCCACAATGCTTTAGTTTTACGTCGAATAAGAATCACAAGGGCTCGTCTTCTGTTAGGATCGCTCGCAGACGAAGACTCCCTTCACTGCTACGGCGTCTATTCCGGTTTAAGTCGCGCGTAATGTGTTTACATTGTAGCATCGAAAAGGCTATTCAACTGTGATTGGAGAGCACTGAAAAAGTGCGGCCGTGTTCTATGCAAAGATCAAAGTCGTCATTACACATACAACACAAACGCTACTTTCTCTAATAGGAACGCAAGTATTGCCGGCAATTGATGAAAAATAACGAAACGAAGTTTTTTACAACGTGCACTCGCGCAAACACATATCGAAAATATTTGTCAATGAACAATACTCACGACCATGCAGTTGAGGGTGTAATACCCTTTACGGCTCCAGTACGATTCCGTTTCGCCGGGGCCGAGCTTCTTAGGGCGAACGATGGCTATCAGACTCCCGTCCACACATCCTAGAACTCCTGGAATTTTTCCACGGCTAAGAAAGCCTTCCTTGACGGCGGCTTTCTGTTGCGCCGTGGATGGGAATCTAACCCATCCTTTTTCCTTGCCCGCAACCGTAATGGCCTTGGCGACAGCTGTAATGATCCGGCTGACCGAAGGCTACGACAGTGCAATCGCTTCTTCATTCCCGACGCACTGTTGAAAGCTCCCGGTGGCAAAAAACCGCAGCGCGCACAGCACTTTCATCGTAGTGTCGACACCACGCAATCTTTGAGGTCCGAGATGTCCTTCCAGCTCATCGCAAAGACGTCGCACTATGTCTTTGGAGAGACTAAAATGCCTTCGAAACTCTTCTTCGGCCATGCGGAACGCGTCGCGTCGTTGCCTCTCGTCGCGTCGTTGTCTTTCGGCACTCGCCAGCAGCACAACCAAGGGAGCCGCCATTGCCGTCTCTGTCTCGTCTCGTCTAGGTGCCGGCTCGTCAGCTGGCGCGAGATTAGCCGGCAGCCGCGGTTGCCCTAGCAACCCTCGACATCATGCTCGCCTCCGCGCGCGACTCTCAAACGAACCACTTCTCCGCGGTTCCGCTCCTAGCAGGGAACCGGTTCCTTTCCAGAAGATTGGCAACCTGTGTGACGTCATCAAAATTTGTCGTCCCGCCCACCAGGGATGACGACATCGAAGCGCCGACCAATGGCAACAGCCGAAAGGAACCGGTTCCCAAAGGAACCGCTACAGAATACGGCCCCTGGTTTCTAATTTTCTGCAAGAAAAGGTAACGCAATGCTATTACCCGCTGACGATGCCGTCATAGTTGGCTGAGATGCAGGTTATACAAGTTTTACAGACTTCCCAACAAGGACCTTGTGGCTCGGTTTATTAACATTATAAACATCTTGATAACGCTCACCTGCATACACAAACACAAATATATATATATAGAACTTGAGTGGTGCTACAAGGTAAACAGAACAAGTATTTAATTTCGACAGTTTCGATCGGTGGACCGATCTTCATCAGGGTTTACAAAGAAATGGCAGTTCGGCCGTGGTAGGGAAGACACCAGACCGGTTGCCCGGTCGTTCTTACATACATCAAACCGAGAGGAACAGTTGTGACAGTGATTGATTTTCGGCGCCTTGGCAGATTTACAGCGGCCCTTGGCAGCTATGCAGGGCAATATATATATATATATATATATATATATATATATATATATATATATATATATATATATATATATATATATATATATATATATATATAGGGCCCATATTTCACGAAAATTCCCAAATATATATTACACTATTCATCTCCACGGCACCTTAAATGTGGCGTCCTTTCGTTACGTCTGTGATTCTACTGTGATTTACTATGGTTCAAATGTTCAACTGACTCATGTTGCGAGATATTGCATTACCGGGGGCCACTCGTTTCAGGCCACCAAACGCCTGAAGTCAAAGAAGATCGAGGTTTCAGAGAGAGCCATCGCTTTACATTTAAGAGAGAGAGAGAAAATAAAGAAGTCTTCAGCAGGCTGGTGTCCGTGTCACGTCCGTAACACACTCGCTCCCGCAAATCGAAAGTTACAGCACCCGGTTCGCGCCACCCTAAACGCCACGATCTCGTGCCAGCAGCGGGCCACATACCGACACGCCTCGAGGAGACGAGGCAGGGTGCCGATACCACCTCGTTTAAACCACGCCATTACCACTACAACTACGCAAGGACGAGTCAGCGAAGGAGGGCGAGGGAGAGAGAGAGAGAAGGGGTTGGGAAACTATAACTTCTGCAAAGATAAAGAGCAGAGCTTCTGCAACGCAGAGCGCCTCGCAGCGGCAGAAAGGAGAACGTCCGAGGAGCCGGCTGGCCGGCGTCAACGTCTCGTGGCGCCGCGTAGTGAGAGAGGAGAGCGATAAGCCGAAACGTCCCTTTGTGTTTTACGATCCGGGGGGAGGTGGCACTCGAATAAGCACCACCGAGGTGGCGCGGTTCCGTCTCCGGACCCGCGTTTCATTGCCAACTTAGTCGCCAGGGGAAAGGGCGTTCGCGTTTCTTTTACAACCCGCGAGGAAGGGCGCGATTCGGGTTCTAGATTAGCCCAGGGTCGGAAGGGAAAGAGGTCCGCGGAGAGGGACGGTCAGTGGCGTCTCTGTTTAGGCATGCGCTTCCGTCTGTGCGCGTGCAAACGCGTGTGTATATAAGTGTGCATATCGAAGTGGGAACGGACGTCACATAGCTACACTGAAGCGCCGTATGCAGACGATACGTGGACGAGCATTTTTGTGTTTTAACGCGATAGCGTTAAGGAGCTCGTGTCGCAGAAAAGCCGGTGTCGTCGGCGTCGGGTGTCGGCGGCGGCGGCGTTGACCGTGAGCGATAAATCACGGCAGGCGCTTCATAAATAAAAAGCAACTTCCAAGATTGGCCCGGTGGGAATCGAACCCAGGTCTCCGGAGTGTGAGACGGAGACGCTACCACTCAGCCACGAGTTCGATGCTTCCAAGCGGTGCAAACGCGCCTCTAGTGAATGCGGTGTTGCCTTCGAAACGAGCCGTGGAAAGTTATACTGCGGTGTATATCGGTAATTATGAACATGTAACGTACAGAAGTCACAATTACACGAGTTGCGAAGTGCGTTTCCGCTGCATTTCTTCTGCGCTTTCCGCACACGCAGAGCCATCTTGCGGCAAACACAGAAGACCCCCTCCTCTCAATGTACGGCGCTGCCCCGACAGGAGGCGCGCCGCGCGCGCATTGGGACCGCTGCCAGGCGCGTCGCGGGACTCCCTCTCCCCTGACGACGCTTCGCCGTGCTTCCGGTTTAGATTACTATCTATCTCTCTGCCCGTGCCGATCACGACGTTTGGCTGGCGTAGATCGTTTCCCCTCCGAGACACCGAGTTCTTTGGTTCGTTTCGTTCGCTCAGGCGCACGTTTCGTTGCCGCGCCCAACGCTGCGTTGCTCGACGCTCACCGCGTGATAGGTGGGCGCTAAGTCCGATGCGGGGCGCATCGTAAGTGATTGCTGTGCCGTAGCGCATTGTCTTATACCCCTTGGCGGGTCGACGGGAACGCTGTCGCGTCCCACTCTTGAAGGCGAAGCTTAAGCGTCCTCCAATTTTTTGTTTCGGGATTTTGTCTCTCGCGCTGCTACGCGTGCGTTCTTTTTTTTTTCTTCTTTTTGCAATTGGCACGATTGATTAAGATATTGGCACAAATAGGTGGTGACAGTCACTCATTTTCGCGAAAAAAAAAGGAACCTTCATATCTATGTCGCAGGTCATCACAGGGTGAAAAGGAACATACTATTCGATTATATAAACACAACAAACACTAAGGGCACAAAATTGCTCATCCGAAAGAAAATAACTCGGCTTAACGCGTCCCGAACACTACTTATATACTTGAAACAGAAAGTGTCACCAGAGAGGAAAATTCACGCTTATCGCTGCTGCTTCAATACGAAACAGAAATACAACATACACTCTTACAAAAAGCTTGCGCCCTTTCGGTCTTATCTTGTCCCACAACAATACCAATCATGTGCATTGCTTGCGCTTCATTCTTGAAAGCTCTGCGCTCGGTACATTCCTGTCGAGAACGCTATGTAACTCCGATAACGCGCATGCCGTTCGTGACCCAATAGCAACAGGCGTGCAGCTTTAAAGGAAGGAAATGCGGGCAAGATTGATGACGATTACTGTTGTGGCACAATTATATAATTTGGAAAGATTGGATGCGCTTTGTAGACGATCACAAGGAAGAAGACGGGACAGGCGCAACGGCAGGAAGTACTGACGATACCCGACATGACCGCTGGTGCTTGGCATGATGAAGGGAGAACACGAAAGGAAGAGCCCGATGTAGAAGAAGTGCAGTTTAGCAGAATGCGTTTTCGGGCAAGTTGGTTCCTTGTATTTGGTAAGTTTGGATGCGCTTTGCAGACGATCACAAGGAAGAAGACGGGACAGGCGCAAGTCCCGCCAGCGCCTGTCCCGTCTTCTTCCTTGTCATCGTCTACAAAGCGCATCCAATCTTTCCAAATACGATGAACCAACTTGCCCAACAACGCATTCTGCTAAACTACAACTATATAAGGCCCCAAGAAGTGCAAACTTTCTTTGAGAGAGTACACCCGCGAGCAAAGCTATACAGACCAGATATTGCGCGACAAAACTAATTTTTCTCCGTTGTCTGCGAACGAAACTTGAAATTAAAGATTGCAGTCCAAACTTGGCATTACGAATTTCCTAGTGCACTCGTCAGTTTCCGTTTATGCGTGTTAATTACGTTGAAATTCTGTTTTTTTTTCGGCGACCCTGCGGTCCGTATACTTTTGTTCACGGGTGTACAATACGTCGTATACTGTCACGAAACAGAAACTCTGCACACTTATTTAGTATTTGCAGGCAATGCATTTGGCTTTGGAAAATTATTTTAGAGTAACAACCGCACGTTTTTAAAGAGCAGCCGTTGGTGACGGTCTCAACACAGGCTCAACACGGTCTCAACACGGTCTCAACATGGGTTCAACAAGGTTTCAACACGGGTTCAACACGGGCCGCGGGTTCTTTTTGCTCATCGGTGCACGCAGACTCCCTTTACGGTGGGAGCGGACTGGTCAGAGCGACGCCTCTTAAGATCGCACACAAAGTATTGCTGTGGTACAGATCGTGAACCGTTGAAGACGCAGACAAGATCAGAACAACACGGTTTATTCGTAACCAATCAGAATGCATCAGAATTATGCAGTTGGGGTCCTACAACTCAAAATGAGTTGCGGAAGGTGTCCCTGTGTCACGCAGTGTTGAGCAGATAATCCGCACAACGAAATCGGATGGCTGAGGGTGTACACAGCGACAATTCGGTATTATACCATGGGTAGAACACAAAGAGAAACGAGTTATTCAAAATATTGTCGAGAATATAGAAAGAGAGCTGCATAAAAAATGTGTATATGATAAAAAAGAAAAAAAAATTCCGCAGACACACTTAAAACTGCTTACGTGCGAAAGCATCATAAAATTGTACACCTCGGAACGCCTTGAATGCGCTCCTTTTATGCACTCTTGACGTGACATCACTTCCTTCCCATTGGTTGCGCCGTCACGTGCCCAAAGACGTATGCACTAGGCCACAGCTTTAGTCAGCCACACATATTGGCACATGTTTTTTTAATTACGTGTGCGTAATTATGTCATACAAGGTGTTGGTCTATAACTAACATTAGCATTAGCAGAAGTAATAAAGTTAGTGTGGTGATAAAGTGCGGTGTAATAAAGTTAGTGCGGCATTAGTAGAAGTAATAAAGTTAGTGTGGTGACCTCTGGGAAGAACTACTGGATCCATAAAAAGCTGAATGATCGGCACAGAAAAAAATTACAAAATTACTTTTGGATAAATTTGGAATGAGTTTCTTCCTAAGTAACCAATAAGAAAGTGGGCTGAGAATTTTATTGGCCTTCTTATAGGCTTTTTTATGATATATGCTCTTGTAAGCGCGTTTGCGTCGTCTGCGTATATAGGCCACACTCTTCTAGCAAGTAAGCACCACAACTTCAACTTCCTTCTTTTTTTCTGAGTGAATGAAGATGATGCAGTAACTTTATGTTAATACAACTTCATAAAATAAAAAGTTTTAGTCCTGCCACGTTGCCGTGTTATTAGCACCATAATACGTGGCAATTAATCTAGGTCTACAATATCCGAATTGATCTAAAGACAAGGCTCATTTCTCAGTCAAAACACTGTTTACAGCACGTTCTCTAATATTTCACGTTAGCTGCGCCATCTACGGACCGTTACCAGTGCATATGCGCTCGACCAGACTTCGCTTCTTTCATTTCTTTCTTTTTGTTCCGCATTACGAATAAGAAAGACTTCTGCGACAGATTTGCCTTGAGCGCGATGATAGAAGCGCGTGACGGTCATTTCACGGTTCGGTGCACGCCTAGCGCTTCGTCGCCATCGCAAGTAGCAGACGACTTCTTTCAAAACGAAGCCGTCGGTAAGTAGCAGACGAGTTCTCCCAGAAAGTAGTCGTCTGCTTTTCGAGCCTCCGCGAAACGGCCACCCCGCCTCCCATTTTGTCTCCCCCGCCATTCCCGCCATTTCTTTATTCATCCTACCTCCGCTCCATTTTTCTTTAACCCTTCTGCGCGTAACCAAGGAAACCACGGCGTGACGAACGTGAGTGGCCCCCCTGTCGCGATGTCACCGGCTTGGTATCCTCCTTCCATACTAAGCAGCCCCAGAGTAGGCACTTCTTTAAATGCTTCTCGACGTCTCCCAAAGAAAAAAAAAAAGAAGAAAAGAAACAGACGATAAATTCGTACGGCATTTAACGCTTGACAAAAACGCTTACGCACGTTTGCTCGGAGAGCCAAGCGTGTCACGTGAGGCGTAGGAGCAGACGACAAGCGCCGCTTCGTCTGGGCGTGTCCTGTACGTCAACTGCTCGAAAACAGACGACTGCAGCGGCACTGGCCATCGGAGGCCGTTTAATAACAACTTTCACGCCAGCGAAGAAGGAGGTAGAGGAAAACCTGAGATGGGTTGTTTGCGTGGACGAGTTTGAAAGCGGAGAAAGTAAATCCTATAGTGGCTTTTTTTTTTTTTTTCGTCCTGCAGCTTCCGCTGTACGCCTGACTGTCTCTCGCTGTTCGTTTTCGAATGCCCATTGTGTTCAACGGATGTCCTGTCGCCTGCTTCCACCTTACGCATAAGGCTTTGCTCCTGTTTTTTTTTCGGCTTTTTTTTGTTTTTTTTCCAACGTTGCCGGTAGCCATTCAGCCGTGAAAGTCACTCACTTTCGTGGAAATAGAGCCCTGAAAAAGAGACATCGGGCTTTCCCAGAATCGCAACACCTCTTTTACCTTCCCTCTTGAGAGCGTCGCTGTTTTCTCCCTCGCTCGCTTCGGTCCCACACGCGCGGTCGTAGACCTGGACAACAGGGGCACTTGTTCGGCATCACGTTCCGTGCACTGAACCTAACAACCCACACTGACTACACTTGACAGTGCGACGACAGTGTACTTACACACCACACCGATCAGTGCGTTAGCAGCCTGCTCAACACCAAGCTGTTGTAATGCAATTAGCCGTTTTTAATCTATCTATCTATCTATCTATCTATCTATCTATCTATCTATCTATCTATCTATCTATCTATCTATCTATCTATCTATCTATCTGTCTGTCTGTCTGTCTGTCTGTCTGTCTGTCTGTCTGTCTGTCTGTCTGTCTGTCTGTCTGTCTGTCTGTCTGTCTGTCTGTCTATCTATCTATCTATCTATCTATCTATCTATCTATCTATCTATCTATCTATCTATCTATCTATCTATCTATCTATCTATCTATCTATCTATCTATCTATCTATCTATCTATCTATCCATCTGCTTACGCCGACCCAGTGGCCCACGTCTTCTATACAGCTTAAGCCACTATAGGTATTTGCTCGTGGTCGTGATGCCGTCGGACCGTTCCATCGTCGTCGTTCTATATTCGTGATCTCATTCTCGTCACGTCGCTGCCATCGCGCCTTCAGCGTCGACCCAGTTACTCAAGTTATCTAACAGCTTTGGGCACTAGGCATATGCACATGCTCGCGGTGCCTTCGTGGTCGTCGCATTGTCGTCCTCGCAGCTTCGTAATGCGACTCTCGTCGTGCCGTCATCTCTACGCCATCGTCGTCACACGTCGGCATCCGTTCGTCGCGACGCCTCCGCGGTGACGCAGTCTGTCTATCGCCATCGCTCCAACTGCGTGATCCGAGTCTCGCCATTGTGCCGTCGTCGACGCGCCATCCTCTTCGTTGTGCCGTCGTCTTCCAGTTGTCGTGCATTCGTTGTCATATACCGTCGCCGTCATTACGTCGTGTTGGCTCCATCGTCGGCACTCTAACTACACTACGTCGTCCAAATCTCTTAATGCCGCCGTCGTCACGCCTACCATCGTCCCACCATCGTCCCACCATTGTCCTCGTTCCCGTCCTTGTCACGCTGTCGTTTTACCATCACGACCACTTACCCGCCGTGGTTGCTCAGTGGCTATGGTGTTGGGCTGCTGACCACGAGGTGGCGGGATCGAATCCCGGCCACGGCGGCCGCATTTCGATGGCGGCCAAATGCGAAAACACCCGTGTACTTAGATTTAGGTGCACGTTAAAGAACCCCAGGTGGTCGAAATTTTCCGGAGTCCTGCACTACGGCGTGCCTCATAATCAGAAAGTGGTTTCGGCACGTAAAACCCCACAATTTAATTTTTTTTTTCACGACCACTTCAGTAACGTCGTCCCTTTGTCACTGTGCCATCGTCGTCGTTACCGCCTTCGTCGTTCCATCGACGTCACCATACTTCGTCGTCCTATCGTAATCGTGCGGTCATCGTTCGGTAGGGACAATGCCACGTTTGACACGCTATCGTCGTCATTGCTTCGTCGTCGCACGAGCGTCACGTGTTCCTTTTCCTAACGCCTCCGCGATGCAGTTGCGGTCCTTCTGTCGCCGTCGTGCGGGCTTTGCGATACAGTCGTTGTCACGCCACTGTCGTTGCACACTCGCCATCCGATTGCCCTCGTACCGTCGTCGTGCAATCTGAACCATACTGTCGCAGTACAACGCGGACAGCAGACAGACGTTCTTCAAGAACCGCAGGACCACTTGATGATGATGATGATGATGATGTCCTTGATGAGTTTGGCGCTTACCCACTCACGGGGATTGGCCAAGAGTCGGGCAGACTTTGCTTATGTTCAAAAACAAACAGGGCAGATACCCGTCTTCTTCATCCTCGCCGAATCTCACTGACCCACTAGACGAAGTCCGTTAATGTCCCTATCTTCGTTGTAGTCTGCATAGAATACACGCGTCAATACCATTGTCGTAACTCTAACTACGTCATCATCCGACTTCCGTCATGGGGTCGTCGCCATACCGGTCCTCATCACGCTGTTAATTGTTTCGCCATCGTACTCGCTTCGGTGACGACGTGCGTCACCCCATTGTCGCCATACTGCTTCGTCGCTCCAGTCGCCAACGCTTTTTGCTGGACTTGACGATTATATCCCGCAGAGGGCAGTCACCGCTAGACAGCGGTCTTGGAAGTTGGCGTCCGCTGCTCTTCACTGACCCTGACGTCACTATATCACAGCTTCCTTCTGTGCATGGCGTCCAAGTCTGCGTTTGTTCAGACAAGTAAACCGGCCAATCTGGCCGCCATCCTTCGCAAAATAAAAAGCCACACAGCGACGCCACAATGAGACCTTACGCATGACCGTGGTGACACGCTGAATCCGCGCGCATACAGGACAAACATAGCTGGAACCCATCGCAGCTAGTGCGAGTTAAACCATGCGACCACTGGCGCCTCCTGCCTCCTTGTGATTCGACCACTCCAGATATGCACGATTCATACTATACATCCAGTACACCTTTTTTTTTCACTTATAGATAGCGGTTTAGTGGCTGTGACGTTCGCTGTGCAAGTTCGATTACCGGACTGGCGGCCGCATACAGATGGCAGTGCAATGCAAAACGGTTCGTGAATTCGTTAGGGCTCTGGGAACGAGTTGAAAAAAGGCTTTTAGTACGCAAGAACCTGCTTCCTATAGGACGTTTGCTTTCCCTAATAATACGTCCAACATCGTGACTGGCCGAACCCTGCTCACGGACAATTCTGCCGCAAGAACATTTCTTTTCTTTTTGCCAGCTTGTATGGGCCTTCGTTATTAATATTACCGGGCATATTCCCTGCCATTTCTTTCGTTATAGGTAAGATAGTGCATGGAGGAACCGTTCTGGCCAGCAGTTTTTGTGCACCAAAGAATGTTCGAACCCAAGTCGTCGCACTTTAAGCGTTAGAAGGTGAATATAAACGTGTATTGCGGGGCATGACGTTAGCAGCACCTGCTCGTATATTTGTTACCCACGAAAATGGTCCACATACGTCCGCGTGTACGAAGCAGGGTTCGTTTATCGGGAAGAAACTGCTCGCAATAATCCTTCCTAAGTAAAAAAAAAGAAAGCATAAGAATTGTACTCAGTGAAGGAAAGTGTGGCAGTAAACACAACACACGAATTTGGACACACAAATATATATATATATATGTATATATATATATATATATATATATATATATATATATATATATATATATATATATATATATATATATATATATATATATATATATATATATATATATATATATATATATATATATAGAGAGAGAGAGAGAGAGAGAGAGAGAGAGACAGACAGACTTTGTATTAGAGAAAAATTTACAACGAGGAGGCGGGGTTCTATTATGGGCACTGTCAAATTCTGCCACGTTGTCGAATCCCACCGTGCTGCTGTTTTGAGCCAATCCGAAATGGCGTAACCGCGCTCTGAGCCAATACAGCACACCAGGCTGGCGAGGAGAATTGGAGCAAACGAAAAGCACAACACACACAGGGGAAGAAAATACAAAAGACAAGCGCTGACAACTGACAGGATGGCGCCGAATTCGGCAGTATGGAGAAATGTGACAATATCCATAACAGCGTACACCCCCAGGCTTCTTTTTTTTTTATGAAGTGTGTAATATAGACGTCGCCCCGATAGATTGTATGAATTCGTCTCTAAAAGGGCCCCAATATATATACCAGTCACGTTTAAACGTGTTTAAGGTTTCGAAGCAGAGGCGATGGTGAGCTCTCGTCACAGTAGACCTTCGCTCACCTTAGAATAGTCGCTATACGGCGACAACTCTGAGTGGAGTGAAGAAATACGCAGGAGAATGACATGAGTGAGTGAGTGAGTGAGTGAGTGAGTGAGTGAGTGAGTGAGTGAGTGAGTGAGTGAGTGAGTGAGTGAGTGAGTGAGTGAGTGAGTGAGTGAGTGAGTGAGTGAGTGAGTGAGTGAGTGAGTGAGTGAGTGAGTGAGTGAGTGAGTGAGTGAGTGAGTGAGTGAGTGAGTGAGTGAGTTAGTTATCGAGGTGGCTTTCTTGGGGAGCTTTCTGTATAAATACCCGCCTTTCGCCACCCGGAACTTCGGAGAGGAAGAAAGAAAGCAAAAAACGAAGAAACAAACTCCTCCATCACTTCCGACGTGAGAATCGCGCGCAGAGGTCACGTGAACCCGCCGAAACGTTCGCATTCGTCGTTTCCGGCCCCAGGAGGCATGCCCTTCCCCTCCCCTCACCCCCTCCCCCAAAGCCCGAGTTCGGCCCTCGAGATTCGCTATTCGCGTGACGAGTTGTCTGCGGAGCGACGTTGTTTTGCTACCCCTCCGAGCAAAGCCTCCGCCCCCCTCCCCCCCCCCCTGCAAGGGGCACCGACTGGAACTTCTGGTGGCATGCGTCCCAGCGTTACGCTTCGCAGTTCCATACAAGGCGAGATGGACGACGGGTCCGCGGTGTGGTCACGCTTGGCCGCCGATGCAGCGTGTGCTCGCGTTTACGCGTGCAGCATATGCGAAGAGGTGAAACGTGCACGTGAACTCGACCCATGCTCCCGTGTCACCTTCACAAAAAGCTTTCTTCGGACCGTCTGTCGAAAAAATGTGCAGATGAAATTGAACCTCGTTATAACGAAGTCCCATCCTGCACAAAAGGATACCTTACTTATATCAGGTATTCGCTGTAAGTCTGTATGCGTGACTCGCTGACGCAGGCGAGAAACGTTTTAGAGCTACTTCGTTGTATTCGATAATTCGCTCCGTGTTCTTCGTTATACCGAGGTTTCGCTGTATGTTTCTCTCTGTGAGGCCTGGAGATGTCTACAGACAGCGCATAGACTCGTGACTTTACACGCTGCTTTATTTTTATTGCACTCAATATATATATATATATAAGTCCTATGTATGTTTTTCTGTGCATTATATATATTGTATACTTTCTCTTTTGATTGATTCGATGTCCATCAAAGGGTTTCTTTAAAGCAGTAAAAGCGCGTGTTCTTTATGATGTATTGAAAGCTGGCGGGCATTCCGTATTAGCAGCAAAAACTGGCACGTATATGTCCCTCTATCCACCTAGAATTCTTCTTCTCGTTCAATCCGCCTGGACCGCTTTTATCAAAGAGGGCATAATGTTGCCTTGTTGCCCACTTTGATGTCTGTAAAGTAATCAGAAGCAAGCTTTGCACACTGGTACACTACGTGTAAGCGGCATGAGCATGTTTTTCGCATGTATTCATTGCGCTTATTGAGCACCCTCTGTAAGGGCCAGTGTTGCGGAGTGACAACTCCGCAGCTGGAATGGTTCCGGAATCATTCCAAGTTGTCAAACAACCGGAACGGAGAGGGAAATGAAGTGATGGAGCCAGTCGGGCGGATAAAATTGGTACGGAATGGGAGCCCGAGATTCCGGAATGGAGTCGGAATTCGATAGACACACAGTCCTGTAGCGCTAAATGTTACCTCTGAGCGAGGCTACGAAATGAATAAATGTGCCATTTAGACTATAGGCGAATGAATTAGATTGGATGTAGATTAGATCTGCACATAGGCAGAGAAATTCTTGCGAAAACCAAAACTGAGAAAAGGCTTTCTTTAAAGAACAATATATATTAGAGAGACTATAATAAAGTGCGTAACACTTATTGTAACGTTGGTAAAAGTTGAAGTTAACGTTTTTAGCCTCTATATAGGTACGCAAGTGCAAATAGTACACAAATATACAAAAAAAGCATGTCGTCTACTGGAACTGGAAGTCTGTAACAGATCATCCTAGCCACTCAATGAGTGGGAGATGCCCAACCCTCACCACTGTTTGGAGGAGTTAAAAGGGGTGGAATTAGGAGGATCATCACTCTCAGGGACGGAGCGGTGGGCCCCGTATGGCAACTCCGCAACCCTTGTACCGACATCAGCTTCTTTCAGGGCTCCCAATATCCTAACAATCTTCAGGGAGACAGGTGCTTTTCTGAAAAGTCTCAAAGGCTACGAATTTCGCATATATCGCACTGTGCACGTGATGCTAATAAACAGGCAAACTATTTTGCCAAACGTGACCATGGTAATTAGAACAAGATCGACTAAACAAGTTTTAAATATTTTTTAATTCAGGCTTCATAATCAGATTGGAGTGGGGGGGAGCTGCTATAGCTCCCTAAAGCTTTCCATTCAGTCGTTTCTGGCACGCTAGACATCCTGTCTAACTACGTTTCGTTTATTTATTTTGTTTTTCGCGCTCTGTATTTGGCGCGTTAATACGTTCCACGAAACCAGCGGTTTCCTTTGTAGCTTCGCGCTAAAGTCGAGTGGGTGGCTACTTGACTCTTTCGTGGAACTCCGTCCGCCTTGCGGGCTTCCGCAAAACCGGTTCGCCAAGAGCCAACACCGTCCATAGGGAGGGGGGGGGGGGGGAAGTCACTAAAGTGTAAATCCACAGGTTTCTTCTATTTATTTCATTTTATTTGTATTTGAAAATACTGTCAGTGCTCTAGCGAGGATCGTTACAGAAGTGGGAACAAATTACCAACGTTACAAAAGCATAGGTAACAACTCACACAAGAAAAAAATTTCAAAAACTGCGCAACTGTCTCTTACTTTCATGGGAACAATCGTAGTGTATATATGTACATGCAATATACAACATTAGAATACTGTGGTTTCAAATGAGAAGAACACAGGAACGGACCAAGAAAAGAAACGTTAAATGGAAAGCCTACAAGTAGACGTAAGTGGTTATCCCCGTATTCATAAATGCGTCTTAACTTGAAACCCACGCTTGGCTTGATTTAAATGAGGCCTATCGGGAACGCTAGCCTCCCCCCCCCCCCCCCGTATTCAGAAACGTATTGTAACATTAAATCCACGCTTGACTTGATTTAAACAACGCGTGTCGTGAACGCACCGAAGCAAACGCAATGAGCGTCTTGGGCGCGTTCTCACCAGGCGTCGCCTACACATAGTATGCACGTGACGTCACATCCGCTGCTGTCGCGTGCTTCCGCTACCTTCCGCCATCTTGGGGAACGTTATCAACGTGCGCGCCCATAGGCCTATAGGTTCCCCAACATGGCGCCGCCGTAAACCGGAAGTCGCTGAGTATCCTTGAATGACGTACACCCGGCGACAAAATATTACGGACCATAAAATCTAAGAAAAAGCTGAATATCTCCGCAACCTCACAAACCAATCTGGTATTTGCATTTTGGACCTCGACTAGAATATGCTAACAACGTTGTCGTGGGCAGTTTTAGTGGTTACTGCTACAGGCTGCTCGGGAATTGAACGTTTTCGGAGATCCCGTGGTCCATTTTATTCTGTCCGCGACTGTACGTGCATACTATGTATATCAAGTCGAGCACGGGCTTCAAGTTCTAAGCTTCAAGCTTCAAGCTGTCATTCTAAGCTTCAAGTTAAGATGCACTTCCTGTTGGGAGCTTGAAGCCGGACCTTTCGGCGCACAGCTACGACGTCGTCGCCCTCTCACGTTGCCCCCGTTCGTTCGCTCCTCGCAGGTGCAAGCCCTCGCAGCTGTGGTCCCTGGGCCTGTTCCTCCTGCTAGTCCTGTGCGCCCACGGTGCCTCGGGCTTCCTCACCGGCAGGGGGAGCGGCGGCGGCGGCGGCGGAGGCGGCGCCCTGGCCGCCTCGTCCTTCCTGCGCTCCCTGTGGAAGCGCGCCTCGATGCGGGCCTCGATGCGCAACTCGATGCGCGACTCGCCCATCTACTACGTCAGCACGTTCGTGCGCAACAAGTCGCCCGCGCAGCAGCAGGCGGCCGCGCTGTCGCCCCTCTTCAAGATACCCATCGAGTTCATGTCGAACGCGAGGCCGCTGGACGTGAGTGCATTGTTTTTGTTTTTAACGCGACAGCGTTAAGGAGCTCGTGTCGCAGAAAAGCCGGTGTCGTCGGCGTCGGTGTCCGCGGCGTTGGCCGTGAGCGATAAATCACGGCAGGCACTTCATAAATAAAAAGCAACTTCCAAGATGGGCTGGGTTGCAATCGAACCAGGGTCTCCGGAGTGTGAGACGGAGACGCTATTGTTGTTGTTTGTTTGCTTCGTTTAACTTTGTTTCGCCGTTTCCTCGTCAGATTGAGAGGAAGTTGGGACAAGCGGGAAAGAAAAAAAGAAAGCTTCAAAGAGGTCCCGAAACCCTCCCAAACAGTTCGCACGGCACTCAGATACATGCAAAGTGACGTGTCAGTAATAAAAACGTCACAGAAGCAGTTTAAGGGGACACTAAAGCGAAATAATAAATCAGTTTAGACTAATGTAGCATTGTTTGAGAACCCTGCAGGCAGTCATTTCAAAGATATTGTTTGATTATTGGATGAGCAAAAGAAGGCCCAAGTATCAGCATTTGAATTTCGCGCCGAAACCCCAGCGCCGGTACGTCAACGTGACGTCAGGGATTCCAAAGTATGTTTTCGCATTTGGGCCGCGTTGGCTGAATAAAGGTTCCCGAAACTTGCCATGTTTAATATTTGGTTCCTTTAGAACACAATGTAGTCAATTTGTACCGCTATATATAATTAGTAGGCCCTAGAAGATGCCATCAAAATCCATGACGTCACAGCCCCCAGGTGCGGGAACTTAAGTAGGCGTCGCCACCCGTATCTCGTTGTTGCGCTTTTTATAGCTTCCCGAACGTCTTATCGTTGTAAGAGTGGTGTTTTTGGTGTTGTAGAATGGTAATTTACCGATGCAGAAGAAATCATTTTTCACTTTAGTGTCCCTTTAACGGTTTGCGAACCACCTAATCTCACGTGCCAACGCAAATGCATACACGCACGACGGCATAGACAACCTGGGACAACAGTAAAGTCTTGAGCTAGAACAAATGAGAAATGCAATCATTCAGCGAATCGAAAATAATACGTGCGTGCGTGCGTGTGTGTGTCTCCAAGTTTCTGCCCCGTACGTCAGCACCGGCAGAATGCATTGATTGTACACCTTTCTTTTTAATGATAATGGTAAGCTCCCAGTCAGCAACTGACAATGTCTGCCGAATGCGCTCCAACCCACTTTCATTCTTCTGTAAATTTTCTTCTCGTGATCAGGCGCCCCTGTGAGTAATTGACCTAGGTAAACGTACTCCTTCACAGACTCGAGGCTGACTGGCGATCCTGAACTCTTGTTCCCTAGCCCCGCTATTGATCATTATCTTTGTCTTCTGCATATTAATCCTCAACCCCACTCTTCTACTCCCTCTGTTAAGGTGCTCAATCATTTGTTGTAGCTCGTCCCCACTGTTGCTGAACAGGACAATGCCATCTGCAAATCGAAGGTTGCTGAGATATTCGCCGTTGATCCTCACTCCTAGGCCTTCCCAGTTTAAGAGCTTGAAAATTACTTCCAAGCAGGCACTGAATAGCATTGGAGAGACTGTGTCTCCTTGTCTGACCCCTTTCTTTATAGGTAGGTTTCTACTTTTCTTGTGGAGAATCAAGGTAGCTGTAGAGTCCTTGAAGATATTTTCGAAGATATTCACGTAAGCCTCCTATTCTCCTTGATTACGTAATGCTTCTATCACTGCTGATATCTCTACTGAATCAAATGCCTATTCGTAATCTATGAAAGCCATATAGAGAGGCTGATTGTGCTCTGCGGATTTCTCAATTACTTTATTGATGACACGGATGTGATCTATGGTAGAGTATTCCTTCCTGAAACCTGCCTGTTCCCTTGGTTAACTAAAGTCCAGTGTTGCCTTCATTCCATAGGAGATTATATAGGTGAATATAGGTGAAGTACGGTAATGGGCCTATAATTTTTCACTTCATTGTCTCCCTTTTTGTGCATTAGTATAACGTTGGCATTCTTCAAGTTCTCTGGGACCCTTGAAGTCAATAGACAGTTCGTATAAAGGGCAGCTGGTTTTTCAAGCATTATGTCTCCTCCATCTTTGATTAAATCGACTGGTAGTCCATCTTCTAATGCCGCGTTTCCCCGTTTCATGTCTTGCAAGGCCCTTCTAACGTCATCGCTATATATATATAGTTATAGAAAGAGCGTCTGTAACCTGTTCATTACTACTTCGAATGGAAATATCGTGGCTGCTTTGGGCACTGTACATGTCAGTATAGAATTCATTCGCTGCTTTTACTATATCTTCGAGATTGCTGATGATATTACCCTGCTTATCTTTCAGTGCATACATGTTGGTTTGTCCAATGCCAAGTTTCCGTCTCACTAATTTCAGGCTGCGTCCACTTTTTTTTTTTTACTGCTTCCTCAGTCTTTGTCACGTTATATTTTCGAATGTCCCTAATTTTCTCCTTGTTGATCAGTTTTGACAGTTCCGCGAATTCTATCTGATCTCTTGAAAGGATATATCCGTAGCGCAAGTATACACGGAAAGACGATAAGCCCCGGACAAAGTGCGAACATGTTGGTAACAATGGCAACACCAACAAGGCCAAATTGTTCCGAGTGACTCCTCATTGGGGGCAGCTGAACAAATTGGCCCAGGCTCACCCTCTCATGATCCAATGTTGATGGGCCTACACATCACCGTGAACCGACACGGAGCACGGTAGAAACCAGTCCTGCACAGGCTGCATTAGGCTTAAAACAGCTCAAACGAGCGCTTCATTAAGCGCTCGTTTTAAAATAAAGGAACATTAAAAGCATTTTAAAATAAACGAACATTAGGTTACATTACAATATTACGCTTCTGCGATAGCAGAAGGCGATCGCCCTTGCCGCACGTGACAGAAGGCATGACAGAAGGCGTGACAGAAGGCGTGACAGAAGGCGTGACAGAAAAACAACATGACCGTTGGCGACGCCTCGCGGACGTTATGGCACCAGTTGACGTAAGCACCCTCTAACGGCCTCTGTACTCGCGCATGGTTTAATTTCTTTCCGGTAAAGCATTACCCGTTACATTCTAAAAAAGCCGGAAACTCAACCTACGCTGCGTTTCGAGAAGTCTTCCTGTGCCAAAACGTCCCAAATACGAGATAGTACTTTGAAATTCGTGAGGCCATGGCGATCTAACTTGTACTTGAAGTCTCACGATGCTACTGCCCATGCAATTATATTGTAAAGGTTATATGTTTGACTGGCATGTGGGAATTGACACATATGGCGCATGTGACGCTCCTCGGATCTCCAAAGCGCGGGGGGCAGCAGTCGACTGATGTCCACTGTTTCACTGATCTCGATACCAACCCGTCGGCTGAGCAATATTCACTCGAAACGCTCGACGGGAGTATGTAAACTCACTTCCCGAGCTGACAATCATTCTGCAACTTCCACTGTGGTCTACCAGCCCTGCTAAAGCAATGCACCCGTAACACCTCGTCCCTACAGTAAGACGCTCGAAATATTTAGCATATCATGACCGTGGGCGCAAATAGCGGCGGTTGCGAAAGCTAATAGCGAATAATAATGCATCTTCTTATTGGGGGTCAGCGGTCCGCACTACTCGTTCCCACCGCAGCGGCGATTTCGTCTGCTTACAGCCGAGGCAACAGAAAACAAAGAAAGCAAATATGTGCAAGAGGAGCATCACGCAAGGCCCCGGAAGCTCCGCGCCCACTGCAACGCACGTCCGGCAACTGGGTGCGTCGACATACAGAGCCGTATGAGTCCCGAATGCCCGCTTTACCCAGTGAACTGCTGGCTGTGTTATTTCGCCTTTATTGGGCAGCCCCGTGCGAACATCCGCCTGTCCGTCCAAGTCAGCCCCTGAGGCCTCTAACTCGTTAGCGCCGTCGCCGGCACCTCAAGACCGGGCGCGGGAGTCGGTGATCATCACGTCGTCTGCTCCGCATGGGCCGAACTTCTTCGCGTCGTCTGCTATATGGCACGTCTGCTTTAGCGCGTCGTCTGCTAGCTGCCGCGGCCGGTCGTCTGCTGGCAAAATCGCCTGCTGCCGACGCACCCCCATGTTCAGTTCCAAGTCGTCACTCGCCGCCGCCGCCCTGACCCCGCCTTCCCTGTGTTTAAGAGAGCTGGCACGCTCTTCTCGCCGAAGCATGCCCACCTTCTATCGGCGCGGTCAAGGCTACTGCTGTGCGCACAGGAAACCTCGAGGCGATTCAGCAGACGTTCTTCGTCTGCTCTTGCGTTTGTTTCGTTTCCGCTTTCCTGTTTGGTTCGTTACGTCAGAGACTTGCTGGCGGGCCAGACGACGTGCGCTAGAGATGAGCAAGATTTTTTTTTTTTTCGAATGACCGTAAGGAAAGTTCCGTTCTGAACAAAGGGCTTTCCATATTCCTCGATGATGATGCTGCTGACAGCTCGTCCCAAGTGATGTCATCGCCGGTATCGCTTGCTTTACAGAGATCCTTATATTCTTAATAAGGAAAATCAACGGTCCGCAGTCCCGCCATTAAGGGTCTACTTTTGGCAGCCGTTTCAATCGTCGAAAGGTTATTTCAGCGAGCGCGCCAAATCGACACCTCTCGGATAACAGAGGGCTTGCATGCACTGGCCCATGACGTCACGCAGAAAGACTGGAGTACGTGAGCAATTTTTTTTAGACATGGTTGTCGTAGGACGACGTCACTGCCCGGAAGTGGAGTAAACAGAAACAGCTACCTTCATAAAACACTGATGTGATGGCTTCATTATCAAATATATGTAACGTACGCTGTGAACGGTGTTCAAGCAGCTGCATCCATAACGCTTATATACGCATCACAAGCAGCAATTAACCTACTAAATAAGCCACACGCTTGCACTGTCGTCTACCGTACAGTGTAGCAGGGTCCTGGCAGCTTTTTTTTTTTTCTTCTTTTTGACGCGCGACTAGCGAGATATAAGGCGAGCGAAAATTTCGTAGCTGGACAAACATATCAACTTTCACCGTGCCTGTCATTCAAGCTGCCGTAGAAGAGAATAGAAGAGAGAAGGCTACGACTACCGACAGCTCTTGAGACCACACTGATGACGACCCGATGCAAAGGAATTAACCCTCCGCGAAACCGGTCCTATTGCATCATCGCGTGCATTTACTACACAGCCTCTCGTTTCTTAAACAACCAAACTGCCGTTGCACCTAACACCGCGGCCCCATCAAGGTGAGCGTCGGCACACATTTCTTCTCGCTTTTAGTTTTTTTTTTTAATATTCTCTTTTCGCGAACGCAATTCCCAGCAGCCCAGCAATTCGTGGATCGCGTTCCGCTTCGCTTCCGCCGATGCGATGCCGGTCGTCGGCGGCACGGAATAAACATCGCCCTCGCAATAAAGACCGCGCCAGTTCGGAATCTCCGGAGCTTGCATTGCAGGGCAGGCGTATATGGAGTGTGCCGGCAAAGCTTCGCAGGAAGACAAAAATATAGTAAGGAAACAGACTCCCGTCGATTCCTCCAGGTCTGAAACTCATTTTGCTGCGACAGCAGCGAGCTGTCACCAGCGGACGCAGCCACATCTTCTCGAGAACGACTTCTTCTTTGCAATACGCGGCATGACATCGCGTTCGTCGGCCACAGTGAGTGAGTGAGTGAGTGAGTGAGTGAGTGAGTGAGTGAGTGAGTGAGTGGGTGAGTGAGTGAGTGGGTGAGTGAGTGAGTGAGTGAGAAGGTGAGTGAGTGAGTAGGTGAGTGAGTGAGTGAGTGAGTGAGTGAGTGAGTGAGTGAGTGAGTGAGTGAGAAGGTGAGTGAGTGAGTAGGTGAGTGAGTGAGTGAGTGAGTGAGTGAGTGGGTGAGTGAGTGAGTGGGTGAGTGAGTGAGTGAGTGAGAAGGTGAGTGAGTGAGTAGGTGAGTGAGTGAGTGAGTGAGTGAGTGAGTGAGTGAGTGAGTGAGTGAGTGAGAAGGTGAGTGAGTGAGTAGGTGAGTGAGTGAGTGAGTGAGTGAGTGAGTGGGTGAGTGAGTGAGTGGGTGAGTGAGTGAGTGAGTGAGTGAGAAGGTGAGTGAGTGAGTGAGTGAGTGAGTGAGTGAGTGAGTGAGTGAGTGGGTGAGTGAGTGAGTGAGTGAGTGAGTGAGTGAGAAGGTGAGTGAGTGAGTAGGTGAGTGAGTGAGTGAGTGAGTGAGTGAGTGAGTGAGTGGGTGAGTGAGTGAGTGAGTGAGTGAGTGAGTGAGTGAGTGAGTGAGTGAGTGAGAAGGTGAGTGAGTGAGTAGGTGAGTGAGTGAGTGAGTGAGTGAGTGAGTGGGTGAGTGAGTGAGTGGGTGAGTGAGTGAGTGAGTGAGTAGGTGAGTGAGTGAGTGAGTGAGTGAGTGAGTGAGTGAGTGGGTGAGTGAGTGAGTGAGTGAGTGAGTGAGTGAGTGAGTGAGAAGGTGAGTGAGTGAGTAGGTGAGTGAGTGAGTGAGTGAGTGAGTGAGTGAGTGAGTGGGTGAGTGAGTGAGTGGGTGAGTGAGTGAGTGAGTGAGAAGGTGAGTGAGTGAGTGAGTGAGTGAGCGAGTGAGTGATCGAGTGAGTGAGTGAGTGAGTGAGTGAGTGAGTGAGAAGGTGAGTGAGTGAGTAGGTGAGTGAGTGAGTGAGTGAGTGAGTGAGTGAGTGAGTGAGTGGGTGAGTGAGTGAGTGGGTGAGTGAGTGAGTGAGTGAGAAGGTGAGTGAGTGAGTAGGTGAGTGAGTGAGTGAGTGAGTGAGTGAGTGAGTGAGTGAGTGAGTGAGTGAGAAGGTGAGTGAGTGAGTAGGTGAGTGAGTGAGTGAGTGAGTGAGTGAGTGAGTGGGTGAGTGAGTGAGTGGGTGAGTGAGTGAGTGAGTGAGAAGGTGAGTGAGTGAGTGAGTGAGTGAGCGAGTGAGTGATCGAGTGAGTGAGTGAGTGAGTGAGTGAGTGAGTGAGTGAGAGAGTGAGTGATCGAGTGAGTGAGTGAGTGAGTGAGTGAGTGATCGAGTGAGTGAGTGAGTGAGTGAGTGAGTGAGTGAGTGAGTGAGTGAGTGGGTGAGTGAGTGAGTGAGTGAGCGAGCGAGCGAGCGAGTGAGTGAGTGAGTGAGTGAGTGAGTGAGTGAGTGAGTGGGTGAGTGAGTGATCGAGTGAGTGAGTGAGTGAGTGAGCGAGTGAGTGATCGAGTGAGTGAGTGAGTGAGTGAGTGAGTGAGAGAGTGAGTGATCGAGTGAGTGAGTGAGTGAGTGAGTGAGTGAGCGAGCGAGCGAGTGAGTGATCGAGTGAGTGAGTGAGTGAGCGAGCGAGCGAGCGAGTGAGTGAGTGATCGAGTGAGTGAGAGAGTGAGTGAGAGTGAGTGAGTGAGTGAGCGAGTGAGTGAGTGAGTGAGTGAGTGAG
The DNA here is from genome assembly GCF_038994185.2 of Dermacentor albipictus. Taxonomy (NCBI): domain Eukaryota; kingdom Metazoa; phylum Arthropoda; class Arachnida; order Ixodida; family Ixodidae; genus Dermacentor; species Dermacentor albipictus. The sequence goes on along the minus strand of NC_091828.1, from coordinate 98,157,940 downwards.
TGAGTGATCGAGTGAGTGAGTGAGTGAGCGAGCGAGCGAGCGAGCGAGTGAGTGAGTGATCGAGTGAGTGAGAGAGTGAGTGAGAGTGAGTGAGTGAGTGAGCGAGTGAGTGATCGAGTGAGTGAGTGAGTGAGTGAGCGAGCGAGTGAGTGAGTGATCGAGTGAGTGAGAGTGAGTGAGTGAGTGAGCGAGTGAGTGATCGAGTGAGTGAGTGAGTGAGCGAGCGAGCGAGCGAGTGAGTGAGTGAGTGAGAGAGTGAGTGAGAGTGAGTGAGTGAGTGAGTGAGTGAGTGAGTGAGTGAGTGAGTGAGTGAGTGAGTGAGTGAGTGAGCGAGCGAGCGAGCGAGTGAGTGAGTGATCGAGTGAGTGAGAGAGTGAGTGAGAGTGAGTGAGTGAGTGAGCGAGTGAGTGATCGAGTGAGTGAGTGAGTGAGTGAGTGAGTGAGTGAGTGAGTGAGTGAGTGGGTGAGTGAGTGATCGAGTGAGTGAGTGAGTGAGCGAGCGAGCGAGCGAGTGAGTGAGAGAGTGAGTGAGAGTGAGTGAGTGAGTGAGTGATCGAGTGAGTGAGTGAGTGAGCGAGTGAGTGATCGAGTGAGTGAGTGAGTGAGTGAGTGAGTGAGTGAGTGAGTGAGTGAGAGAGTGAGTGAGAGTGAGTGAGTGAGTGAGCGAGTGAGTGATCGAGTGAGTGAGTGAGTGAGTGAGTGAGTGAGTGAGTGAGTGGGTGAGTGAGTGATCGAGTGAGTGAGTGAGTGAGCGAGCGAGCGAGCGAGTGAGTGAGAGAGTGAGTGAGAGTGAGTGAGTGAGCGAGTGAGTGATCGAGTGAGTGAGTGAGTGAGTGAGTGAGCGAGCGAGCGAGTGAGTGATCGAGTGAGTGAGTGAGTGAGCGAGCGAGCGAGCGAGTGAGTGAGTGATCGAGTGAGTGAGAGAGTGAGTGAGAGTGAGTGAGTGAGTGAGCGAGTGAGTGAGTGAGTGAGTGAGTGATCGAGTGAGTGAGTGAGTGAGCGAGCGAGCGAGCGAGCGAGTGAGTGAGTGATCGAGTGAGTGAGAGAGTGAGTGAGAGTGAGTGAGTGAGTGAGCGAGTGAGTGATCGAGTGAGTGAGTGAGTGAGTGAGCGAGCGAGTGAGTGAGTGATCGAGTGAGTGAGAGAGTGAGTGAGAGTGAGTGAGTGAGTGAGCGAGTGAGTGATCGAGTGAGTGAGTGAGTGAGCGAGCGAGCGAGCGAGTGAGTGAGTGAGTGAGTGAGTGAGCGAGTGAGTGATCGAGTGAGTGAGTGAGTGAGTGATCGAGTGAGTGAGTGAGTGAGCGAGCGAGCGAGCGAGTGAGTGAGTGATCGAGTGAGTGAGAGAGTGAGTGAGAGTGAGTGAGTGAGTGAGTGAGTGATCGAGTGAGTGAGTGAGTGAGCGAGCGAGCGAGCGAGTGAGTGAGTGATCGAGTGAGTGAGTGAGAGAGTGAGTGAGAGTGAGTGAGTGAGTGAGTGAGCGAGTGAGTGATCGAGTGAGTGAGTGAGTGAGTGAGCGAGTGAGCGAGCGAGTGAGTGAGTGATCGAGTGAGTGAGAGAGTGAGTGAGAGTGAGTGAGTGAGCGAGTGAGTGAGTGAGTGAGTGAGTGATCGAGTGAGTGAGTGAGTGAGCGAGCGAGCGAGCGAGTGAGTGAGTGATCGAGTGAGTGAGAGAGTGAGTGAGAGTGAGTGAGTGAGCGAGTGAGTGAGTGAGTGAGTGAGTGAGTGAGTGAGTGAGTGAGTGAGTGAGTGAGTGAGCGAGCGAGTGAGCGAGTGATCGAGTGAGTGAGAGAGTGAGTGAGAGTGAGTGAGTGAGTGAGCGAGTGAGTGATCGAGTGAGTGAGTGAGTGATCGAGTGAGTGAGTGAGTGAGTGAGTGAGTGAGTGAGTGAGTGAGTGAGTGAGAACTTTATTTAGGTCCTGAAGAGAAAGAATTGAATCAATCCGGCGGCTCCACGTAGGTCGGGGCCGGTAGACAGAGTCATTCGGCAGCGGGCCCGGGCCCTCTGGACAGCCCTGAGCTGAGCGAAGAGCTCTGTGCTTCTGAGCGCTGAGTCCCAGGAGGACTGGTCAGGAAAGTCCGTGCCCGCGTTGGCAGGGCACAGCCAGAGCATGTGTTCGAAGTTGTTGTATTTGCGGCCGCAGTGTGGTCATTCAGTACAAAGGTCTGGATTCATCCTGCTTAGTGTCGTTGGTGTGATGTATGTCCTAATCTGCAACTGTCTGTAAGTGACGGCCTGTGCTTTCTTGAGCTTTGGGTGAGGAGGAAAAATTCTTCGTACTCACACAATACTGCCTTGCTGCGGCTGTTCAAAGTTCTTCCTCGCTACCCCGCTGCGATCGCCGTCGCTTCTTGTTGTTGCACTATACACTGCCATGTTCGGGCGCGTACGCATCGACCGCTCCACGGGTTTTCCACAAGATGGCGCCGAAACCTGGGGGCGAACCAAGGACCTATGTGGAGACGTGAGAAAGGAGCACGCTGGAAGAGCGGTGTCGACGTACCAACATGGCGATTTAGTGGGGACAACAAAAGTGGAGACGACGACAGCGAGATGCAAGAAGTTCCAGCAGTGGCCTCCGTGATCCGTACGCAGGCGTCGCCAATCTCGGAGTCTGTGTGACGCAGGTACAACACCGCGCACAAATTACCACGGCCCCGAATGTTGCGCGGGGGGTCCCGTGGTTGGTGACACGGAGTTCCCCACTAAAATCGCACAAGAGAAAGAAAGAGGCAGCAGCTCTGGCACCCAGATCGTTTGGCTATAACGCGGGAATGATGGTTTCTGCTTGAACTAGTCTGGCCTTCATGTTTGTGACTTCGGACGTTCTTGCGGCTTTGTTTACAGCTGTTTACCACCCTTTATTGGCCCAAATTGCGTAGCGATGCTATTTTGTTGCCGAACTTTCGTACAGAGACAGTACGTGGCAGCTTTCAAATCCAAAAAGAACAAGTCTTTAAGAAAGCAAGTTCTTTCTACGAAAATTCCATAAACAATCTATCGCGTATCTAAATTGATTTGTGCAGTGAAAGACGTTAAGTAATTGTCAGAAACAAAATAGCACCCATAAACTGTCTTTTTTTTTCCTTCGGCAACATACCATTAGACCCGAAGGCTGTCAGGAATGGTGTGGTAACGCCAATGAAATATGTTTACTGTAATTAACTAAATCTATTTTGTTTATTACTTCAGCGCACATTTAATTGCAAGAATGGCGCCGGTGAGTCCACGACGGGCCTCTATACTTAGTACAGGAATCCTGCTACTACAGCGCCCTGTTTCGCAATTCCCGTCCCCAAAATGTCACGGAAATGCATCGCTATAAACAGTCGTCATTTTCCCGCGAAGCCTACATCCCAGGAACATTGAACCGAAGTTAACGAATCGCACCACTTCCGAAGCCCCGATTCAAACACCTTGTTTGCTCGGGTACCTCTGCTTGCGGAGGTTAATTGAAAACACACCACAAGTGGGCGGCTAGCTTGCTCAAATGCCGCCTGCTTAAATGACGTCTCCTGCTAAAGTGGCAGGCTTGGGATGGCTAATCTGACTCAAACAAAAAAGAGAGAGAGGTTTCGGTGAAAAAATTCCATTTATCTAGCCTTGTTGCTTTTAATTGCTTTCGTTGTCCATGGGTGACGTTGGACCAGCGGCAGCCTCTTGAGTGATGGAGCGGCCAGTCGCGAGGCAATATGCGAGTATTCGCGGGCTTCTTTCACGCCGCGGAAAGACACTTTTATGTGGCACGTACTGAGCAACGGAAAGCCGTATCGGGGTTTTTTTTTTTTCATGTTGCGCTACTATTTTCTCATTGACACTTTTCATCTAACTATAATATTTGAGAAGTTCATCAATTAATTAAGAATCATTATGTAATTCGGCGGAATGCAAAAAATAATCATCTGAGTATTTCCAAGCTACGGCAAACGACAGTACCTTGGTTCTGCCCAGCTACGTGGCATTTGTGTATTTTGAAACCTTGGTGCATGATAGTTGGGACTCCCTGTGTATACACAGTTGCGGAGAGGCGTCCCCTTTTCTTGAAATAGAAGTTTATCCATTGATTCATTCACTCGATAGATAGATAGATAGATAGATAGATAGATAGATAGATAGATAGATAGATAGATAGATAGATAGATAGATAGATAGATAGATAGATAGATAGATAGATAGATAGATAGATAGATAGATAGATAGATAGATAGATAGATAACGGAAGCTTCCCAACTGGCATGATTCAAGAGCTCCTCATGGAACGAGATGTCGTCTGCTGGCGCGTACCGCAGCAGACGTCACGGCGCGCTTTCAAGCGCGTCCGCCGCGCATTTCCGGCGCTGTCGGCGTGACGCACGCACGGGCGCACACGCCGCCACCTGCCTCTGCCGCTGCGCGCTAAAGTAAGGCACAGCTTCCTAAACCGGCGACCCCGCCGCTGGCCGACAGACCCGGTCTTCACGTCCGGGGAGGGCGAGCACAAGTGGGCGTGGGTAATGAGCGGCCTTCGACGCGTGCGCCCGTGATACAGCAGCGTTGCGATTCCGGGCAGCAATGCAGCAGGGCCCAGCAGATCGTCGACGTATGAGCTTCCTCTCCATACGATACGGGGGCGCGGCCAGTCGTCGCCTCCGGGTGTGCGCGTTGTCTGTGTGCCTGTGCCCCCCGTTCGTGTGCATCTATGCGCGCATGCGCATACGGGCTTCGAGAGTGCGTTTGATTTCTCTGTGTAGGGTTGTGTGTGCACGTGCTTACATGTGTGCGCGCGATTCTATGACTGTGCGAGTGCATCCGTATGTCCATTAAATGCCTGTACGCGTGTTAGTTTGTGGCCTCATTGCCGTCTGTCTGTCTGTCTGTCTGTCTGTCTGTCTGTCTGTCTGTCTGTCTGTCTGTCTGTCTGTCTGTCTGTCTGTCTGTCTGTCTGTCTGTCTGTCTGTCTGTCTGTCTGTATGCGTGTGACCGACCCTCGTGGAGGTGTAATCGTACACAACGCGTGCGTGTGAACCCACCGTATTTCCGCGTGTGTTATCCGCGGCGTATAGAGTCATGAGAAGAGATGTGCAGTGTCATAGCGCTGTACGCCGAGGCCCGCAGGCCTTACCCAGAACCGGAATGCATGGAAACGCTGCGTCGGTGTATTTTTTTATGCATAGGATGCGACTAATGTGCTGTGAAGCATTTATTCGAGTCCACCTTGAGCAACCACACCGATAGGAAGGGAGATTACGCCCTTAATGACCAGGTTGACTAAGGTTTCGGCGAACCGCCTGCAGCCGGGGTCGGTGTCGGCTGAACTGGGAAGAGAATCTGTCGCTGTTAGTTGCCTATATAGTGAAAAGTTTATAGTGTTCGTTATGCAGTCAAATACTTCCCCCCACGCGACGATTCGTACTGTTAACCATCGGCCTAAACCATCGACATCATCCTCAGCCTCAGCACTCTGCTGGACGAATACTTGAATACTTATACCGGAAATCTTCATTTACCGCTGCTCAGTGCCAACAGATGGCGCTATTCCGGACACTATCGATATCCACCACGTTGAAGAAATCGCCACATTGGAGTTTTGAGCCAGTCACGGAAGCCGTAGCAGCCCCGCGAGCCAATCGGAAGTGACCAGATGACGAAGTCAACAATATGGAGGAATTCGCATTGCAGAATAGCTACCAAAGTCTTATTACCCCTCCCCCCCCCCACACACACACACCTCTACCGGGGAGCTTCGTAATGCCACCACGTGGCGTCGCCTTTGACGGCATTTTCTCACCGTCACCTAGCACTCACCGTCAACGTCACTGCCACCTAGCATAGTGACGTTTGTCACAGTCGCCTGTCAAATCGTCAAATATAGCAGGGCTCGGTGACTTTCTCCCCGCCCCATTTCAATGTGGATGCCAATAAATTATCATCATCATCATCACCTCTTCCCTTGGCATCCGCTCTGTCTGTTCTCCTAATAAACCGCCCGCACGCTTATTACTTAACGCATCGCGTGAACCTGCCCAAACTGTGTGTCTTCTTGTCCCCGCCCAGGCTATCGTCTATTGTCCGAAGCACAATGGGTGCTGCTACCTCTCGATTTCTTAACATTATACGTATGTCTGCCGTTTTTCACTTTCATTACTGGATTTTCTCTCTTTTTCACATAAAGCTTCCTACAAAATTTACTGGGAGAACTATGGCGCTAGTGCCCCCGGAAACTGCAGCCGGCGTGGCAATGATGCGCGGAACACGCATTGGCCTAAAACGTCGTCCTTTTGTCCTCAAACGGCTTTGTGGTTTTGCTAATTGGTCATCTTCAGCGAAACATACCGTTATAAATGGAACAATTCGCAATGATTACGCATGTAGCTAGAGAATATTGCCTTGGTGACCTTAGAAACTTGGAACGATACTAGCGTAATACACAATGTCACGGGCACTTTTGAAGTCACAAGCACGAAAATCAGACAAATTCATGTAATAAGCATAATTTCCATTCTAGCTGAACATGGGTAGATGGATGGATGTTATGAGCGTCACCTCTGAAACGGGGCGGTGGGTGGCGCCACCATGCCACAGCACCAGAGATCCCTCTATATTAGTTCATGGTGGAAAGTATATGATCTTTCTTATAGTTATGATGACTGTCATCAAAAGCGGCCGAACAAGGTAAGCAAATGGCTTCCGACTGGAGCCAACGTTTCTACAAGGCGACTTCTTTTCGTCGAGACGAAGACGTCTTGTAGTCGACTTGCCTCCGCCCTAACGAAGACGAGTGCCCTTGACGAAACGTTGGCTACCGGCACAATGCTTGCCTTGTTCGGACATTATTTGTCACTACGTCTTCATCTTACTGTGACGCCCTTTGCCTAGCTCACGTCGTAATATGCCCGACGTCAACTGTTACCCTGCACTGCGAATGGCTGTGATCGCGTGCACGTTCTCTGTGTCTCGACTTTCTTGAAGCTGGCCGGAAACCCAGAGCCCACGTGTACCGCTACCACGCCTCCGATACAAAAGAGAGGTTTAGCTTGTCCGGTATTCCGGTAAAACGCAGGCGGACGGGGCATTGGGGCGTTGGGGCAGCAACACGATTATATCAGTGCCGAAAATTTGCACCAGCAGCGAAGAAGAATACGCTCGGTTAATGCAATATTAACTGTTGCTGTCTGTTTGAGCACTGCGCCACCAGGTGGCTGCACCATGCAGTCCGCTCACGTTTACGCCTCCGCCCCAACTCCCCGGGCGTCCGCCTGCGTTTAACCGGAATACCGGAAAAGCTAAACCTCTCCAATAGAGACTTTTAGCGTGTCCGGTATTCGGGCAAGCGCGGGCGGTTTTCCGGTTTAGCGGGGGCGCCAACCTGAGCGGCCAGATTGGTGGCGCCAGCTGGTGGCGCAAAGCTCAACCACACAAACACAGAGCTAATTACTATATTCTGCTTAGCTGCTGGCGTAAATTTTCGACAGTGGCGTAATCGTGCTCACAATTACGCCGCTGCCAAAAATTTGCACGAGTGGCGAAGCAGGATATGGTGAGTTATTGCAGTTTTAGCTATGCGTTTGTCTGGTTGAGCTCTACAACACCAGGCGGCTTCACCGCTCACGTTTACGCCCCGACCATCCGGTAGTCCGCCCAAACCGCTCCCGTTTACCGGAATAGCGTGCAAGCTAAAAGTCTCTATTTTAATTTCCTTCCGTTCTCGCGCTAAAGCGCGCTTTTGCGAGATTTAACCCGTTTCGAAGGTGCAACGTTGTGTGCGTTAAGACGAAGCTTTACGTTCACGCACGGGCTTACGCAGCATTCGCCTTTCTTAGATTGCCGCACTCCTCGTTCGGGTGAGGGTGTGCACGTGATCTATAGAGGTGGGCCGACCGGGCAGACCTAGATCGAGGCAAACGCGGAGACGCGTTTGAATACGAAACAGGGGCGCTCGCGCTCAAAGTACGAAGGTGCGGCACGCGGCGGCCATGGCAATAACACTCTAAATAGAGACAAGCCCGGTGGCCGAATGCTGCCGGATGCTGTGGAGAGGTAACTCGATGACCGACTGCTGTACGTAGCAGTTCTTCTCGTTGTTTTTCTTCCTTTCTTTTTTCTTTCTTCTTTCTTTCTTTTATTTTTGTGCCGTACGGGACACGGGATAAAGCAGTTCCCGTATACGTACGAAAGCTCTTGGACGACCGGGACGTTAATGGCAGCGTCGAAACATTTGTTATATGCGGCGTTTTCTTTTTTTGTTTCCATACACTGTGCCAATTTCTCCTAAGATCAGAGCAAATAAGTCACGGGAGCATTTCGCTTACCACATTTTTATCCATGTTGGTGGTTGAGCTGGGTACGCTGAATATCTTGCACGCAATTAGCAACGCTGCCCTAAGACCAGAACTCTTCTTTCGCTGTCGCAATTCCTCTCAGGCGCGGCTTTATGCGAAGAGCAGTGGAGCCAGTCCGAGTTTCATTCAAGGAACGGACACCTGGTGTTACCTTTCAGTAACATTAAAGCTCCAAGTACACTACAACATAGCACATTCCCTTTGGGCATTTTCAAAGTTAACTCGAAGGCGATTGCGTAACGCTATACACTCTTAAGCAAAATCACACCCATTTGCCACACAACGATAATCGCCATCTGTCTTGTCCGCGTTTCCTTTCTTTAACGCGGCGAGCCCGGTACTTCACGAACGGCATGCCCGTTATCAGCACGACAGAGCATTCTCGACAGGAAAGTAGCGAGCGCAGCGTTTTCAAGGAAGGAAACTCAAGCAAGACAGATGAGCATTATCTTTCTGTGGAAAATATACACCCCAAAGGGTGTACATTCGCTTAAGAGTGTGTAGTCACCCCACCTGCTATATGGATATCAAGTCGCGCACATGCGGAACAGTATGGAAGCGGTTTCATCATACTCTTGCCACAACCTTTCCAGAAAAGTGACACAAATTTCACCAAACGTCGCTTTGTCGACACAGACGACGAAAAGTAATTTTGAGGCGCGGGTCTAGAATACCGGAATATGGCACCAAACCACAAATATGCGGCATCAACATGCTAGACCAGCCAACCTTAGAAGTTGAGAAATGCTGCAGTCGAAGCCCCCCCCCCCCAAAAAAAAAAAAAATATATATATATATATATACTAAATATTGGTGCACAATTACTAAAGTGGTTTTGATATAGCCGGGATATTAACTGCGCGTATAAGAGAGAAAAAAAGTCACAGACTTCGTTCTCTACGCTGTAAAATAATTTGCACTCTTATTCCCGTCTAAGCATACAAATTATTTCGCAGTGTAGGCGTACACTGTGAGTAGGCAAACTGATGTAAGGTGGCAGGCAGAATTATCCGCGCCGCGTGCAGACAAACGGAAATGTCCGCACGAACGTTTCGCGAAATATTCACAGAACGGAGGCCGAAATTTCAGCTGCGTGGTTCCGCGAGAGAATGACTGCGTTGCTGGTAGATCGGAATAAGTGAGCGCTTCCGAAAATCAGCCTTCGAAATATCGGTGAGGCGCGCGAGTGTATTTGCATTCTTTTGATGCGAATTTTGCCCCAAAACTGGCCACGAATGAAAAAAGAAAAAAAAGGACCGTAAATGTATTGGGTGTCCAGTACGACGATATAAGCAAGCTGTATAAACCGGGGCGTTTTCATGATAAAATCGTAAGAGTTGGAAGGTATGCGCGGTTTTGGCGACTCTCAAAATGATGTTACATCTTCAGTGTCCGTGTTTAAGCAAACAGTTGTTTTCATCGTAAGAAGCGGGTGATCAGTAGGTTACTTCGTGCCACGTTCGCTTAGATGGGTATTGGCATCGACATACGTACATGGGTGTAACAGTGGCATCTATAGTCGGATGCTGCGATGTATGTGCTGCTAGAGGAGTCCAGAAACGACATGACACATCGTATCATGGAATGCCAAGACATGGACCCAGCGGAGACAGACATGGCCCATAGGGAGTGTTCACCTTCCAGAAGCGTTGAGGATTCAAAGAAGATGGAAAGATTAACTGGTCAGCTGTCGAGATACGTGAGAGGCGACCCGGTATCGGTGGAAGAAAAGCAGGGAAAATGTCCATAGGACAGGAGTAATTGCGAGCGTAGGTAACAGCACAATATGTACTGACAGAGGTTTCAAATGCGAAAGTTAAGATAGACAACACGACAGTGTGACACACGTACGCGGCGATCATCTCAAAGAGCTCGTTGGCGTTGGCACGACAGAAGCGCATAATGGCGACTGTGGCCTTAACGTTCCTTCAACGCAACCGAGTCGTCAAGCGCTGTAATCCAGTCGGGCAGTTCAGGCAGCGTCATCTATGTGCACTCGCCTGTACTCCACCACACACTTCCTAAGAAATGTTTCACGCACTGAGCGTGTATATACAACGACATCGGCATGTCTAACCTGCGCGCACGTTTTTCAACAAGCTTTGGAGGCCAAGGAGAGTAATTGAAATCCAGATGCGTTGGCAAGCATACGCTGAACTCGTTCTGGAAATGGCACTGTGTTTCAGTCAGAACCGGCAGTAAAGAAGGACAAAAAAAAATCACCGCCCAAGCACTCCTCCCATATGGTTAACCAGCGACCCTGGTGTTTATCACTGGTTTAATCCCGGCGGTTCATTAAACGACGGCTTGGTAGGCTGCCGGATCCTCGGTACGCAGTCGCTGCTTGCGCTCGGCTGCACGAGCCTGTTTTTGTGCCCAGGCAGCAGCAACGGCACGGCGTAGACGAGCTCGTTCCCGTGGTTCCCGCCCGCGGCGTTGCTGATCGAAAGCTGCCTGCTCCTCAGGAGTACGCGTGACGCGTGGCCTACCGATTTCTGAGCCGGAGAGGAACTGCTGCGCGCGCGCTCGGCTGCGACGGAGAGCAACGACGTCACTATTGGAGCAGCCAATGGCGCGCATCTCCCCCTTTCTTCTGTTCTTTCGCGCATGCGCTTGGAGTTGTGCAGGAGGATTTTTCGGCGTACAGGCGACGGACGGACGAATCGGCTAGCAATTACAGCTTCTCTGTAAAAACAAAAAAAACAGACTGTGGCCTAATGGTTAGAGCATCGGACAGCTGTGATGGACGACCAAGGTTCTATTATCCCGCCATCGGCCACGTAATTCAAACTCTTTTTTTTTTTAAGTACGAGCTACTCGGCTAGACAGCTGCGCCCAGCAGCATCGTCCACGGTCACGAAAACTCTGGAAGGTATCGCAGAAGAACGCTTCGCTTCGAAGCAGTTTCCCCCGAGAAAGTTCACGCTATCAACCCGACCTTAGGTGACAACCTCTATGGGATATGAATGTGCAGACGTCAATCGCACGAATACAACCTCGACGATATATCGCCAACGGCAACTACACGCGTGTTCGACCGGTTACCTCCTTCGAGGCGGATATATTGGAGAACACAAAGAAGCCGCGCACGTCAGTACTACGTGCGCGATTTGCAATCTCTGCACAACGAGTGTATAATGCGCGCGTACACCGTTGTCACGGACCACTCCAAAGAAAGCGCAGCCCACCGACTCGTATCGCGAATCAGAACAGAGACGTTATAGCGAGAGAGAGTTTCAGTGGAAACAGAATTTTAAAAGACGGAAAAGAAAGAAACGAAGCTATGGAGAGTTCTTTGCGCTTCCCGTCTTCAGGTATAGTCCGCGTGTATGTAAGCAACTCCGGGGTCCTCTGCTTTCGCGAATGAAACAAAAAAAGGCTGTGGCTTAGGTAAGGTTAAGCCCAGGATGCGAAGCATACTAGCCTTTATTTTAGTTGTTGAACCACTGTTTAGCTTGGTGAACTGCTGTTGCTTGGCTATATTTGGTTCAGCTAGACGAAGAAACAACTCATGCGTTACTCTGCTTAGCCTTGGACGCCCCGCATTGGACGCGGTGAGCGTCGAGCAACGCAGCGTTCGGCGCGGCAACGAAATGTGCGCCTGAGCAAGCGACGCACGCCTGAGCCTTAGAAACAGCTCGTTTCTAAGGCAACACCGCATTCACTAGAGGCGCTTTTGTACCGCTTTGAAGCATCGTACTCGTGGCTCAGTGGTAGCGTCTCCGTTCCACACTCCGGAGACCCTGGTTCGATTCCCACCCAGCCCGTCTTGCAAGAGTTGAGCCAAAGCCACTTCTCCTCTGTCGTGACGTCACGGTGTCACGTGGTTTCATGGCGACACCGCCGCGCCTGAGGAGCTGGGTGGAGCTCTCGTAATATGCTTCGCATAAAAAAGAAACCTACAGTCACATTGTGGAACCGGTTCGCGAACTTTCTCAATAATCTCGGCGCAAAGGCGCCGACGCGGCCTCTCCGGGCGTGCGCGTATACGTAACCTACGCCGACAAGCATCGTCGCGGGCCGATTTAAGCAGTGCGCAGTTTATCGCTGAAGCCGGGACGGACAGAGCTGGACGCCGTTAGGTGGTCGTCCCATACTGCAATCGGACAGAGTCGAGGTTGGCGGAGGGTCGGAGAGCTTTGCAGGATCGGCGAGAGGGTCACGTGCGTCGTCGTCGGAGGGCACGGGTGTACCGAATTTTTCGGAACTTGGTCCGCAGTACAGCGGAACTATACCCCCCCAAAAAATGAAACTTGTAATACGTCATTTGAACAAGCTCCACCCGGACATCGATCCACTCTGCCCAGATTGCGGCACTGAATTTAGCTCATTAAATCACATGCTCTGGCAGCGCCCTGTGTTACAGGATTTTAATACAGAAGAAGACTGGACGAAGGCTATCACAGACCCGAGACAGGACGTCCAGCTCCTGGCTGTACAGAGGGCCCGTGAACGAGCGGAGAGGCATGGCCTCTCTGTTCCGACATGGGACTAGCCAATGGCTGGGTAGGGACCTGCAGGCCCCCGCTTAGCTCCTCAGGACCCCAATGAAGTCGTTTGCTCTGCTCTGTAATACGTCACGTGGCATCGATGGAGCGCACGACGTGGCTTGTAACAAAGAGCGCGCGGAGTATACAAATGAAGTTTTCGGCGAAGTTGGCTCTGCTGCTTCGCCTTCGTCAATCGAGCGAGAGAACGGGACGTATATGGAGGAAAGACGACGCAAGGACAGCGCTGTATAGCAACTGAAACATCTTTACAGAGGAGAACGGAGTGACTTCAACTTGACGGCAATAAGCAACGCAGAGGAAGTAATTGAGGCGTACTGTATAGTAAAGGAAGCGGATGCTTGTTTAACTAGCCCTCGTACCGTTTTGTCAAGATAAGAAATACAATGCCACTAACGCGCTATGATCTCGAAGCTGCAATGGTTTGGTTCTTGGTAGAACGTCTTCCTGTTGCCTTAATTGCACGTACGCTTACCATGTGGAAATAAAATTGTGTATATAAACATATATATAATAGTTCTTTCACCTCCCGAAACACAACTTTGGCTCTATTGATAGGAGCTTGTAGTAAGAGACGCCATCTTACCGTTCCGGCACACTGCGGGTTCACCATAGCGTGCACCTAAATGCCACTAAACGGGCGTTCCTTCCTGCATATCGCGATACTTGGATACTTGGACTCGCTGGCGCCGCATAACTCACTTTACAGCTCTGGAAACACGCAAGAGGAACACGCGGGGGGTACGCATGGCCTCAGAGATCGTACCGGTCAATTCGAGCGCCGTCGCAATCTCGGTGGCCACATGGTACACGGCCCGTTGCCACGCGGTGTGCGGCGCCCTCGGCCCGTTCGTCCTGCCCTCTCTCTTTCTTTTTCTTTCTTTTATGCGAAGCATATTACTAGAGCTCAACCCAGCTCCTCAGGCGCGGCTGTGTCGCCTTCAATACCACGTGACACCGTGACGTCACGACAGAGGAGAAACGGGGCTCCAACTCGCGCCGTCACTCGCGGCGTCGCCTTCAAGGCTGACCACGTGACACCGTGACGTCACGACAGAAGAGAAACGGGGCTCCTTTTTTTTCGCGCAGTGCCGCTGGATTCCGCCTTCCAGCTTCATTGGTATGCCGTCGCGCGCCGTTGTCGGGTTATCGCACCCGCGACCTCGCCGCGGCGGCCCTGGCTCGCCTGCCTCTCCAAGTGCGCCTTCGGGAAACGAGGGGAAAGCTACAGCGATGCATAGTCGACGACGTGCACACAAATCGCGTCGTTCGACAAAGCCACGTTTCACGGCACGGATTCGCGAGCGGGGGGACAACAACGTGCCGAAAAACGCGGTATACGCGAAAGCGCACACGTTCGCGCAAGAGTCGTCGTACGTATGCTCTCGTGTATCTTGCAACAGAGCGCGGTGTCAACCTACCTCACTGGGCGGAAAGACAGGGACGAGTGTACATACGTACGCATAATTCAGTCGGGACGTTTCTGCGAGTCTCTGTGCGCGAGATTGCTTTATCCGCGCTGGGGAGACAAACAAAGAAAGAAACGCCCCGGTGTCTCGGACCGTTTGGGTACACCCGCCGGTCCTGCAGTCATCCGGGTATACGCGCACGTATATGCGGCGCGGTCATCGCCTACCGTCGCCATGATAACTGACGTTCCCCCGCTATGGCGTTGCAGTCGACTGATGAGTGCGCCCCCTCTCCGGGAGAGAACGGAAGACAGAGCTCTTCTTAATGATATCTCTCTCAGGAAGGGGGCGCCCGTCGACCACCGCGTCTGGTAATTAAGCGCGGTCACGGGTGCACGGCTGATCCTTCGCGGAGGCTTGCTGCCGCTCGCACGCGCTCCTATCCGTGGCCATACCGCGCGGCTTGAACGCGACCGGGTGGCGAGAGCGACGTAACAAAGTGACGACTCTCTTTGGGCGTCATTACGTTCGCTTCGTTTCGGAGAGAGCGATGACGCGTTCGCACATCACCGCGGCGCCATCGTTGCGTAATGCCGGGACCCTCCGAACGAATGAGATCTCATGCGCGGTGCGTTGAGTGATACGGCGCTGTTGTTTCGAGATTCGCCCGCAGGGGGTAAAGCATCCGTCCAGGCGGGTCCCGCGGGACGTATACGAGCCCTAATCGTCGTACGCGCATACGCGCCTGTCATGGTCGACGCGGCGGTGCTCCATCCTGTAACATCCGCTTGCGGGCAAGTCGCCTCCCGAGAGAGTATGATTGCCAGCGCGAGGTCGAGAGATTGCCCCGGCGTTTCGGTCCCGTAGCTTTCTGCCTCGTTGTTGTGGATCACTTAATTTGCATTGCATTGCCCCCTCGTCGCCAGTCGGCGCTGACGTCGGCCCGAGCTAGAGTGGAGATACGATGCGACCTTAGCCGCTATACGGGGTAGAGAAGACTCTACATAGGCACCGTGACGGCGCAAGCGTATAGTGGTCATGTTATAATGCTCCTATCGATAACCAGGAGGATGTTTGAAGCGGTGGTGTCCGGTAACCAGGAGGATGCTTGAAGCGGTGATGTCCGCAGACCGGAAGTAAAATAAGCTATACGACATGTATAGTCGAGATTAAGAAAAGTAAGTTGAGTTTAGCAAGTCGTGTGATGGCGTGGAACAGTTTATACGGTGGCCAGTTATATTAGTACAGAGCGGTTGACGAGAGATAACGGAAAGGCAGTAAAGGATGCCGAAGGATTAGAAAACCTGGTAATTAGATTAGGAAACATCTGCACTTTGAATGGAGTCAGCTAGTGCAAAGCTTGGAGATCGCTAGTTTAGGGGCTTTCACCCGGAAGCGGACATAAATGTGATGACGATGGTGACGACGAAAAGCTGTCGTGCCCGGACTCGTGCTGGAGTTTGTCGAAAGTGCTGCGTACTTCATTTTATTTAGTCCGTTAGTCTGCTCGTTCCAATGCTACGCAGGGTTCTCGCCGCGCTCTAAACCCTTTTGTCGACGTGCAAAACGATGAACCTACGTTACTAGTGCAATACCATTACGAGCCTCGTCTTGTTCTCTCTAGAGCGAATAGCTTCCTTCGCCTCCTTCACCCGTTTTCGTGGTTGGTTCATGATCGATGATCGGGGTCGGATTCGGCAAGGAAAAACACGTTCTTTCGTTCGGGCTGTTCGCTTACATTGACAATCATCGTCGATGGTTACTGGACTTTGTTTTTGTTTTGTTTTTTACTTCCTTAAATGCGACAGCCATTATACAGACCAAGGACGGGTAGTATTTGCGTCGGTCGGTCACTATGTCGTCCCAAAATCTGTGCATTAAAGAGGCGGGCGGTAAATATATGCCCACTCTTCGGGTAACAAAGCCATACAGCAATGCAAAAGCACTCAAAAGCAAGTTTACGCATGTAGTTCACAAGCCGCGAATCAAAAACTACTAGCTCGTAATCAAAGTTAATAAAGCTACAACACAAATGAATGCAATCGGTGTTTTAGTGCATTTAGGAATTTATGTGGAATATGTTATGTAGCGTTCCTAGTTAAAGGACACAACAGACGTAAAGCATTGCTGTGGAACTGGCGTCCATCTTGCCTACCTTTATTTTTAACTTCATTCTGCTCTTCTCCTGTGCCCCAGGTTCCTGCGCTTCTTCATCTTCTACTCGAAGGCTCATACTGTTCACCCTTCCAGGTTTTCTTTGCTAAGCCCTCCTGGGGTAACACTTGAAAATGTTTCCAATCGAAGCACATTCAGCTGAGCCATGTTCACCGATGTACCACACAGTCTTCAATATTCCTTTCTGAGTGACTGCCTTCGTCACAGAGTAAGGACCATGAAATTTGGCACTGGATTCTCTTACTCCTTTCCTAACTAGAACGAGGTCGTTGACGAATTTCTGGGATATCTGAGCAATGTCTTTTGTCAATTTTTTTTTTCCATTCGTTTCCGGTACCTCTCCTCCTGCGATTTTTGTTTCCTCTCCTCGACGATCTTGAGATCTTGTAACAGCCCCAGCTCACGGTCCGCCTGAAGAATAAGGGTTTCTCCCGAAGAAGCGAACTGTGGGTTGCATCCCAAGCCACTCGTGTAGGAGCGATTGTGATGTCTGACAGCTGCTCCTAAAGAGCATTTCATCCACCAAGGAAACTATCGTACATTCTGATGTATTGTTTCACATCTCGTATAGCACGCTCTGCAAGCCCATTCGCCGCGGGATGGTATGGCGCACAGAATTTGGTTGATATATTGTGGTCTCGAGCCCATCTTGCTATAGTTTTTCAATCTTGGACGCTGCACCGTTGTCACATACGATCGTCCTGGTTGTCCTAAACATATCTTGTTCGAGGAGGGCGATATGACACTATTCGCATCTTCTTTTCCTGCCCGTGCCGCGATCATCCTGGTGCATTCATCTATGGTCAGAAGAAAAGCTTGCGTTTTTCGGACTCCTTCTCGTTTCTTATCTAGCTCGGCGAAATCCAGGTGTATGAATTCAAAAGGCAAGGTATTATCATGGCGTCCGTAGGCTGCTTATATTTCACTTTGCTGACTTGACAAATGTGGCATGAACGAACGTATTGATTGGCGTCTTCTTTCATGCGAGGCCACGTCAATCTCTTGACTAGCTTGCTGCATGTGCGCCAAAATCCGTCGCGTCCTCCAGATTCTGGGCTATCGTGGTATAAATAAAACACCCTGGAAACCAGCGTTGGCGGGACTTAGATAGCGACCTTCCATAAATATCAATTGTTCAGTGCCTTCCCGCAATTTTACTTTATTGATTTCTTCCGATTGTTCTTTGTTGCCCGGTATCATCAGTCTAGGCAATGCATCTGACTCAGTCAAAAGGGGTCCAGGTGTGTGGGAGACGGTGAAATCGAACTGCTGCAAGTAGTTCACCCATATGGCGATACGTCCCTTAGGTTGGGTCATATTCAAGAGATGAGTGAGGGCCTGGTGATCGGTGAACAAAGTAAACTTGGCACCTTCTAGGTACGTACGGAAGCACTGAATTGCTTTCAGGACTGGAAAAGCTTCCTTTTCAGTAGTGATGTAGTTGACTTCAGATTGGGCTTGAGGGTGTCGCTGTAGTAACCTACTACGTGTCGCTTTCCTCGGCCGGATGTTTCTGGACATTTCTGGCACAAGGCTGCACCTGTTCCATAGTGTGAGGCGTCGGTATTCAGTTCAAAGGGTAAAGTGAAATCTGGCATGCGTAGAAGAGGGTCAGCAGAGATTCTGTGCACCAGATCACGGTAGACGCTCTCACATTCCTCATCCCACTCAAATGGAACTTCTTTCTGCGTTAGGCGCGTGATGCATCTTGTTTTTATGGCAAAGTATTTTATGAAAGGTCTGAAATGTCCCGCTAACCCCAAAAACACACGCAATGAGTGGACGTCATATGGCTTTACCAGTTGGGATATCCTCTCAACGGACTCTTGTTTCGTCCTTTTGGTAGTCCCATCAAAGACTCCTCCAAGAAATACAACTTTTCTTAGAAAGAATGCATTTTTCTTGAAATTAACCTTGAGGTGTGCCAAGCTCAAGGCATTTGATACCTGAGGCAGGTGTTCCTGATGCTCAGCCTCTGTTTTGGAGAAGACGATAACATCGTCCATGTACACGTTACAAAAGACACCTATAGGAAAGGCTTCGGGACCTCGTTCATAATCTTCTGGAACCATGCTGGCGAGTTTTTCCAGCCGAAAGGAAGCAGGTTATACTCGAACGGATCGAAGGGCGTGATAAAAGCAGTGTACATTCTTGTTTCTTCGGTTAGCGGGATCTGCCAGAACGCTTTGCACAAGTAAATACGTGAAACGTTTCGGCAACCACCTGACTCATCTATAATCGTGTCTATCTTCGGCGTGGGAAATGGTATAAGTTCTGTCTGGCGATTGTAACTTCATTCTCCTCTTCTCCTGTACCCGAGTACGTATACGCTTCTTCGTATTCTATTCGAAGGCTCATACCGCTTCATGTTAGGTCCCTGAAGCATTATCTTTCGGCGCTCTCGTGTCAAACTTCGTGCCAAGGATGGTGCTACCGGCGTCTGTTGCATCCGTACGGCTCTCCGGACACCCGGTACTCCGCAAACAAATCTATCGCGTGAACGCGTTGTAAATGAGGCGTCGTCAAATGCTTGCGTGAAAACGCATTCATCATAGAATAACGTAGCTCAGCTCCCTTCGGCTATCGCCGTTACGTCTCACTCGCTCTCGAAAAACGAACGATCTCGTATGCGTTCATTTTTCTCTTTCCGCGCGTTTCTTCAGCAGGCCCCCTAAACGCGAACTAAACTCCCTTCATCAGCTCACGCACCAACTGACAGCGGTAATAGTATTAGTACGGAGTGGCTTCGAACCAGTCGGGTGGTCTAGCAAAGCGTCCGGTAAAGCCACGCAGGGGTGCGAAGCAAAAAAAAAAATGCGAGAAAACACAGAGCCGTAACGCAGCGTGGAATCCGCACCGGACGGGTCCTTCGTCCGGCCGCGTCGAATCGTTTGGACACGGCCGGACCCGGCACGGCGCTGTATATTCGTTTATTTACGGCCCGCCTGCCACGCAGTTGGGTAATCGTTGCGTCAGCCAAAGGTAAAATAAAGAAGATAGTAATGGTAGTCACAGTAACCGGCGTGCCGACATGGTCACGCCGTTGACGACGAACGTTTAAACCGGCGAAATCTCCGCGGTCACCGCGACCAAGGGGCGCGACGAATTCGGCAAGGCATCGCTTTTCACGACTCGTTTCGCCGAACGATGACAGCGGCGGGGTCTTACGAGAATGGCGATTCTGACTGGCTCTGGGCCGTCCGGCAAGCCGAAGGTGCCGCTCGAGTCCAAGGACTTCGAGCCGTCACCTGAGGCCACCACAGCAAGAACTGAAGTACTATAGCGCCAAACAGACGACACAAGAAGAAGAGACACGGATGTGTCGTCTGTTTGGCGCTATAGTACTTCAGTAATGCACCAACTAGCCCAACAAAAAGTTTTACAGCAAGAACTGCCGGACTATTCTTTAATAAAGTTTCTTCTTCTTCTTCTGACTGGTACGCGTCCTTTGCTGTTAGTATAATGACGTTGGTTTCGTGGCGGTCAAGATTACGATAATGATGATGACAGTGATAGCGGTGGTGCAGATGATATTGATAATATGTGATAACTATAGTCACGATTATGAACACAGAAATGATGATAAAGAAGAGGAAGCTGAGGAGGTGGATGAAGAGGAGGATATGCACTATTCTGCAAGTGCGCTTCCCCTCACACCTCGCCTAACCTAACCAAGATGGCGAACCTAGAATCGTAAAGAAGGTGTCAACGTGCTGGCCCGTAATGTCATTACCGACGCACTGCGTCCACGCAGCATCCAAGCTTTCAGAAAAAAAGCGCGTCTCACGGTTTACAGCGCTGCAGGCGGGAACGCAGCCATCTTGGTAAGGGCAAGTTAGACGCGCGGGAAAGCTTGCTTCCGGAACTTCGCATATCAACTATGAAGAAGATGAAACGGCCGTAAGGCTGTAGGTTCCGTGGGTCCTCGTGCTTGGGGACCCACGTGTAAAATCAACATCGTGCTGTACGCATCCGTGTGGCAAACATCCGAACGTTCAACGAAAAAAAAAATGAAAATGTGAGAGGCCGAGACCACATTCTAACGCGAGCGCCTGCACGCTCGTCAGCTGTATACATATACAGACCCCGACATTAGGGAAGAGAACACGGCATTTACAAACATTCGTGGCTCGTTCCACAGCAAACAAACAAACAAAAAAAGGAAAGCAGCAGTAGGGGGAGGCGTGTTTCACGCGTTTTTTTTTTTTTTTCTGTGCACGCGGATTGGGACGCTTTACAAGAGCCCGAATGGAAAGCAGTGGTTGTTCAACGGGGACCTTGTCGAGGGCGCCTGAGCAACTATAGCGCATGTAACGTAAAGTTGAACGCCGCGGGCGGCGCTGGGTGGCCGAGAAATTTCCGCTCTATTTTCTTGTCCGTTTCCTCTGGCTTGTCCGTTTGTACCAAACGCAACGAACCACCATGTGTACGTGTACGATGCACTCCCCCCGTCAGCTACTCCCCCGCCCCCCGCCCCCTGCTGCCACCACGAGGATTGCCTACCCCATGTTTTGCGTTAGCTGGCCGCAAAACAAGCCACACGCGAGCAAGAACCATAACTCTGTCCCTCCCTTCCTGGCATAAAGAAAGAAAGAAAGACGGAAGGAATGAAGAACGGAAAGAAAGAAAGAAAGAAAGAAAGAAAGAAAGAAAGAAAGAAAGAAAGAAAGAAAGAAAGAAAGAAAGAAAGAAAGAAAGAAAGAAAGAAAGAAAGAAAGAAAGAAAGAACCTCCAAACACCATACACCTTTGACCCCCGCTCCGCCCCCCCGCACTTTCTTCCTGCCCAGCTACAAGGCCTGCGGCTTACATTCTGCCAATACATCTGAAGAAGAAGAAGAAAAGAAAAAAAAGAACACCCCCCACCAAATTCCCTCTGTGCAAACATGCGGGCATCCGTCTCCGTCCCGGCACGAGGACAAGGATCCGCCAAAAGGTGGAGGCAATCAGCCAACACGACGTAACCGTGACGAAGAAAGAGGGATGAGAGAGAGGACGACGCTTCGGGGGCGCAGGCGGATGCACGTCCCGCACACCCAGAATAAGCCGGGCGGCGGAAGAGTACGCGCGACGCAATGCGTACACACACACAAAAAACGTGGATTACGCGTTGTCGTCGGTCTATACCTAAAACGATGCAGCGTGTGCCGAAGCTACGCAAAGCTCGCGTCACCCAATCGGCAGGAAAGCGATGGATACTGTGTCCTTCCGCGGCCAACGGTTCCTTGTGGAAGAGGACACTTACCTTGCGTTAGGTCCAGCTAGCGTTCCTTAAGTTTAGCTTCAATATACGCCCTACTACGCTAACTGCGGAACTACTCGGGGCCATCCGATAGTGTGCGACCACGCACAGTCTTGTACGTTATGAAAGGGGATTGCGAAAGCCCTTCATCGAGTTTGAGTAAAAAAATGCATTGCTGTTTCTTTGTCTGCGAAACTATAGTGGGCCTCCTCCCTGATAGCAAGTGTATGACCACGCACAGCCTTGAACACTACGAAGCGGAACACTATATGCAGACTTGTGCTGGCCCAGCGAGAGTTCCTCGAGTTCCGGGAGTTCCAAAACGTCTGTCCCAATTTTTTAAAGAGCCAGTCTGAATCTTCAACAGTGGAGAGTTTTAGGTTAGGGTTAGGGTTATCGTTAGTTTTGGGTTAGGTCGCCCCTGTTTCTTGCGGCTTGCGCACGCAAGAAACAGGGGCGACGGTACTGCGCATGCGCAGACCCAGACGTAGGGTGTCTGCGCATGCGCATTAGCGTGGCCCCTAGTTGCGTACGCAAGCAGCTTGCGTCCCCTAAGCTAGAACTGTCTAGCAAGCGCGTCACCGCAACCAGCCCTCTCCATTGTGAAAAGGAAACACTTCCCTAGGTTTGATTCAGCGATGCATTCCTGGAAGTTTGGATTCAAACGTCGTTGTTTCGCTGCCTGCGGAACCAGTTTCGCACTTGGAGAATAGGCGCGTTACTCTGTGCAGTCGCAGGCATTATGGACGGACACACTTACCTGGTTACAGATCTGGCGCCTGTCCCTGAAATTTCCGTGCTATCATTGTCGTTTCGTTGTCCGAGGGTGTCGCTACCAGAAATCCAATGTGTAGTCACAGCCCCGCCAAATGTTGAAAAGAACACTTACCACTGATCTATCCGCCGACCGTCCCTCTGTAGTTTGGGTTCAAACGTTGCTGTTTTCGGTACTATAGCTTTGCTCTTTGGGAATGAGTCCGTGAACCACGTACAGTCTTGGTAGTTATAAAAGCGAACGCTTACCTGGAATCGATCCAGCGGACTGCCAGTCCGATTCGGGCTCCAATTTTTCGTCCTTCGCCCCCCTGCGAAAGCGGCGTCACAGTTCGAGCACCGCCGCGAGGCCGCGTACAGCCTGGTCAGTTATTGACAAGAGCGCGTACCGGCGGCGTCCCCACGACTGCTCAAGTTTGGATTTAAAGCGCTGCTCTCAAAAAGCAGGTTAACGTTTTCCTGCATTGTATAGCGCGAGGAGACGCACACAGGTTAGAAGCAAACAGGACGAGCGCTGGTTTCGTCCTGTCTGCTTCTAGTCTCTCTGTGTGTGTGTAACTCCGCGCTACGATCCAAGAATATGTTACCGTACCAACTCGCCGAGCTTTCCATCCTTTCGCAAGATAACTTTATTGGTCTGCTGACGATCATATGCTTGACGCTCGGAGTTCAAACGATCTTCCCAGTGCAGAGTGCGGAAAGCGCATATGGATAAAAGAAAAGGAAAGGAACCCGTTGTCTGTACATGACGACGCTCTACGATGGTGGACACCCGCCCAGCAATCAGTCAAAGGCTACTGTTGTCGAGGTGCGCTCGTGGGACGCCTGGTGGGCTGCTTCTGCGTTTTCTCGCGGGCTATCTTTAAAAAGGGCTACAAATGAGCCACGCGAGAGACATCGCTCCGAAAACAATTCAGCTTCTGTTCACTGCTCGTTAAGGTGCAGTGAACGGGTTACAGATAAGATGCAGACGACGGTCCCAAAGCCAAAGACTGCAACAGTCTTGACCGTAAGTATATCATTTAAAAGTTACTTAATTAACTGTTACAAAATAAGTAAGTAGGAACAACGTAAGAATGCTGAGCCCTCGTTCAATGGTGTTGCTAAAGACATGCGTTTGGCTTCATCCACGTATATTAGGTGTCGCTTTTTCTTTCTTTTTTTTTTTGCTTGGCGCATGATAGCTGGGAAACGGCGGTAACAGCGCTGCAGGATAAGTCAATCGCGTTTTAACATACAAAAGACAAAGGTGGGCGCAGTCTGCCCGAACCAGGCATTACTGTTCTACTCCGCGCACGGTGAGGGAGAACCTTCTCGGCACACCGCTTCGTACCCTTCCCGATCCGCACCTTTTATTACGTTCTCTCTCTCTCCACACGAGTCAAAGCGCGCCAGCCACCGCGGATCGGTGTTTCCGCCTCGCTGACCACTGGTCGGCGAAGAAGAAAAAAACGAACAACGTCGACGGCCTCGGCATCATAGGCAAGACCGAATTCCTCCGCCATTTCTTTCTTTCTTTCTTTCTTTCTTTCTTTCTTTCTTTCTTACTTTCTTTCTTTCTTTCTTTCTCCCTGACGTTTGTGCACACACGTACAGACACGCACACTCCCAACAGAGGCGCGGCGGCTCGGACAAAGGGAGTTGGGTTGTCTTTCTTTTTCTTTTTTTGTCTGAGCCAACAATGACCACCGCAGGCCGCTTGCCGCGTATACCACGTACGAACCCCCCCAACCCTCCCCTCCCTCCCCATTTGCTGGTGCTGGACATTGTTTAGGTTATTGGTGTGATGCGCGAGGTGAGCACACAGAAGACGGACGCAAGCGCAACAGTTGGGGGGCCTACAGAGAAAAGACGGGTCTCTGTACGCGTGCGTGTGTATGAGGGGGGGGGGGGGGGGACGTGTGCCAAGGACATTTCGTCGGCGTCCCAGAAAGAGAGTGGGACGCCGCGTCGATGGCCCTCGAGTGTAACATAGCCAACGTGTAACCAGCGTCCGATCCGCCGCGTTATCTTCGACGGAGCTGGGATGCTCGAGTACGACGACCCTGGTGATAATGATGACGATGGTGACAGCTAAAGTGATGATCGATCGATTGACTCGGTAAGTGTACTTCGACCGAAACGCGGGTGCTACCCGCCGTGGTTGCACGGTGGCTGCGGTGTTGCGCTGCCGAGCACGAGGTCGCGGGACCGAATCCCGGCCACAGCGGCCGCATTTCGATGGGAGGGGCGAAATGCGAGAACACCCGCGTATACTTAGATTTAGGTGCGCGTTGAAGAAGCCCACGTGGTCGAAATTTCCGGAGCCCCCCACTACGGCGTGCCTCATAATCAGAAAGAAATTTTTCAGATACTTCAAAGGGTTTTGAAGATAAAAAAAATATGTGTCCAGTTCCCTGCAAATCGTAGCGAGAGAATAAACCACAGCAGAGCCGTCAAGCCTTATAACACACGTGTTGATGTTTTTCGTTATTCTTTTTTTCCGGATGTAACTGAAGTGTGGAATGCCTTACCTGATGTTGTCGATCAGACGGATGTGCACAAATTTGAATGCTTGACTGATATTTTGTATCGTGAGCACCCAACCTGATGCTATGATATGTCAAATTTCCTTGTGTTGTACTATTTTCCCTCCCTGTAACAACCCTCAAGCGAGGGTTAACAGTATTAATAAAGAAAGAAGGAAAGTGGTTTTGGCACGTAAAACCCCATAATTCAATTTTTTAACGCGGGGTGCTTAGTGAGCACTTAGAAACGAGCTGGAATGTGTCGTTGCGGGAATACTCTGGACGCAATCACGATCGTAACCGTCGTGATCTCCAACATCGCCGGTATGCTATTTTGTGTACACTGCGGGACGATGGCCTCTCCTAGCAAAAATTTAAACAAAAAAAGATTAAATTGCGGAGCGTATAACGTCCCGAAACTGCACACACGCGAGGAGTGCACGTCGCAAGGTGGGGGAAACTCCGGATGAATTTTCGGCATCGAAGCGGGCGGCCACCGCGACCGAGAGTCGAACCCAGAACCTCGTGCTCGGCCGACCCCCCCCACCCCCATGCTATGCCTGCTGACTTTCTTATATTTCATCACACTGCGAGCTTCACTTCCCTTTCCTCGGCGCCCATTCTGTTATTAGAGACTTTTAGCCTGTCCGCTATTCCGGCAAACGGGGGCGGTTTGGGCGGATGGCCGGTTTTGCGGGGGCGTAAACGTGAGCGGCCAGAGTGGTGCAGCCGCCTGGTGGCGTAGAGTTCAAGCAGGCAAACACAGAGCTAAAACTGCAGTAACCCACTATATCCTGCTTTGCTGCCGGTGCAAAATTTAGCAGCAGCGTAATAGCGAACACGATTACGCCACTGTCGAAAATTTACGCCAGCAGCTAAGCAGAATATAGTAATTGGCTCTGTGTTTGTGTGGTCGAGCTTTGCGCCACCAGCTGGCGCCACCAATCTGGCCGCTCACGTTTACGCCCCCGCTAAACCGGCAAACCGTCCGCGCTTGCCGGAATACCGGACACGCTAAATGTCTCTACTGCTTCAACGGACCACCGGTTGGTTATCCGGTCTACGAATTCCAAAGGAACGACAACCAATCAAACCCACGGGTTAGTAAGTGCCCAGGAACAAACCCTGTATTTTCGGGGCTTGCGCAAATCTAGATAGCCACAATAAAAAAAAATAAACGACGATAACGCCTAGAAACAAAAATATGAAAAGGTTTCTCGACATCTGCTTTAGCGAACTACAAATGTGACAAAAAATGACAGCAGAGAATACTAGGCTCAATACTGAAAAAAAAATAAGTAAACGTATACATCGCCGACGCCTTTTTTTTTTTTGCACTGATTCACGCGCTATAGTGTTTTCGTGCTATCTATAGGGTTTCGACAACCCAGGCTTTCTTTCTTAACGGGCATGCAGATAAATACAAAGCACGCGCCACGCTCTTCTACAAACGGTTTCTGTACGAACTCGATTGGGCGTCGAACGTGCGACGTGGTACCGAGGCCTGCTGGAGTTGACTGCTGAACGTGTTGGTAAAGCATTGCAACAAGCGAAGAGGGCCACGTTCACAATAAGTGCACAATCTACGCATTATGAATTACGGGTAAAAAAACCAGCGCGCTACAAGAATTAACCGATGAGAAAAAACGACGACACCTGACACAAGACCGGCGAATTAGGCTCCACTGCAGTGCTCAGTGAACAATGAAAAAAAAAAAACTTCTTGTCCACCAATGTGTAAGAAAGCTTCACTGCATATTATTTCTGCCCCGAGGCGAAGCGAGCTCAAAGCACCATGACATATCCAGCATATTGTGGTTGGTAGTTAGGTTCCCGTCTCGCCTGGTTTAGGACCTCCTCATATATATATATATGTGTGTGTGTGTGTGTGTGTGTGTGTGTGTGTGTGTGTGTGTGTGTGTGTGTGTGTGTGTGTGTGTGTGTGTGTGTGTGTGTGTGTGTGTGTGTGTGTGTGTGTCTGTGTCTGTGTGTGTGTGTGTGTGTGTGTGTGTGTGGCGCTTGTGCATGTTTGTCAAAATTCTGGATAAACAGGCACCTGCACAATACTTCACAGTCAGCGTTATTATCATTTTTTAATCTGAAATTTATTTTTATGGTGCACTGAGACTTCACATTGATGAGTCTCGGTGCGCGGCACACAATAGCGTCGAGCGGTTTAGAACTGGCCGTGGCTGGCTGGTTCGCGAACACTTTAAACGGCGTTGCGCTTGCATCTTGCGACAGGACGGTATTAACGATACTGAATCGAGAAACAACGACGTACGTAAGAGGTCGCTGATCTCACGCTTTTTTCTTTTCTAACCGTTCGTCAACTCAGGCTTCCCCACAATGAGAGCATTCGTGCGGAGAAGCCCACCTTGGCTATTCCTTTCCGCCCTTCAAGTTGCACATTTGCCGTACCTAAACAGTTCCTTCCGATAACTGCGAATTGCAGTGTCGTCGGTGAGCGAAGTTTAGCTTCTTTCTTTCCCTAGATCCTGTGGGAGAGGGTGCAGCTCAAGAATAGGTGTGCTGACGACGAAGACAACACACTAAACACGAATACGCCGTAAAGGAAAAAGAAAGGCAGACTGGATGCAGCAAATGCAGTTTCCGACTTAACCGTTCGTCGCCAGTCAAACAACGATGAACCGCATCATCAAGCGTCCGCGCGCGACGCAGCTAAGGCAGCCGCCGAAAAATCTTCTTTCGGTATGTGCATACCTTCGATCCGTTAAGCTTTCTCTGGTCGGACGCCTACGCGCACTCCTCGCTTCTCCGAGGAAACGCGGGTGTGTACAGAAACTGTAAAACGGCGCCGTTCGGACAAGAATGCTCGATGCTACATCTCTGTTCTTTCTTTTCCTTTTTTTTTCTCTACGGGAGCGGTAGCACCCTGTCATTGCTAGCGGGTTTAAACGGCCTCCCTTTAACGCGTGGAGGCGTGTCGCTCGAACAACTGTCTGCGCCGGGGCGCTATTTTCTTACCCCACGGCTGCAACGCCTCGCCCGTCATCAACACCGAATTTGCGCAGGCTTTGTGATAGGTATGTCTATATATATATATATATATATATATATATATATATATATATATATATATATATATATATATATATATATATATATATATATATATATATATATATATATATATATATATATAACAGGTTCCGATCGAGAAAACTGCAGCTGTCGGAGCTCGCTAAGCTTCAGTTGCCTATACTGCACTTTCAAGATAATTTGCGACCCTTAAAAGTGAATAGCGTCGAGCGGTTTAGAATTGGTTGGCGAACAGTTCGAAAGCGTTGCGCTTGGATCTTACGATAAGAAAAGCAGTGTTAACGACACTGAATTGAGAAACACAGAAAGACGTAAGAGGTCGTTGGACTCACTTTCTTTTTTTCTAACTGTTCGTCAACTCAGGCTTCCCCACAATAAGAATGTTTATGCGGAGAAGCCCGCCTCGGTTACTAATTTTCGTTCTACAGGCTGTATATATTGGCCGTACCATAGCTCTAGTTCCTTACAATGATTACGAATTACAACGTTGGCAATGGGCGAAGTGTGTGTGTGTGTGTGTGTGTGTGTGTGTGTGTGTGTGTGTGTGTGTGTGTGTGTGTGTGTGTGTGTGTGTGTGTGTGTGTGTGTGTGTGTGTGTGTGTGTGTGTGTGTGTGTGTGTGTGTGTGTGTGTGTGTGTGTGTGTGTGTGTGTGTGTGTGTGTGTGTGTGTGTGTGTGTGTGTTTGGGGGGGGAGGTCCTGGGGAAGAGGGTGCAGCTCTGGACGAGGTGGGCTGAAGCGAAGATAAACACGGAAGAGGCCGTGAAGGAAAAAGGCAGACGGGACGCAGCCAGCTCAGTTTCCGAGTTGACTGTTTGTCGCCAGTCAGATAATGATGAATCATTTGACAAAGCTGGGATCCATGACACAGCCAGGCAGCAGCCAAAAAAAATGTCCTTTCGATATCGTGCATATATTCCTGTGTTTCTTAGCCACCGTAACATTTATATCAAACTCACACCCTTACATCCTTCTTTTTTTGGGTCTAAGGGCGATCGGCTATTTCTCGTTATGCAGCGTTTAAATCTGTCTCGCGCGACCTTAGTAGCAATTCCCAAAGCGCCCAAAAACAACCAATCTAAGATCGAAACAGTCACCGGCCACGCTTCATTTGTGTCCGGGGGTACACTGTAACATAGTTCACACCCTTAAATTAAGTAAGGGTCGAATATATAGCCGATCAAGTATCCTCAATCGACCTTCGTTACTGCCATGCCAGCCCGCCGCCCTCTCCCTCTGTGGGGGCTGGGGGAGAGGAGGACGGCAGTCACCATCCGCGCCGGCGCTGACACCACCGGAGGCATTAACACGTAAAACCCCTTAAACTTCGTAAAGTACTGCCACGCTTTGAAGAATGCCGCCTCCTCCTCACGCGCTCTGGCCGAGGCCGACGCCGCGTCGCTATTGGCCCACTAGCATCACGTGGGCCCCCGCGCCGGCTTCGCTTGTTTGCAATCATAGAGTTTTCACTACATTACCTAGAGGGAAATGTGGCGCTGCTGCGCTGTGGTATGCATGGGAATGCTGGTATATTGTGGATTCGGATTGGCATCGTTCTCGGAGAGACAGGACACCTTGAAGACGCGCTTGGCAAGCACCATTCCGTCTGTCGCAATGATTCATTTTCTACTAAAACAGCACGTGAAAAGCCGTTTTAGTTTTATTATTACTCAAAAACATGTTTTGTTTAACTATGAGAACTTGTTATTGTGTGTACGACTACATGTTACGTAAAAAGTATCAGCGGGCCGCTAAAGTTGGAGTACAGACGACAAGGTTCGCGCTCGCTTTGCAACAGTTGGTCGTCTGTTCTTGCTTTTCTTCGCTTGGTCATGCATCGTGGGTGAGTAAAGATGTAATATGCGTGAATGGAAACTTTTTATGAAGGTTTTACTTTGAGAACGCGTTATTTGTGTAGCCATATCCACGTTTTAGACGAAGCCTCTTACAACACCAGCCAACGCGAGCCTCGCAGACACATATACCGTCATTCCCATGCCGGCACGGTGCCCCCTTAAGAAACTCCCATAGACGGTGGCGCCAGATTTCCCTCTAGGTGTTATAGTGAGAAACTCTGTGTTTGCAATCGTGCTTCAGCGCCATTTTCGCTTGACAAGCATCTGCGGAGTGGGGACGAGCGCATGTCGGCGCCGTTGCTACGCTCGAGCGATGCAAGCGGCGTAACGTCGAAGAGGGAGCGTGAAAGAGAGGAGAAACGAGGAAGAATTAGGGCGGAGGAGGAAAGTGTCGCTACTTTACGAAGTTTAAGGGGCTTCAATTAACACACTTACGACAAATAGGCATAGCCATTTACACTACCACTTCAGACGTGCCGGTTGGCGGCTCCGTTATCTGCGGATATACGCAATGAAACGACAATCGCTATTAAAATATCCTTACTCCATCACCATCAGTCATTTTCGGTGCCACTGTTCTCGCTTTGATAACCAACGTAAGACTCTTCAGTGTGCCTTGAATAGACTGGATGACAGGCCATTTACAGAAGCAAAGATTTTGGGAGCCCGGCCTCACAATCTATTAGCCTAGAAAGCAGTTCGAGCGCTTCTTCACTACCCGAAGGAAACAGACTTGAGTGCCAGACTATAGACATCCTACACCTTAGTGCACGTGAAAGTGCGGTAGAGACCCATGTTCTCTCTCTCTCTCTCTCTCTCTCTCTCTCTCTCTCTCTCTCTCTCTCTCTCTCTCTCTCTCTATTTTGCTCCTTATTCCCCTCCCCATGTGTAGGGTAGCAAACTGGACTCAGTCTGGATGACCTCCCTGCCTTTCCTTCTTCCTCCCAATCTCTCTTTCTCTCTCTCTCACTACACCTATAAACATATGCCTTCAAGTGCATCGTTCCTTTAATAAGGCCAGTAACTTTCTATAGAAGCGTTTCGGCTATTCACTCACACTGACAATCATTGTCGATGGACATCGATCTTTTTTTCTCTCTCTCTCTTTCAAAATATGGGCATGTCTCACCACGAACGAATCCAACGGTCGTTGCGAATATAAATACAACCGGTGACTCAAAGAGTCCGCGCAGTCGACTACGTCCTCTAGCGGTCGCCTGACGTAACACGACTGCCGATTGTCAAGACGATTGCTTCCTAATCGTCGGTCAGTGGCGCGAGCGGGCGCCGGTGCCAAACGTCGCCGTAACCGCGCGAGCCAAGATTTTTTTTTCTTTCTTTCGTCTCCGGTAATGTTCGTCTTGTCAGAACGAGTCAGTATCGCCGAGCTGCTGCTAGCCACATTCCGAGCCCACAAGGACGCGGCGAAGGCAACGAAATCCGCATGCCTTTTGCGCCGGAACGCGTCAAGCTCTCGCTCCCACCTTACTCCCATCTGGAGTCGCTGGCTACTCGGATGGATGCATGGATGGATGTTATGAGCGCCCCCTTTGGAACGGGGCGGTGGGTTGCGCCACCAAGCTCTTGCTATTATACTGCCTAATGGGCTACCTAGGTTAAAACAGAAAAAGAAACACTACGAACTCCCACAACCACATTTTCTGACCTCCTATTGCGAACATCCGTTTGTACTTGGACGGACGGACGGACGGACGGACGGACGGACGGACGGACGGACGGACGGACGGACGGACGGATGGATGGATGGATGGATGGATGGATGGATGGATGGATGGATGGATGGATGGATGGATGGATACTATGAGCGTCCCCTTTGCAACGGGGCGGTGGGTTTCGCCACCAAACTCTTGCTACTTCCATCGTCTCGCTGACGCCATCTGTCGGCCGAACCCGGACTAACCAATCACGCCGTTTCGAAAAAGTTTCCGCACATTATCGTCTCGTCACCGGCGCCTTTGGAAGCTGCACGTTTGTTTGTTTGTTTGTTTGTTTGTTTGTTTGTTTGTTTGATTGTCAGGCGTTCTCGTTGTAAGTGACGTGACGTCGTTTTACGAGCAACGGTAATCACGGTAATGCGGTTCTCCACGGCGAGATAGCTACGCATTCTTGATCGAAATGCAAGCGATTCGCGTGTGTATTCCCGGGGTTTAAGCAGAAAAGTAATAATTAAGCGTGATTGGCGTATGCGCAGTAAAACAATCCAAACCCTTAAAAGTAATTAATGGTGCAAATTAGTCTATAACTCACACCCTTACACCTTTTTTTTTTTTGTGAAGGTGTGAGTCCCGAACCGATTAAGGCTGTAAATTATTTTACAATGTATATCGCGCCTGCTAGCTCTCAGTGATACCAGTCTGACCGTAACCCGAAGATTCGCTACACCGGAAAACTTTCCAGGCATCACTTTACAGGCATGAATGACGTAATTGCGACCCTTACCATTTATTGCCCGAAATCTACTTTTTACGTTTTAACAGCTACATTAGTGGCCATGATATCCCGTATTCATTTTTGAACTTTTGCCATCTGCTCTCTATCTGCGAGTGCATTGTCCATTGTTCTGTAGTATTCCTTTTACCCAAACTGCCCCGCATTATATGGTATTTTCAACATTGCTTTTGACTGATTTATGTTATTTCTAATGTTACTCGCATTGTCATTGTTTTTGCTTATGTGTGCCACAGTGACCCTCCCCTCTGTAATGCGGATAGCCTGGGGGTACTTTAGACAAATAAATGAATGAATAAATGAAAAAAAATAACATGAAAGCACATAAAAAATCTGATGTGTTTCGACACCCCACATCCAGTAATATATGCGTACCATCTCATATGATCATGGGAGCTTGCTGAACACGCTATATGTTTTCACAAGTGTAAAGTTTAAAAAAAGAAACATGGAAGAGGGCATTTTTCCTGCTTACCTGAATTTAAGTCGTATATCTGCCCTTTATCTGTAGTTAATTCCAAGACGTAGTCCTATCGTTCTTGGCAGGCGTTTTGTTAAGCGACCAAAAGCGATAAACGAAGGGTTCTATGAGCAACGATGTAATTAGCAGGTCGATCGAGTTACGTTTTACGACGAGGCTGTGACATTCTGGTCAGGTTTATTTGCTGCGATGTACGATCACTGCCGCATCTGCGTCGGATGGCTTCAGCCGGCGTTCTTTAAGTGGAAACTAAAGCAAAATATCAATTCGAACTATAAATTAAAAGATTATAGGCTTCTAGCGAGAACAGCGCCTTTCGTAAGCAAAAACAAATGACGAAAACGAAACAAATGGGCTGGCTCCACCTATTGTGCGCTATGGTAACTCACACGTGAAGTCAGGATTTACGGACAGCGGCATAGGAGGAGGTCACGTGTACATGACGTCATCTCGTCCGTTTTGTCACGGCCGGTTCCAAATCGAGGACCAGCTGCGGGGGTCTTCGGCGGCAATTTTCTATACGAAACAAAGTGCGAAACAAAGTGAAAAACAAAGCTCGACTTTGTTTTTGTTTTCTGCGGTATACTTTTAAAGGTGCAAGAAAATGCGGTACACGAGTGTTTTCGCACTCGACCCCGACTGGAGTACGGATCGAACTCGCGTCCTCGGGAACTCGCGGATCTCGCTTGTGCTCAATCCGCTTAGCCACCGCGGCAGTTACGAGGTCAGTTCGGACTGTATATGCAAATGTGACCATATATGCAAATGTATTCCCTCGAAACACTCTTTTGGTGCCCTTGATATTGAATAGTCGACGTATAACGAAGAAAACGCAAACTGAACTTCTCTTGACGTCAGTGCGACGTCACAAATGTCAATGTGTCAAACCGTTATTTGGTCACCAGCATAGCGCAACAAGGAAATATGAACAGATACCAACTAGCCCCTGTAATCGCTCTTTCGAGCTCCATTTGTGCCATTACACATTTCTGGCTCGATATCATTATACGTGACGATCATTTGTCTACCTCCTTTCGCGCAGGTGGTGAAGGGCATCCGAAAGCCGCCCTACTCTAAGCCCTACCGGAAACAGTCGCTCTACCAGACCTCCAAGATGATCCTCATGCCCATCAAGTTCTTGGCCAATGGGAAGCCGCGCCGACGTGTCGTCATCAAGACTCCGCCCCACTACTTCCGGATATAGACAAAGGACACGCACGAAAAGACGACAACGACGCAGAGCCACGCGTCACTAGTGATTTCGCCCGAGCGTCTCGGACTCACCCGCACATTGTGACGTGAACAACTGGACTGGTTCACGGCGAGGTGGGCCCTCCGTGACGTCATCAGCGGGCCGTCGGTAGCGACATGGCCGGACCGCAGTGAAAACGTCTTTGCAGTGCGGATATGTGCGTGTGTGTGTTATCTATCATTTTTGTTGCGCTTTATTTTTCTCTCTTGTGAAAGTGCTACCTTTCTTTTCTTCGTCTCTCACAAAGCGAATGGCGTTACACAAAAGGCGAATCGGCACACGCCGCGCTGTGACGTCATTGAAACGGCGCTGGCGTAGATACTACCTTGGCGGTGGTGGCGCCACCTGGTTCACTCCGACTGAAGACTCGGCTCCGGAAGCCTATGAGCTGCGATTGTGCTGCGCATAATTAAATGATGTCACGGCTTTCGTTGTGTTGGAACGGTAAGATTTAGCACACCACGGACCTCACGCAGAGATTGAAAGTCGTCCGCGCCTTTGATTTACCATCACGTGATGCTACTTAAGCCGTGGAATACAAGTCAAACGGCAATTAACAAAGCAGGACAGAGCCGATGTGAATAATGGGCTTTCTTTCAATTAGCTTTATTTCCCTTAGGTTGTCTACGACCACGCCACGTTTCTTTACAAAGCTACAACGCTCTTATGCCACGTGCTGCCCTCTCTATGACAGAAAGCAAAGGTTCAATGCACTTTGTCACAAGTTTCTGCTTGCTACCGTGTGAAGCACTTCCGAGATACTGGCTAAAAGCTACAGGTTGTGTCATTGACCGGCGCGCTCAGCTACGTGAGAGACCACGATCCGTCCAAACCTGACTTACCACTGCCAGCGTGTCTATCACTATTTGTTCGCCCGAGCATTGCCTCTTTGCATTCAGTGTCGCCATCCATGATAGGACTGTCGTCGCGCACACTGACGGCATTCGCGTGTTTTTCTTTTGCATTCCGCCATTTTGCCTGCTCTCATTGGCTCATAAGGATGTCACGCCCTCTCTGACTGGCTCACTCGGAGGACTTCAGATGAGCTCATTTCGACTGTGTCGAGAATATATTTCCATCTGGTACACGACTTCTCGTATGGCTTACATCGTACTTGATTTCCCGCGGTTCATTGGAAACACACGATTTCTTTATTGCATTACGCTTTCGTTGACTTCATTTCGTTGCAAAAAATGAGAACAGGGTATAACTCTATTCCCGGCTTTCCGTGTTGAGGAAGCTGTTGCAAGGAAATATAACGAAGTGCCTCACGTCACTTTTTTTTGTAGATGTACTCAAAGGCTAGCTGCAACAAAATCACACTTGAGCTCTATTCGTTAAAAAAGGGATCGTAGATGACACCAATGAAATTGCAGTCAAAATCGCAAGGTTATAACGAGTGCACAGATTTCATTGCCTCGTATGGCAGACGACAGGCACCGACAGCGGTGTGCCGCGCAAAGCGGATATGACGTCAGCCCAAGAATCGCACGCGACGCGCTGGGAGCTGTATTTTTGTTTAATACGTGTAAACGATTTGCAATTGCAGTCGCACGCAGCATATACTATATGCATGTTAAGTGTAAAGCGGGCAAGTCAGACAGTACGCCGGAGCGTTATTGCATTGTAGGCTCCCGTTGCACATGGGAGTGCTGTACATTGTCAGATTCGGTCATAGTGCGGAATTCGCCATCTTGCCGGTCGTGATTGGCTTAGAAGGCTGCTATGGCTTCTCTGATTGGTTGAAAACGCCGCCACTGCAGAATTCGACAGTACGGCAGACTTTCACAGTGCCCAGATCATGTGGTGTACAAAACATGACAATCACGACGTGCTTATGGCTTCCACGATTGCTTCCGACGCTTGCAGTGCACAAAAGCATGGCCTTTGAGATCGGTTTCCGTTACTCCGAGAAAGTCGTCACTGGAGAGTGCGATTTGGACAATACGTACGACAACTCGGGTCAGGTCGTGTGTTCCGCGTCACTTTCCCCGAGCTGTAATGGCAGCGCTTTTTTTTTCAGTTTCGGCATGAAAAACATGCGGACATTATTGCACGTTGTTTTCGACGATGCACTTGTTCGCTTTTTGCACAGATTCTGCAATGAGCATTATACTATGTGGCCACACTATATCAATAAAGATAATTTTTTACAGCGATTCAAAATTTCGCTGCGATAGGCCTTTAGCGAGGTGAACTTGGAGAAGCAGTGGCTACATTAAGCGTCGGGCACAACATTTATAGCTCGAATACGTGCGTTGTGCTGAGCACGAACACGAACGTGAACATGAACGTGATTCCGGGTCTGGCCGAAAGCTTTGTACGATATGGCAAACTTGCGCGTATAGAGTTATTATGGCGTTGGACCGAGACACTCTTGCTTTACACCCTTAACTTTGGCAGCTTATTTGATTGCATGTAACCATGAACAAGACGCCCATGTTACACATTAATTCGTTCATGGGTGTACGAAAGGCATACTTTCACACAATATGCCTTATAAGGGTGTAAAAGGTGCAGGCGTATTTTGATTTGGCAACGTAGTGTAGCCATAACGCCGATAACGGCATTACAGCACTACTTTCTCAAATATTTGTCTTCAGCAATTTAACTACTGTATGAGTGTGCCAGCAACAAAAACAATACTTAAAGAGTACTTCTGTCACCAGACCAACCTTATCGCTGTTAAAATTGGCGTCAGTGTGATGCCCATGACTACAGAAAGCAACTAGAAAAGTGTCAGCTGGTTACGATTTAACACTGATGGGAGAACAAATACGAATCCTGAGTCCTGAATCCTGAATCCGAATCCTGAAATACGAATCCTGAGTCTTTAGCAAATGTATACAGGTGTTACGACGGCTTCATTTGCCCGCTTTTTAAGGAGATTTTATTGCCAGTGGTCATGTGACTCGTAATCCAACGGTTGTGCGAATGTTGTGAATGTTTGGAAGTCGTGGCGTAGTTGATGGTTCGATAATTGTTTTGAGTGTCGCGCATTTACAACATGTATGCACTGTATATAAACGCGAATTCAAGGTAAACCATTACAGGGGTAAATCATTCAGGGTAAAATTACGGGCTAAATCATTCGCATTTCGAGATGTAGCTGCTTGCGTAGGAGAGGAAATAGTTTTTATTTTTTTAAATACTATACGCTTGCTGTTTCAGCCAGGTAATCTTAAGTACGGCAGGTTAAAAGCAGTACGATTGCAAGTAAATGATTTTTTTCTTTCTTTTTTTTTGTAGTCATTCGGGGTGGTAGGCGTCAATAATTGTGTGATAATCACCAGTAAGTTCTCTAACTAAAATTCAGTAATTAATTTTCAAATGAGTGAGTCGAACGCATATTTAGCTGTCGAAACGAAGCTGTCGATTACTCAAAGAGACTCGAGTTAATACGAATCCTGAGTCTTTAGCACCATTTGTCAGGATGCTCTACCCCAAATCCAGCCGCGTAATACACGTATCGATATTTCACATAGTTTTAGCTCACGCTACGTTAAGGAAGGCTAACTGTAGATAAATGGTACATCAAACGCCAATCTATTCATCTACAATTTTGGGGAAAACCTATTTCGAAACTATACGCACTAAGCACTGTAACTTTTATTAAAGATGTAAATTTTGATATTTTTATAAGTAAACTGCTTTTTTAGCCTAAGTAAGACAAATAGCAGCTTATTTTTCGGTAAGTCTACAGGGGTCATAAACGCTATTAAAATCTGCCGAAGCAATATCCACCGATTATCAGCTCAAGGGGTCACGTTATACACGCTGCAACATGCACCCAGCGCCGCAGTTACATAATTTTGGCTTCTGCAAATTTTTGCCCAGACTGATGTAAAACTAGGCCTTACATTACTTTAGGCCTCATATAGCGTTGTATAGAGATCATTATCATTACGTAGATAACATAACCGTTATTTGGGCCTGAGACTGCCGGTCACTTGTGAAATACGCACATTTATAAAAAAAAAATACTGTGTTTATTGTGTAGTGTTAGTCTAGGAATTCCTGCTAATATAGACAAACCTCGAGCATTCGCTCAATTGCCGCTTTGCCAATTTCAACGTCTGCGTTATATTTGGTAATTTTTAAGCAAAAGTGAAAAGTGAAAGTTGTAAGTTGGTGAAGTTTGCATAATTAAGGAACAGGCTGACGATTTCCGAACGATTATAAGTGCCCACCAAAACGAAACACTCATTTCTGGAAGAACTTAAACTGAATCGTCTTACTTGTCACTGGACTGCGTAGTCTTCACTAAAACACCCTGTATGTTACGCCTCTCGGATTTTCAAACCTGTCGGCATTTGTGTTATTGTGACAGTAGTGATTGCGTATAAATGCGTGGTTACAGAAAGCGAGACGGATGCTTGTGAGCCTGTAACAAAAAGAAAGGTGCTGTCATCAGTGTCTTACATACTTGCACTGTGAAAGTGTTTTTTTTAGCTGCGTATGATTCATGCTAGAGTGATTGTGTGGTTGTTGCGAATGGTCCTGGACGCTTACATATGTGGCCGCAAAATTTTTTTTTTCTTTTCTCGCACGATTTCCGATCGTTGACCTGTTGGTCTGCAGTATTGTTCTTTCGATTCGCTCTCTCTCTCTCTTCTTTAACGCCTGCACAGAAGAACCAAGGTGGATCACGACACTGAGTTCTACAAGAAGGAACACTTGCGAGCCACAAGCTGTTTTGAGTTTTGCCAGTGAAATAGCAGTGCCTTTTTTAATTTTATAATTTTTTTACTTTTTTTGTTCGCTTTCATCGTGTGCATGGCGTTGTGTTCATATTGTATAGCGGTACCGCTGTCGACCGCGCAAAGTACAGCGCGCTTTGTGACTTTTCTGCCATCGTTCCTTTATTTTTTTCGTTTGTAGACATTTTTTTCTGAGCAATAAAAATGTTTTCTTTTTTATTTTATTGCATAATGTGTATGTCGTGGATACATTACGGCCGTTCACAGCACTTCCTCAAATGTCAATTTTTTTATTTTTTATTTTTTTTGTAACCTAATAGATGCATAGATGCCCTTTCACCTGGGATCCTTAAGCTGTCCCACTCATTACAAGCTCGCTTGAGAGCTTTGGCTTCGTAGCCGAAAACTTAATAAAGCAAGGTGAAAAAAAAAGGCAGAAATAACAAACGACTAGCTCCATAGTTCCCTTCACTCATTACACTCACTCAGAAGTCCGACAGCAGTCTCCTCTCCTTGGGAATTTCCTACAACGTGGCCCTAATCTAGTTCAAAGTGTTGAGAACAAATACGCACCCCACAGACGTACCCCTGTAAGATTAGTAATGGGTGTACTAGAGCCCATAGCCCTACACAGTAGGCCGGCCTCCCAGAGCTAGAGCTTATCATACCCACAACATCCGGCGACTTGACGTCACCAAGCGATATATATATATATATATATATATATATATATATATATAGTGAAAGCTCGTATTCGAACTTCAATAATTCGAATTTATGGATAATTCGAACTGTGCGATTTGGTCCGGCCAAGCTCCACAGAAGTCTATGTGTAAAAAGTCCATTAATTCGAACGCGAGAAGGTTCCCTCACGGATAATTCGAACTACGCTCGCCTGGCACACGGCCAGAGAAACGCGCCTACTGCTTACACACAAGGCTCTATTGCCTCCGAAACGGAGAGAACGGCGAGAGAAGGCAAAATCGGACAAAAATCTAACCGACGCAGGGTCAACCAGAAGGCAGCGGCGGTTGCCGCCTCTCCGCTCTACGTAACCTCCGAGACTTCTTGCCCGTTGCGAATTTTGGAGGCTTTGAAAATATTGTACAGCTGTTAATGTTGTGCGGAGATGGCACGGCAAGCGCCAAAACACAGCGAATCAAGTACGTCGCGGATGCGCTTGCAATCAAGAACCAACGAATCAGGGCCTTCGCCACCTTCACATGTTCAGCGTCTTTGTCTTGGCAGTCTTCGTCGGTTGTGCACCTCTGTTTTCAGCTTAGGAGGTATCGGCCGTCGCGATTCATTGTGATGGTGTTAAGCCTCGGCTAACGTTCGTTTCGGTGGACATCGGTGGCGTGGCACAGTCGGACCCAGAGCTTCGACTTGAAGATGGCGTGTGCCCGCGGCACACGCCATCACTCTCTGACACGCCAAATTTCTGACATGCCCTACTGCTTCCAAATCGCAGTGTACTGTTGCACTCCCTCACTTTCGTTAGTTCGAACTTTCGTTAATTCGAACTGAAGCGGCTTCCCCTTGCGGTTCGAATTAACGAGCTTATATATACAGTAAAAGCTCGTTAATTCGAATCGCAAGGGGAAGCCGCTTCAGTTCGAATTAACGAAAGTTCGAACTAACGAAAGTGACGGACGGCAACAGTACACTGCGATTTGGAAGCAGTAGGGCATGTCAGAAATTTGGCGTGTCAGAAAGTGATGGCGTGTGCCGCGGGCACACGCCATCTTCAAGTCGAAGCTCTGGGTCCGACTGTGCCACACCACCGATGTCCATCGAAACGAACGTTAGCCGAGGCCTAACACCACCACAATGAATCGCGACGGCCGATACCTCCTAAGCTGAAAACAGAGCTGCACAACCGATGAAGACTGCCGAGACAAAGACGCTGAACATGCGAAGGTGGCGAAGGCCCCGATTCGTTGGTTCTTGATTGCAAACGCAGCCGCGACGTATTTGATTCGCTGTGTTTTGGCGCTTGCCATGCCATCTCCGCACAACATTAACAGCTGTACAAGATTTTCAAAGCCTCTGAGATTAGCAACGGGCAAGAAGTCTCGGAGGTTACGTAGAGCGGAGAGGCGGCAACCGCCGCTGCCTTCTGGCTGACCCCGCGTCGGTTAGATTTTTTTCCGATTTTGCCTTTTC
Source organism: Dermacentor albipictus (assembly GCF_038994185.2). Classification (NCBI taxonomy): domain Eukaryota; kingdom Metazoa; phylum Arthropoda; class Arachnida; order Ixodida; family Ixodidae; genus Dermacentor; species Dermacentor albipictus. The sequence goes on along the minus strand of NC_091828.1, from coordinate 98,117,028 downwards.
TCGCCGTTCTCTCCGTTTCGGAAGCAATACAGCCTTGTGTGTAGGCAGTAGGCGCGTTTCTCTGGCCGTGTGCCAGGCGAGCGTAGTTCGAATTATCCCTGAGGGAACCTTCTCGCGTTCGAATTAGCGGACTTTTTATACATAGACTTCTGTGGAGCTTGGCCGGACCAAATCGCACAGTTCGAATTATCCATAAATTCGAATTATTGAAGTTCGAATTAACGAGCTTTCACTGTATATATATATTAACATATATATATATATATATATATATATATATATATATATATATATATATATATATATATATATATATATATATATATATATATATATATATATATATATACAGTAAAAGCTAGCATTATGGAAGTTGACCGAACGAACTCCATAACAGGAATAACAAATAATGAAGCAGAAATGCACGACACGGAGCCGACGTTCGACAGCAACAGCGGAAAAACACTACGCCAGACAGGACCATGGGTGATGCTACTAGCGCGACAACAGAAGAAGAAAGAATCCATCGCAACTTCGAAGACGCAGAAGGAGTTCTCATGCGAACTCAGCACGGGACAGAACACGAATGATGGAAAACGGCAAGCCCCTCAAAAGCCATGGGGCCACAACAACGCAAGCAAGCCACGGCCTCGCTTGCCAACGACCCCACCGCTACCAGAAAACCATTACAAGATTGTTTACAGACCTAAAGCCGGTGTGAAAGTGTCAAACTGGAAAGACGGAGTGATAGCAAGAGGATTAGCCCAAGCATGTGGAGTCACACCCCAGGAGCTCTACGCCAAGGTGATCATACAGACACAGTGGCAACAAAACTTAATTCTGGCAAGTACCGAAGAAGAGGATTGCGCACTTAAACTAGCAGAAATAACAAGCGTCGAAATAGGACACGCAACATACGAAGTCACACCTTACCTCAAGCCAATTCCGGGCACTGTACGTGGCGTTGTTCACGGAATAGAGGAAGGCACCACCGACGAGCAGCTAGTAGATCTACTAGCAACAACCAACAAGTGCAAAATCCTATACGCTAGAATGCTGGGAAGATCGACGTCGGCAGTGATCACCTTCGACGGCCCGCACGTTCCGTTCTACGTTAAAGTTGGATGTACGCTTACCCGCTGCAGACCCTACCGAAAGTCAGTGCAGTACTGAAGATCTTGCGGGGAGATAGGACACAGACAAGACGTCTGCCCTAATCCAAACGATGAACTATGTGACAACTGCGGAGAAAACAACGCTGATCCAAATAACCACCAATGCGAACCGAAATGTAAGCTCTGCGGAATGCCCCATGAAACGGCGGGTAGAGACTGTCGAAGGAAGCTGAAACCAGCCCCGCCACCGTTGAGAGTCAGGGAGCGGTCAAGATCGAGACAGAGACGCTTCTGGTACCAGGCCAGCATGGTACCTAACAACGACAACGAGCACATGATGACCATGTCACCATCGCCACAGTCACCGAATGAGGCCGAGCAGACAAAAAGATCCAGATCCAAGTCGGGATCGCGATCAAGGGAAAGACAACAGAGCGTTCCCCGGACAACGGCAACGGGCGTGGAACACGACAACACACAGCGCAAGGTAAGCTGGGCCAACGTCGTCAGAGGGAACATTCATACGTCGAAAGAAAATAATGGCGTTCAAACCACAAGACACTCGAGGTACGAAGACACGATAATGATTCTCCGAAAACAGAACGATGAATTGAAGCGAGAGCTAGAACAGCAAAAGAAGAAGACACAAGAGAAGGAAGCCAGCACACAAAAACAGCTCGAGTACCTGATGCGAGAAATAGAACAACTACGGAGAGAACAGACCCAGCAATCGCAAACACCCCTACCGCGGCCTTCATCCCCACCCCCACCGCCATCACCAACAGAGTCATCAACAACAAGTCAACAAGTCAACAGACCAGAGCCATCCACACTGTCGAACCAAGCGGTGATAACCCAGAACGACCTCAAGACACTTGAAGACCGCATCAACGCCAACGTGACCATCATGATGGAAACCACACTGTCCACAGTAACGCAGGTTATGCAAAACACGGTAACACAGATGATACAGACTGGCTTCAAATCTCTCAAGAACGAAATAGAGAACCAGATTCAGGCTCTACAGACCAAAATGACACAATCCGGAGAAAGTTTCAGTCAACGCATTCACATGCTAGAAGAAAGAGATAATGCTCGCAAGAAACCTAAGTACCCTGCGCGAGAAGCCAAGATGATGCAGACCCTAAGCGAACAAGATGGCGAGGCAATCTAAAGAGGAAGATGACTACAAGCAACACCCACGGCTTAAAATTTGGCAATGGAACTGTCATTCTATTCGAAGTAAGAGAAGCAACCTTGTACAATTCTGCAAGCAGTTTGACTCAGACATTATAGCCTTACAAGAAACCGAAGCAGAAGACTTCAAGGTCAGTGGTTACCTCACTCACGTCACTGACGGTAAAACGAGGACAGCAATACTGACTAAGAAAGCCATCAACGCTCAACGACACGACATCCAACACCGCATCGAACACACCCTCGTCGAAATCGTACCCGAGAAAAAACAGCAGCAAAGCCTCTTTGTGTTAAACGTGTACAGCCCACCAAAGGACCACCTAAAGGATCTAGACAAGCTTATGAGAGAGGTGAAGAAGCTGAGCAAGGGTAACGGGCTGATAGTCGTTGGAGATTTTAATGCTCCCCATGTGGCCTGGGGTTATGCGGCCTCAAAGAAAAAAGGAGAAGACGTGCACAACGTAGCCCAACAACACCTCCTCACGCTACTCAACGACCCACAGACACCCACGCGCATCGGCAACAGTGTATCTAGAAACACCAGCCCCGACCTCACATTCGTACACGGACTCAAACAGTATGAGTGGAGCTGCATGGACGAGAATCTTGGTAGCGACCATTTTATAGTGCAAACGATCATTCCGCACCACAAAGCAACGATGAAGATAGGAAAAGCCAAGATCACGGACTGGCAGGCCTTTCGCAAAGATGAGAGTGCCATTAATGCGACGATAGACGACATAACAATATGGATCAGAGGAGTCGTGGAAAGAGCCGAGAAGCATACGAGGACAATCCAGCTGTCGCAAATCACCCCCGTGGTCGACCCGCACTTACTCCACCTGTGGGAGGCGCGGAGGGGTCTCGCCAAACGCTGGCAGCGTAACAAGTGCAACCGGAAACTCAAAATTCGAATCTCTAAGCTGATCAAGGAAACGCAAGAGTACTCTGAACAACTTGAAAGAAAGAACTGGCGCGAAACATGCAACAAGCTTCAAGGTACCTTAAGCAGCAAGCGCACTTGGGCGGTGCTCAAGACTCTCCTATCAAAGAAGGAGAACAAGAACGCCACAAAACAGAAAATGCAGCGACTCATACACAACCACCCGGGGAAAGAGGAAGACATTATCAGAGAAGTGAAGGAGAAGTTCCTCGGTACTGAGCGAAACATAACTGTAGATTCGCACTTCGACGAGTATCGAGGCAAGCCAAATATGGAACTGGATCGGCCCTTCACAGAAGCAGAAATCGAGAGGGCCTTGAGCAAGCTCACCCGCAACACGGCGCCGGGGTACGACAGAATAAACAACAAGACACTCCGGAACCTTGACGGACCCTCTGTAGACGCGCTCTTAAAATACATCAACGAGTGCTGGCAACAAGGTAAAGTACCACCGGAATGGAAACATGCCGAGGTAACCATGATACCTAAACCCAACAAGCCCATCAGCGTGCAGAACCTTCGACCTATATCCCTAACCTCGTGTGCTGGAAAACTCTACGAGCACATGGTGCACAACCGCATGATCGACTATCTCGAAGACAACGAACACGTCCCAAGCACTATGTTCGGATTTCGAGCTCACCTGTCCGCGCAAGACGTGTTGCTGCAAATCAAGGAAAAAGTCATCGACAAGCTGGACACGCACAGCAAAAGAGCCATCCTCGCACTTGACGTGGAAGGGGCTTTCGACAACGTGTCACACGAAGCCATACTGCAGCACCTCAACGTATATAACTGCGGTGAAAAAGTATACAATTACATCAAAGCTTTTCTGAAAGAACGTACAGCCACAGTGGGGATAGGCAACTTACGCTCTGAGAAATTCGACATACCGCGAAAGGGAACGCCACAAGGCTCCGTCATTTCGCCGATGCTATTCAATCTGGCGATGAGCACACTACCCAAGCAACTGAAGCAAATAGAAGGGATTGGTCACGCAATATATGCTGACGACCTCACCATCTGGACTACGGGAGGGTCGACAGGTCAACAGCAAGACGCTCTGCAAGAAGCGGTTGACACTACGGAAAAGTACCTGGAAGCATGTGGACTGACGTGCGCACCTGAAAAATCGGAGCTCTTGGTGCTAAGGAAGCGCACAAGAGGCCGACAACCGCAGCAGATACCAGACCCGGTAGTAAAGGTGGGAGGCATCATGATTCCGCAGGTTACGACGCTCCGCATCCTCGGACTCCTGATTCAAAAGGACGGGGCCGGGGGAGCAGAGTTGGAAAAAATTCAAAGAACAGTGCAACAAATAACCCACCTTATCAAAAGAGTGACGAGCAAAAGCCACGGACTCAAGGAAGAAGACTGCACGAAAATGATACAAGCGCTGCTCACGAGCATCGTCACGTACGGGACCCCATACGTTGACATGAAGAACAGTCAACGAGACAAAGTAAACGCCCTCATCAGAAAATCATACAAAATTGCCTTGGGTCTGTCCCCCTCCACGTCCACAGCGAAATTACTCAAAATGGGAGTCCACAACACGTGGGAAGAGCTCGTGGAGGCGCACAACGTCAACCAACTGGAGAGACTAAAGCTGACAAGGACGGGAAGAGCCCTGCTGCAAGATCTGGGCTACCAAGTCGAGGATGAAAGGCACCTACCTCAGCGTATCCCACAAGAGATCAGAGACAAGCTACACATAAGTACCATTCCCAGAAACATGCATCCCGAGTACGACAAGGAAAGGAGACAGGCGAGAACACAGGCGCTCAAGCGCATACTCGAACGCACCAACAGCAAAGAAGAAAACGTTAGATATACAGATGCAGCTGCGTACAGTACCGACGACCGATTCGCAATCAGCGTGGTCGACGAGAAGGGCGAACAACTTACAGCCACATCCATACGTGCCAAGGACGCGAGCACAGCGGAAGAGGTGGGCATAGCCCTGGCCATCGCAACGTGCAAGAAGGCCATGGTTACCGTGGTGACGGACTCACAAGAAGCATGCCGAAGGTATATGAACGGAAGGATTGGAAAGGCAGCGCTTCAGGTCTTGAACACCACCAAGATAGAAGCAGCACAAATCCTCTGGACACCGGGGCACGAGTCTCTCACGGGGAACCAGGCGGCGCACGCCGCGGCTCGAGATCATGCACGCCGAGCCATCTCCGACGCGCAGAGAACGCGTACCGACGACTGTGAAGAGGATGAAGAACGCATATCCAAGAAGTACTCGGATATCTTGGCGCACTACAGGAAGCAGAGGCGTCGCTACCCGCCCGCGCATAAGACGATGAGTAGGGACCAAGCGGTAACCTGGAGAAGACTACAGGCTGGAACGTACCCACACGGAACACTGCTGCACGCCATGTACCCGGGCATGTACGGGCGAGACTGCAAGTTCTGCCCGCCGGACACGCCGAACACCTTGCGCCATATGGTGCTGGAGTGCAGAAATAACCGCGAAGTACCACCGTCATCATCGCCACCAAGCGATAACAACCAGGAAGAAGCGGATATGGAGGAAGAATCGAAAGACCAGTGGGAGGCTCTGCTGGTGACGCAAGACCTTGACAGCCAGCTGCGGTTGGTGAACAGGGCTCGGGCGGCGGCAGCGAGCCATGGCTACCTGGACTGAGGAGGCCACCCACCTTTGGGCTCAAGAAGCCTGGTCTCAAAATAAAGTTTATTTCTCTCTCTCTCTCTCGAATTAACGAGCTTTCACTGTATATATATATTAACATATATATATATATATATATATATATATATATATATATATATATATATATATATATATATATATATATATATATATATATATATATATATATATATATATATATTAATGAAGTAGTCACGTAACCATCACTTTCTGTGCACACACACACGCTCTTCTAAGCTCTTTACCTCTACCACGTGACTGGCTTGCCACACTTCCCACACATTGTTTGTTCACTTTGAAACTCGTAATGCTAAGACATTTTTAAAAATGTGGCGCGCAGTCAGCGGGATGGCACTCGCATATTCAGCCGTCTTCTACGCACCCTGAGGAGCAGTGGGAGGCTGCCTTGCGCAGCTCCAGGCCCGATCTTCAGGAGGCCATCCTGGAGTGGGCTGAGAGAATAAAGGAGGCCTACTTCAAGTAGTTCCTCCCCCACCCTCTATTCCATTGCCCCCTTCCCTTTAAAGAGGGACAAATAAAGTTTTTCATCATCATCATCTACGCACCCGGGCCCGTGGTGTCTCGATCGAGAAGCAACCAAACAAGAATTCCACGCGCAGAAACAAACAATAAAATAGGTTTGTTTGCACTACCAGAGGGTGCTTTAGCTCGGAAGCTCATATCTAAATGCACTAAATGTGTTCCCATGACATCCAATTTCGACGAGACGCCAATAAAGCCGCAAAGCGGCAACGCTCTGAGCAGCGAGCGATCTTCACTTCAAAGCGCAGCGTCATTTGGTGAAGCCCACTTTCTAAGGGCAATATCGCATGAAGTAGAAATGGAAAAATAACTGCTGCGCAGCTAATGCCGAATAACCATCCACGGTGGAGCGTGCTGAAATCGGGGGAGTGGGCCGCGGCAAGCGCCGAGAGTAAGGGGGAAAAAGAACGCTGAAATTGCGTGTACTTGCTGAAGTAAAGCTAGGGAAACGACGGAAGATGTGAGAATGTGAAGCTATGGCTACCCGGCTGCAGCTTTAAGCTCCGCTGGCCTCCTTGAAGCCCTTGGGTTCAGGGATAGCAGGGGAAAAAGCAAACATATCCGCAACAGAAATTAGCCAAAGGCGGTTGGAGGTTTGGTGGCAGAAAAGTGTAGGGAGACCACAAACGACGGATAAGTTCCCAATGATGACTCAGAAAGTTTGATGCTGGCAAATGCTTCTCAGCAACCAAATCTTTTTTTTCTAAAGAAGTAATACAGGCAAGACATTCGGCAGACTAAGAAAAACTAAGAAACTTGGTGGCGCCACCCATTGCTCCGTTTCAAAGGGGATGCTTATAGCATCCATCCATTCATCATTATGCTATCTGAAGCTGCGGCTGTTTTGGCAACGCCGAGTCGCTGCAGTATGCTAGACGCACCGTCATTCTTGCGCCGCTCGCGTTGTTTCCGTCGCTCTACGCGGGATCACTCATTCCCGGGAGGTTAGACACCTAAACTTTTGGAGCGGAGGTGTACCTCCAAAAGCGAAGCCGGTCTCCGCCATCTTGCTAGGGGCAAGAAGCCCGAACCGCCGTCCACCGTAGCAAAAGGCGCAGTGCGTTCATCGCGTTTATAGGTTCGTTCGATTCAGAAAAAGGTGCACGGCGCCACAAACGAAAATGTGCAGGGGGTGCCAGTTATGGTGCGCCGGGCTGCATCAAATCGCTGCAAGGTTCAATGGTGCACTGCACCGCGGCGGCACCTTGCCTTGCACCCCATTCAGTCGAGCACGGGGGGTGCAGGGTGCACCGCTGCACCTCGGGGAATCGAGGGTCCAAGTGCAGTGCACCGTGAATAGGTGCAGAGAAACTTGGCTGAATCGAATAGGCCTTATAGGTGGTGTCCAAAAGCCGGCGTTTGTGACGTATTTCCGGCTCTCTATAATATTAATGGAGCTGATATCTAAATCGCGTCCGGAGCTTTCAACCTGCAAAAGTGTAGCCTTTAAGACCCGGATCTTAAATCCACAGGGTGCCACTCTGTGAGCCTGGGATTTGGACACCACTTGTTAATCGCGCGCTGTTGGAACAGTGTTTAACTGATTGTGGCATGCTTTCAGGCCACCAGCCTTTCAATAAAAAAAAAAAACGTCCGAGCGTGGAGCCCACGCTGAACCACGCGCTGGACCTACTCCCCCCAATCTAGAAGACTCTAGCCACGGTGAAATGCCAGTGGTATCGGCAGTGGTACTAGAGCTATTTTTGTTTACAGCGAAGCTATACCTCTACCCCCCTCCCCCTATCCCCCCCCAATGTATTTGTCGTGTCCGTATGGGAAAATGTGGGCCGAACAAGGAGGTAATGCAATACCGGACCTACGTGGCGGAAGTGCAGCAGGCTTCAAGCACTCCACCCCTAATAATAATAATAATAATAATAATACACAGAATAAATAAGTCACTATGAATTGTTCTAAGTAGGTGGCTATGCTGGAATCATTTGTCAACAGCACATGGATTCACAAGCAGGGGACATTGCCATACACGCAAATGACAAATTGCATGTACAACCACGGCCGCTGGGTACAACCATAGATCCTTGACTCGCAAGAAAATCGACAATGCCAGCGACTGTGGGGATGTCCGTGACGCGTACAAACGAAAGACGGAATTGTGACATCCGCTGCGTATGTATCGCCGGGCACACCCAAGTGTTTCATCGCAAAGTTCACGACCACGCACTTTACATGGTTTAGCGGTGATGACACTGCCCCTGTGATCATCGTTGAAGACACCAGCGTGGACATTTCAAAACCAGACAAGAAGCAGTTCACTCAGTTAATGCTGGATTTGGTTTGAAGTGCCGCACCAATTCCAGTCACCCAAGTACTCAACAACGCTCGTGTATAGATATAACTTTGGCCAAGATTCTGTCTCAGGTCGTAACCGAACCAATCAGTGTATATATATCGCAGTAATCACAACGTTTTCGTCACTACCATTACCAAATGACGAAAATAAATACATGTGCCCTTGTCTATTTTTACTTACACTTCGTGCAGACGATTGTAGTCTCGGGCACAGGCTACGACGTCGTGTGCTGCACTTGGCTCTCTGGGCTGTAGCCAATCAGAGCAGAGTGTGCGTCGTCTTCTGCAGAAGCAGACGAGAAGCACCTGACTTCGCGCTTTTCCTGACTTCGTACTTACTGGCTGCGTATGTGCCCTTGCCTGGAACTAAAAGCCAGCGTAGAAGTTTCCTTTAATTCAGCAACGCATGAAGACAAATTGCAGCTAAATACATAGCGAATGCGCAGCGCACGAAGACAACTTGTCTATGCATATAATACAGCGCGGCGTCTGAAACAGCCAGCACCATCCGTAAAGTAAGATAATCTTGTCTTCTTGGAGGATTATCTCACCTTCATCTATGACCTACTACGATACACGGTCACGCCAGCCTTTCGTTGGCCTTCCTTGCGGCGAACCTTCAGTATCTTCGCCAGTCGCACGTAAGATGGCGCCACGCGTTTGCAACGCCAGCCTGTTTACTTGTCGTCTGCTACCTACACTCATTGAAACTGCGGTGTAGGAAGTGTGGTTCTCGTGCTCCACTACTTCGTGTAGGTGGGCGGAGCCAACGTAGTATCTAGTAGCGATGGGCGGAGCTACACCTTTCTGCACAAAATAAAAGAAATGTCGTCTTGCTACGCTAGCTACACTCGTGTAGCAAGTGTCAATAAAAAAAGAAATGACCCTGCTAACGCTCCAGAACTGACGTCTAAAGACGGAAAAAATTAAAAAAGAACAGATCTCAAAGGCCATGTGTTTGCCTACTACAAGAGCTGGAAACAACCAGTGACGTCATGGCCACCCGCGGGATAGCACAGGTAAGTATGACGTAAGTTAATTTTGGCATAGAGTTTCATATAATAATTGTTGTATGAAACTATAAATTTTGAAACACATGCTTCTCTTTACTTTCTTTTTTTTTCTACGAGAATAACGTTGGCTACAGACGCAAAAAGTTGCAGATGGCATCCAAAACATGGCGGTTAAGGTGTCTTTCGGTTTTTCTGGCGCAAACAGTTTGCAGAAACATCGCCTTCAAGATCAGTTTTTGTTACTCTGAGGCAGCGGTCGCTGATCGTTGCATCTCGACAGAATACGTCGTGAGCGCCATGTGCTTAACATGATCGTTTTCAGCTTCGCAGTATACAAAAGTATGGCCTTCGAGATCAATTTCCAAAACTTCAGAAAGCATAGCCAAGCATAGCAGCAACCTGCAGAAATCTGGCCACCGAGAACACATAGTTTCCGGATTCGCCGTTAGGAGAGGGCGCGGCGCTACGATCGCGACGCTAACAAACAACACGTGGGTGCTACCGGCAACCACGAGACGGTGATCGAAGTATTTCCCATTTTAGCGTTCACTTTAAATTCTGCCGTTCGAAACAGACGGCTCGCGACCACAGCGAACTTCCAAAATGGTGAGCTCTCAGCGGACCACGCTCGCAGTTGCGCTAACTGCACGAAATTCCGGTGTCCGCGGCCGTAAGCCTACAAGCGCATTGCCGTAGGGCGCCGGTTGCTCGTAGCGTTTTAATTTGTTGCTAAAACGAAGCTGCAACAGTGACGCGTGAAGCCGCCTTCGTTGCAACTTTTGTTCTCTCTTGTGTAGTCTCGATCTGCTGCGACTTCACGGCGTGCTAGAGCTTTTGCTGACGCTAAACGTCAAGTCGCTGTAGCGGTGCCGTGACATGTGCCGCGTGTGCTTTGGCGCCACTCACGTATTTCAGTGCGATGCAGTATTGGGCTCTACCTGTTGAGTGCCGTCGTACGACGAACCGGGCGCTATGGTCTTACTCGAGCGGCTTAGTGGTGTGAGTCAGCACAACTCTGTTATCCTTAAATGAAGTAAGAAATCGCGACGTCATACTTTGAAACGTAATGACCGCTCATATGGGTACCTTCAAGGCGCAGAAGTGTAGCGCATTATATGCAGTTCCTGCTTTGGTTTCCGATATTTCGGCTACACCATTCTGGTTCTTGCCACCGGTTGCCCCTTCCTATATGTCGCGGCATTTTGGCCCACGTAGTAGGGCCGGTCCCCCGCGTGTTGAGCCATAACAACACAAGGCACCAATCAACCGAGTAGTGGCGGTGATCCCGCCACCCCCGCCCCCCTGTTCTGCCTAATTAACCACTGAATCGCGACATAAAGCCTCTACAGATAATGGCGGCTTCTAGACATAACTAGTGCACACAGACCACTTGATAGAACGCATGATATTTCAACGGCTTCTTTGATTTGCTTCAACATTATTTTCGCTCGCCCTTTGCAATCTAACCCCAAGGCCGACGAAGTCAACCCAAAGGCTTACCCGCTGGCCGATCCTGAGCTGACGGCGAAGATCCTGAACATCGTTCAACAGGCCACCAACTACAAGCAGATGAGAAAAGGCGCGAACGAAGGTGAGAGCTGGTTGACCGTCTGTTCGGAAACTGTCGCGCGGTTGTTGCTTGCCTGTTGGAGGCATCAATTTCGTTTTCGAAAAAGTTCTAGCCCCCCGTGAACTAAATGGTTTTGAGCATTGGTGCTGCTTTCTGAAAGTTAACTCATAAATTGGGTTATGGCAAATCAGTTCTGCGCACGGTGGTTCTGCGTAAGCCCGCGAGGTGGAGGGAAAGGCGGTAGCCCCGGTTTCGGATCCCCGGGGCAGGATGAATTTGTATTCAACTGCAAAGCTTTCTGAGCAACCCGTACGGGTTGCCTTTGTAGCTTCGTCGGGTCGACGCCAGTTTTACTTTCATAAAGTGGGTTACTTTTGTTCTGTTAATGTTGATAGACACCTTCCATTTTATCTACTGTGGCATTGCGAAATCAGTTCCTGTCGGTGATCCCTGAAACACAACTTTTGAATGGTGGCAGCCCCCCTAGCCCATTTTGTTTTTTTTTTTTCAAAACTGTACGTTGCATTTCTGAGGAAAAGCATTTTGTGCAATGTCGTTCGGACCTTGAACCTTCCAGTTTATAGATGTGTCAGTGCAGGTGATTAGGGTGTTTTCTAAGCTGCACAAAGCCCCACATTATTTGAAGTGACCTTATGAATGAAGGTATGCAACCAGCCTAAACTTTTACCTATTTGTGCAATAAACATACTACTTCTTAAATTGATAGAGAGAAATGAAGAGGGAAATTAAGTTGACAGGATCTTCAAAGCTATAGCAATGCTTGTCTTCAAGGCCGATTCACTGGATTAGACATGGCATACAGCACTGTCCAAAGGCAGAACAGCATGTATCATGTCACAAGTGTTCTGATTAGTAGTGAACATGGGGTCGACCTTCACACTAGCAATTTCTATAATGATTTAAGTTGGTAATGGCTACTTGGTGTGTTACAGTTCAAACAGTGATATCACAAGGAAACACAATACATGCCTTAGAACCACCAGATCTTGATAGCAGTCCAACGTCACGAGATGAAGTTGATAGTTACACACGCTCTTGTATATGCCTATTTTTCAGCCACGAAGGCTTTGAACCGTGGTCTCGCCGAAATCATTGTCATGGCTGCTGATGCAACGCCCCTGGAAATCGTTTTACACCTGCCACTTCTGTGTGAAGACAAGGTAGGGTTTACTTTGCATCATGCAGTAATGTGTGCTAGTTTGCGATAGCGAGTTCACATTGTGCAAGAGCAGTGACACTAGCGTGAGTTGAAGATGAAAGTGCAGTGACAGTTGAGATGCTTCATCTGCTGCGAAAGCAGCATCTATCATGGATGCATGCAGCAGTGCAAAGCAAATTTCTTTTCCCTTGTCACTCTAAAACTGTATGGCGATGGTTACAATGGCAGCAGACGGGAAACAGCTCAAATGGACATAAGTTGTTAGCACACTATAAACCTTTACAAACCTGTCACCACGCAACCTTCTAGGCTCGTGCCTTAATCGGCTCATTCCGTCCGCTGGACAGACCGCTTTAATTGAAGAGCACGAAAAAGCACATGTCGTCTGCTACAGAGAGCTTGCACGTCTGCACAGCCTGTGCTCCCAGATCAGCAAGTGCGAGAGCACCTAAAACTCGGGCATGACTGGTTCCTGCGCAACATCATATCAAGGAGCAGAATGCAGGTGACATTCCCTACACTGTCAGATCAAGGACAAAAGCACTGTACTCCCTGAGGCAAGTGCAGAATATGCAACGAAATTGGACAGACCTAAATAAAGTGCACACTTGGCACTTCCCCCAACAGCGAATGTGCGGAGATGGATGTAGTCTACATTTCACTGTGTGTGTGTTTCCATGCTAATTGCATTGTCTGTTTCTCCTTGCAGAATGTGCCATATGTGTTCGTGCGGTCTAAGCACGGTGAGTAGTACTTTCATTCTGCCACAAACATTGACAGCCATGCACCATTTAGCCCTACAGCATACTTTGCAGGACTTTTACTTTAAGTAACAGTGACAAGTAACTGGGTTACTAGTTATCATGTGAGCCTTTCTCTTTCTCTCCAGCTGTTTTCCACTTCTTCACATAGTGAAACAATATGAATTGTCGGGCAATCCGGTCAGCAGTGATTCTTGACTCGATTCCAAGGGCAGCTGGTGAATTTCGAATAAGCACTGCACTTCCCTGGCTTCGTTCGTTTATTTATATGGTTGTGTCTAATAAACCAAGCCCCTCAGATCCCCCTTATTTTTGTCGCGCTAAATGTACAAGGTTGTACAGTGTTCTCCTTCATTTTTTACTTGCACAATAGCAGCTACCGCTTCAGCCCTTTGTTTACAGTGTTGTTCCCGCTGGGTACTATGAGGTTGCGTGCTCAATTCCCAGCCGTGACTGCTGCGTTTCAATGAGGGCGGCATGCAAATATACTAGTCTACTGAAGTGTGAGAGCATGTTAACACCAAGTGGTTATAGCACCTGCCATAGCCAAATTGTGGATGCAAAATGCTGCAATCTACCGTATTTACACAATTCTAAGTCGACCCCCCACCCGTACCTCTTGACAGGGAAAAAAAAAAGAGAGAGTGTACCCGAGGGCGTATTCGATAACGAAAATTTATTAGTAGCTGACATGGTCACTGGACTACTCGTCTTCACTAGTGCTGCCATCGTCATCGTTGCTACGGTCCCACGGCGCGTCGTCGTCCCGCGAAATTTCACATTTGGCAAACGACCGCACCACATCTTGTCGAACAGCAGTCCACGCCGAATGCACCCAACCACACGCAGCCGTCAGGGAGGCTCTTTTGACAGGTCCGTTTGGCGTAATTTCGCTGTCTTATGGCACCAGCCACTCGTACTCGTGGCGGAGCAGGTCCTTAAAAGGTGAAGATCCGGGCTTGTTTCATGATCATGTCGCACTTCAGTGGCAGGGACCGATCATGCATTTCAGTGACGTACGCCGCAAGCTTAGCCTACGGCTCCGGAAAACGTCCAGACTTCGGCACGTGGGAAATTCCTCACTTGCCGTCACAGGTGAAAATTTCGCTTCGCTGCAGTCGCCACTCTCGTGCCGCCCATTCAGAAACATCAAACTTGCGGCCCGCTGCGCAGTGATTTGTTTCTTCGGTGTAAAGGATGGCAGCCCTCTTGAACGCTGCTGTGATCAAGTGCCGAATGATTAGTGGGCCTGGAGCACTCATGACGACTGAGGAAGCATAGAAGTAGCACGCAGCCGGCAGTCAAGTGGAACATGTCAAACCAATGCCTTCTGTCAAACTATAGAGAAAGCTAAGCGCAACAGGGAAATGGAAACCCGCGAGCGGTGTCTGCTATTCCATGAACTACCGATACTCCCCGCAAGCACTGCTGTTCCGACGGTGCCGCTGCGAATGGAACAGCGGCGCTTCCATCAACTATCGACACCCTCCGCCCCCCCATGAGTGTTGTGCACTGTAAAACTCAAAAATGTTGAAAAACCATTCCGAAAAGCGAAAAAACATGCAGGATAGCAAAAAGCTATGGGTAGGGCCATAAAGCCAACATAAAATTGTAACTATGTTGCAGCTCCCGTTGGTCTCGCTTTTTTGGCGGTGCCATGTTTTGGTTTTGATTGTAAGTCGACCCCCCAACTTCGGATTTTCAAATTTTGAAGTGATCAACTTACAATCGTGTAAATACAGTATATTTCATTGAGAAATGGCAACAAGCAATAGCCTCCCATGGCAATTGACGATTTTGAATGCATATTCCATGTTGTACAGGTAGAGGCCACATTTACAAGGGAATCCCTGTTAATTTTGGGCAAATTCCAAATGCATTTGTTTCTTTGAACCACTTGCATGTCCCACTAGGGGTGTCAATGCAAGTGTGTTGTTGTTTATGTCGTTTGTTGACTTTATTTTTGCCTCTGTACTACTGTAGACAAAGTTCAAACAGGTTAGGGCTACCTTGAACAAACTTCTTTGGCTGCAGTGATGTCAGCGTGATTTTAGATTGTGCTCATCATTTGGGGCCTCTGCCATGTATTTGGCTTCTAGCGCGAAGCGAAACACACGGACACAGAAAGGAGCAGACAGGACGAGCGCTGTCCTATTCTGTCCTGTCTGCTCCTTTCTGTGTCCGTGTTTCACTTCGCGCTAGAAGCCAAAATCATGTTACCGTACCAACTCGCCCAACTGTCTAGCCTCTGCCATCTTTTGGGACCAGATACGTAGTGGTGCCTTACCGCACTGTTACTCATAAGAGGTGTTCTTCATATTTTTCCATTCATCCATGGGTGTTCGTTTCAACCTGCTTTCCTTTCCTCTTCACAGCCCTGGGACGAGCATGCGGAGTTTCTCGGCCAGTCGTCGCGTGTTCGGTCACAGTCAACGAGGGGTCGCAGCTGAAGCCTCAAATACAGAGTCTCCAGCAAGAGATTGAAAAGCTGCTCGTCTAAGTGAAAAGAATGAGACAGAAATGAACTTCTCTGCACCTCATCCTTAAGCTTTTTTTTTTTTCATAGCTGAAGCGTGCTCTCGCTTTTTGTACATTATCCACACTGTTACGTTTTGCTCATTGCTGTGTGGTTTGAGACAGTGCTCCTATGAGCCACGTTTTGTTAAAGCCCTGTTTATTCTTTTTATTCCACAAGTGACCGGGAGGTCTACAAATAAACATGTACCACACTCCAGGTTGTACGTGTCTTGCTTTACTGCCTAGCATTGCCTTCAAGATTTGTCTTTACCCACCGTAGTGACTATGGCATAGCGCTACAAAGTCCAAGGGTGCGGGATCGAATCCTAGCCACGGTGGCCACATTTCAATGGGGGTGAAATGCAAGAACACCTGTGTACCGTGCACTGGGTGCAAATTAAAAGAACTCCAGGAGGTAAAAATTCATCCAGAGTCCCTCTCCACAGCATGCCTCATAATCAAATCGTGGTTTTGGCACACAAGACCCCAGAATTTAATTTTAAGATTTAAGTCTGCTAGATTAAGCTATTTTCTACGAGCCATGCAGAGGATAAGAACTTGTACTTATGTGGTTGGAAAGTGGCATCCTCGGACGTGCACATTGTGGAACATTACAGCTCGGCTCTTGCATAATGGCCTTCGCAATAATTTTTTACCACTTTAGACGCAGTTAAAAAGGGACCCTGAAACGATTTTGATGATTTTCTACAAATATGCTGAGTCGTTGGAGTAGGTCCTTCTGATCATTCATTGGTGCATCTAAGTCCTCCGTGTAATTCATTGTAAGGTTTTAAAAATGCACATCGTTGCCGATCGCAGCACACTGCTCAGCGGAATTTTAAGCTGCCCCTACCCACATGACGTAAATCACCCAATTGACGTCAGTGGGGTCACGCGAGCTATCCGATTGGCTGCCCAGGGTGCGTGATCTATAATGTTTCCAACTTTATGGTAAACAAATGATGTTCATAGTATAGTTGGAATGTTAGTTAATTTAATTTGTTTTTACAAGAAGAAAGTAACGAAGAGAATGCACAACAACAATTTTTCAGTACACTTAAGCACTTCCAGCACACAACGTCGTCTGCTTGTGTTACAACGTGCTTCATCTTTGACGCGAGCTCCGCTGTCTGTGTCGCTCTCTTTTTTCGTGAGCACAATGAATCACCATTGTTGCGTTGTGGGCTGCAGGCGTAGCAACTGGAAATATGTCAAGTTGCGACATCATGTCCCTCTGCAAGGCAGCAGACGAGCAGAGTGGCTGCAGCGCATCGGACTAGTGGTATCCTATCAGCGCCAGGATTTGAATAGTAAGGAGAGCATACTGTACAACTTGAACGTGTTTTTGTTTTTCCTGTTACAAGCTAGACAGCTCCAAGAAGACAGACGCGTATCTAATAGAGAAAGTCAATTTCTGTATTTACGCTTACCGGTGATCGTCGTGGTCGGGGCCGTCAGGGGAATTCGGTGAGTCTGGTGGTGGCGAATCGTTGCTGCCGTCGTCGGCGTGGCGTGGATTGCAAAAAGGTGTGTCGCTATATGGGTCAAAGCCCATCTCGCTCATCCAGCGCAACCACTCCTCAAGCTCCGGGTCCATGACACGAATGACGACCAACAGATGGATTGCAACACACACTGCTTGGATAGCTCTCACTTGTGATCGACGGCCAAGCGGCTAGCGCAGAGGTTATGCGCGGGCGGGGGCTGGCACGTACCTCTACCTGGCTTGTTCAGTGTGTGGCAGTTCACGCACGTGCATTCCTGCCTCGGCAGTATATCCAAACCTATGCAAATGAAGCGCTCGCTAAGCCAGTTGCATATCGTCGAGGCACACCTTGCTCCAAAAACGTTGAGCTATGAATGTAGTTTTGATGTCTCTCCTGTCCTTGCCATGATAAGCTATAATTCTACATGTTTCTTGCCGTGAAACCAAATTTTCAAGCTTGAATTATACGTTGCATGTTAATCTCGCAGCAATCCGACAGAATTCAATCACATTTAATGGAGTAGACATTTTTTTTAAATATAACGCAGTTTAACAACACTACCAGAAGAGTAAACGAAGTGCGTTCTACATGGTCGATAGGTGGTGTCCAAATCTATGCCCCAGTGATGGTGCCCCATGGGTAAGCAGGCTAGGCTTTTGATGGCTGCACGAGGGCGGGAGCCGGAAACGCATCTTAGACATCGGGTTTTGTACATAACCTATTACATCCCCAGCGACCTCTCCTTCAGAGTAACAGAGACTGATCCCAAAGGCCATGCTTCTGAGCAGCAGAGGCACATTCTGAAGTCTGTTTAATTTGCCTGCACCATCACGGCTCGTTCAGAAGATGGTGCACCCTGCCATTCATTTCGTCGGTGCAGCAATGGTGCCCTTTACACCATACTGTTAATGTCAAATGGAGCAGGTCTGCTTCGAAATTTGTCTGCACCCTCCCTACCGACGGTGCCAACTTGGTGCGCATGTGCAGGAGACGACACACAAGCTTGGGTGCCGTTGAAACTTCGCTTGCGTGGGCCTGGCTGTGTGCACAACATGGAGTGTGTTTACGCCTCGGAATCCGGCCATACCTGCAATTCGAGACTTCTCAAACTTAAGTGGACAGCGCACATTAGGCGGTCAGCGCATGAGGCCTGCACCGCACTGCAATCGGAATTTGTTCTGGATGCTGCATTGTGCTTGTACTACTGAAGTATAGCTGCAGAATTGACGAAATTCTCGTGCCCCGACGTGAAGTGGTTCAGTGGTGCGGGCAAATCAAACGTACCTATGGTCACTGCGTTCTAGACGCTACATATGTGCACAGTATACGTGTCGTTTCGTTTTCCCGCATACTTCTTGGTCAATGGTTTCTGCTGAAGCACTTGCACAGCAATGGGCATGCACCTTTCTTGGCGCGGTCCGCACATGGTTTTTAAATATTTCAGAGCGGACAGCACAACACTGGCCCTGCACTTCTCGACATCACATAAGACATGCCAAAATGGTGGTCGCCATTTGTGGGAGGGGATTGGAGGTAACGGCTTCAAACTGAAACCTCGGGTTAAAATGTGCATTGCGAACCCAGTTTTTCTCTGCAGTCAAAAGTAAAAATCTTAAAACCATAGATGCCGCGAGACATTTCTTTTTCTTTACAGCCTAGGCATGCAGGCTGAAATCGAGCGGTACAGCCTATGTATAGCAATGTAATGCATCAAGACAATTCCACATTGCAGGGCTGTACTAGAAAAAGTTTCACAAACTTTTGTCATTGCATGTGGTCTCTAGACTTTTGCTCCCAACTATACCCAACCACATTACCACTGTACCCTGAATTACAATGATGAGCTGAGAATAGTTGGATGATCGTGTCTTGACCCCTTTTTCAATTTAACTGCTAACCCCTTGTATTTAGGAACAATCCTCCGCTCTACCATGAATACAGAGGGAACATATATATTGGACTGAATTTATGTCTTCACTGGCCAACATGCGGGTAATTTCTTTAACATTTTTCTCAACGTTGCAGGACAATAAAATCGCAAGAAAACCACCAGCGCTAACACATAGGTATGTTTAATCCAAAATAGCATCGCATTCATCAGCACAAAAAGCTGAATTGGGGGCTATGGTAAATACACTACGTGCTAGTACACACGTATGCAAAAACAAATGTAGACAACACACCCCGCATACAGCAGACACACATAAGCGTGCATGCTGCATTGCTGCTTTACATTTGCACATCTGCACCAAGTCAGCAGGGAGGGTGCAGTGAAATCGTGAACTAGCCCTGCACCTCTCCTGCACCATTTGGAACGAACGACGTTGTTCAGAGGGTGCAATGGTGCAAGCAAATCATAAAAACGTATCAGCATGTAACGGATATACGTATATAACAAATACCGGATATAATGAAGGTATTTTCATGGTAAATGTGACCTTTTTAATAATTTTATCGATCAGTCACGATTATCAGTGAAAATTCTAACAAAGAGATTTGTGATGCTGCATCTGTCACAATCTTTCGTTATTTTCGAGGTCACCAACATGACTACATTGTGTGGCTTCAATGGCCATTCATTCATTTTGTGTTTCTTCTCCTAACCTGAATCAAAGTTTGCAAGACATGCTGCCGCAAAAGTTCCCAGGCTGAATCCCTTGCTGCCAAGCTCGGAACACTGTGCTACGTAGCTGTGTAGCTATTGCTTGAACGATTTCAGGGTAGAGATGTCTCTTGGGATCTAGGATCACCCACTATAAGAATAAATTGAAACGCAAAAGTAAAAATTGATCATGACACTGTCGCACTCAATTCCTCGGGAGTGAGACATGCAATCATTCTGTAGCCGGTTGCTTGTACTTCGTCTCGTACATAGCAGGCAATGCTAACAAAGGTAGACTTCTCTCACTACTCGAATTCTCGACCAACAAACAGTGTGTCACATGAAGGATGAAGATAGGTATGCATCATACGCTTCGATATAAGAATAAGTGTCACAATTTTACATAGTAAACTATGACTTCGTTATTACCTGGAAAGCATCACAGATATGAACCTATTAAACACCAAGCGAGCATAGCGACATGTTTCTGTGACCCGTGGCTGCAGCCCAGGGCTTGCGCTTGCAACCGAACATAACAGTCGCATAACGAAAGCACAAAACTGCACAAATAACACATGCCTTGGCATAACCTAACATTAACAAGTTGCATCTTTAATATATGAAGTACTTATTTCGTTTGAAGCATCGCACTATCAAGAAACAACTGCACTGGGAAACACGTAGAGTAAGACTTCTATGAACACACTACGAGCGTAGCTTTCACTGCGTTGCCTGCTACATATAGAGCAGAGTAGAGTTCCAAATGCACGCTTTGGAGCCTCAATTAGGCCTCTGTTACAAATATAGGCAAACTTGGAAATCCAACAACCCATTCCGTAGTTGTTTTCAACCTTGTCACCTTTGAATTAATGCTAATAGTAATATAGCACAGGCACTAACTGAGCCATTACCTGAAAGCACACCTGCTTCAAGGGCCACAACGTTCTGCTACTAAGAAAAAGGTTGTGGGTCTGATTCCCAGCAACATTCTGGCTTGTTCGGGGTGCAAGAACGCTCGTGTGCATTGCTCTGAATGCACGCCGAGCACCTTCGGGAGATCAAAGTTAATCCGAAGCTTGTGGCATCTTCCTTTCGCCCGAGTGTTCCTTTGAGACACGCCCATCAGCCAATCAATCAACCGCCGATCGCGATGCCTACACACGGCACAATGTCCAAACTGGTTGCGAGCACTTTGGCTCGGAAACTTTCGCAACAGACAGCACGTAGATCTATTCAACAAGTTCACGCACCACTACGAAGAACCACTCGGAAGTTGGCGAAGGAGAACCTATCGTGCTGTTGGCCGTTCACCTCTCCGAGCCTGCGGATGATTGATGCGCTGTTTTTGCTGCGCTCGACTTGGAAACAATGCTGGACGACTCCGACGTAAGCTGCACAAAGAGCACTGCCGCTGCCACTCGGCTGAGAACTTGCTCTCGGTCAAGGTCGTGGGCCCACTCCACTCTGCCCCAGCGACTCGTCTGCAATGCGCACAGTAAAGCAAAAACTTATTTTCGGAAAAGAAGTGCGCACGAATAAACACTACCACCACGTTTCACAGAACTCTGAGAAACATCACAGCATTCAAGGAACGTTAAGAAAAGATAAAAGACAAACAGACTCAAACTTAGGCCTTAGTTTCACAGAAGCTGTGCTGGAAAACTGGCCTTTACGAATGCTTAGGGGTGTGCAAATGGCAACCTTTAAAACCAATTTCAATACGAATCAAATACTTTTTTTTTAATGACACTTCTTTCACTGCATAGAGTTCTGCAAAGCTTTACTTCAAAGCTTTGTGAATTTCAACCAAGAACAAAGATATCAGAACGATAGGCACTGAAATCGAAGTGACTAGTGTACAGGAGCTGTTTTGTCACCGTCTCCTAACTGTTGTAAAACCAAACTAAAAACGCATGGTTCACAAGGTGGCAGCTTCGCGAGCATAGCTGAGTACTGCCGAGAGCATTGTATATAAAAAGCTCCGCGCTAGAATGCAAACAGACTAGCCAGACCCCTAACCATTTGATTATAACATCACATTGGTGGCATTCGAGCACTGCTGTAATAAAGCATTAAGCAGGAACATTGCTTGGAGATCAATGCCCACAGGGGCATAAAAGCTTGGGCTACGCATTAGATATGGGTACTCAAGGACGGGAACAAGGAAAAATGAACCTGCTTGCTCGTTTGGCTTCTTTTCTCCCCCTTTCTTAGAGTGCTCACATGTTGGCGCTGATTATTTGAAAACAAGTCAATAAATGTTCAGCATTTCGAATAGAAATATGATTTGAATCGTTAACCAAAGTTTTTGGATATACATACCCGCTCCCCTACCAATGTTCTTGCAACAGTACATAACCTTTATCTGGAAGTTGTCAGAGGCTTATCTCCAACAATGGCTCATTCAATTCGCTACTGAATGGTACCTGGGACTGCCAGTGAATTTCCCTTAATTATTTGCATACACACATGCTTGCCTCAGTGGCTGCGATGACATTCAGTTAGTGAGCAATAAGCCACCTACTCAACAGCCGGCTGCAACGTTTCAATGCACAGGGCAAAATCTGTAAGGCAGGGTAAGCGGCGACATCTGGGAAAATCGTACTGCACTAGACCTCAAGTATACTTGTAACAATCACGATTACACCTCCCTTACATCCACTTGTACGTATCGTTTATAACTGTGGAAAAAAAAGTAGGTTGGCACTTTTGGTTAAGCTAGAATAGCATATTATCTCAATTTAGGTGTACAGAATGGTCAACTCTTAAAGGGAACACCTAATCAGAATACCAGCATCAATTGCTATTCAGATCAAACAGGAAAACGTCTGCAGTGACCTCTAATTAACTGATGCCTACGTAATGGCATCACATATGGTGCTATCTTTTTAAATGGCGCCAGCATACTGAAGTTATGTAAAATTGGATACTAAACTGGTGTTCCTTCAAGTGGACCGTACTGTACAAAAGCAGGCGTGCAAAAATGTTTTGCGGACGAGAAGGTTTTCCAAGTGAAGACCTCCTGAGGCACGCCCTTTAGCACTGTGTTTGTGCTGCCAATGTGAAATCAAAAACAAGCAGCCGAACGTGCACACAAAGCATAACTGAAGGTAGTGTGCGTGCCGTCGGCCAGTCATCAACAGAGACAGTCATGTGAAAATCCGGTTTGCTCGGAGGGCACGCGGCTACTCGACCTACTGCGATAGTTTTGCTTCTGCTTTCCTTTACTTTAAAGCAAGGAAACTAAAATCGAACAAAACAGGAGCAAAACTATCGCAGCTGGGCGAGCATGCTTGCACCGTGCGGGCAAACCGGACGTGCGCGCCTGCGTCAGGTCATGACTGGCCAACAGCATGTGCTGTACCTTCAGTGACACTTTGGGTGCGTGTTCAGCTGTTTGCATTTCATCCATTGCAACTTGAAAAGTACATACACTGCAGCAAACACCCCACAAAACAAATAAGTAAACAGGAAGGAGGAACACACCTGAAACTCGCTCTCCAGCCTTCCCAGCATGACAGCTTGCTCTACACTGAGGTGCTGGGCCAAGGCAGCTTGGAAAAGGATCAAAGACTTGAGGCTTTCCGCACCATATTGAATGCCTGAAAGATTGTGAGCAATTGTGTAGCTCGCTCTTCTTTAATACATCTCTACATTGTTAATATTAACCGAGGGTGCCGTTGCATTCTTTGACTTTGGGACCCTCGTCTGTATATTGTATCTTACCAATGCATTGTATTTAAAGCATAATAAACTGAAACTGAAAGCTCGGGTGGATACTTTGCACAGTCGGTCAACAATGACAGTGACGCAGACACAGCGACGTACCTACCAACCTGTAAACATTAAAATTCGTAAAAAATCCTGGGGGCAGGGGGTGGGGAGGGGAGAAGGCGGGGTTGTTGCACACATTTTGCCCAGAGCCTTTTCATGTACATTTTTGGAAGACTACCACAGTAAACAAAGCCATGCGCAACTGGCCATCGAGGCATACCATATAAAGAAAAACGCAGATACGAGTATAAGTATAATGTCAATCAAAGGCTTTGCACCTTGATGGATGATTAATTGCCCACAATTCGTTTATTTTTTTTTTCTAATTGCCTGGCACATGCGTGTTCTTCTTGTATATATACATGACACTTTTTCCCAATAACATTTCAGTTGTGAGCAGGCGCCTGTGTTGTCTTGCACCATCCTTCATCCTTTGTCTGCTGTTTCTAGTCTTCAAAAAACAGTTTAGCCAGTCAGTCACAAACATCCACAAGAGAAATAAAAATAAATCCGTCAGCTTCTAGCTGTGTTTGTGATTCAGCTTACCAAGGACTAAAACATCACTGGCAATCTTTGCAGCCAGCAATGGCACAGTAAAATTCGCCGTGAGATCAGGTTGAACGTTATTGTGCTAGGCTATAATGTGAACGAAACTCCATAACAAAACCAGTCCCATCACACAATATAAACAAAAAAAAATATTCGACAGGGCCACTTAAGACTGCTTATGCGTGCGAATGCAAAAGCATTGTGCCATTTGCAGACCTCGGAACACCATGAACGTGCTCATGTTATACACTCATGACATGGCGCCACCTCCTCCCTATTGGCTGAGCCGTCACGTGCCTAATGACACACACACTAGGCCGCACCTTCAGTCAGCTAGAAACGTGGAGCCGCCATGACATCTGGAAACCGTGCTCATTTCGCACCCCGGAGACCCGGGTTCAATTCCTACCCAGAACGAATTTTCCGAAGTTTCTTTTCAAAGCCATTGATTACTTTGTGCACAGGAACCTCCCTGAGAAATTTGATGTCAGACCGAGTGTGTTTTCTTTACTCCTTGCGCCTTCGGCCATTTTTGGTACTATCCTTCGGTCACGCCGATGCCAATGGATTTATGCGTAACGGGGCATGTAATGCTTTCGCATTGAAAGGAAGCCCTGCTTGATGTCTTACCTGTCAGCCCCCACAATGAATACGACATCAGGTGCTTGAAGGCAACATCGCACACTTCTTGAGGGAGCGTTGACACCGCCAGGTCGCTCTTTGCCTCCAGCTTCACATTGAACCTGTGAGAAAGGTAAACGTCGGAAAGAGTTGCCAGTAACACACAAAGATGTAGATACAATATAGAATGATTGGCATCCATAATTTAAAGGAACAATAAAGAGAAAAATTAAGTTAAGCTGGATCGATTAGCAAAACAGCTACTCTTACCTTGAACGGAAGATTGGTAAGCCAAAGGAGACACAAATCGAAAGAATGGTGCCGACACTAGCTTAATGTTCCCGCTCTATACTCGGTTTTATACATAGCAGGCTTAGAGAGATATCTCTCCTTACTCACATTTTCAACCAGAAATTGGTGGGCTGTGGTATCAGCCGAATTCCACGCTGAAACTGAGTCAGCGTGAAATTCGAAGGAAGTGCGGCTTTCATTTCCTCCAATAATCATCGCCATTTTCCCTGTGTACCAAATGAAAATAGAGATTCAAAAGGACAGTTTACGAGCCTAAACTGACTTATTGTCCCAAATAGGACACGAAAAAGCGACAGTAAATCAGTTAGGATAGAAAAATACCGATAAGTATTAAGTGGTGAGTGAAGACCAAATCCCACTACCTTAAGTTTCATGCTAAAACCTCCGCACCAGTATGTCAGCATCACATCACGAATCTCAAAGGACAGCCAAATCTTGATATAACGAACACAGTTGTAATGAATTATCGGATGTAATGAAATAAATGTAAGGCGCTTCTTGCCGATATCAGTGTGTGGCAAATATATGCTTACAACAAACATCGGATATAACGAAAGGTATTTTCATGTGAGGTCCGCCTTTGTACAGTACATTTTCTTGTTTTTTGGTCGTTTTGATGCAGGAAAAGATAAAGAAACCCAATAGACTGAGTCTTTTATTCCTTTATAAAGCATTGTAGTACTTCTTTTAGCAATGAACAATTAGTTCTACCTAGACTGATGCCGTTGAAAACCATGACGTCAGAGAAAGCTGATGCATAAACTTTGGGAATGGTTGTCACTCATGTTTAGCTTTTGCACTTTTTCCGGCTTACTATGCCTCCTCTTACAGCTAGAGCAGCCATTTTGCTATTTAAGAAATGTAACTTACTAATGCAGCTCACGTTAATGCTTCTCCTTCATCATCATCATTATCGACCTATTTTTATGTCCACTGCAGGACGAAAGCCTCTCCCAGTGATCTCCGATTACCCTTCTCTTGCACTAGCCGACTCCAACTTGCACCTGCAAATTTCCTAATTTCATCACCCCACTCAATTTTCTGCTGTCCTCGACTGCGCTTCCCTTCTCTTGGCTTCCCTTCACTTTGCGTCCCATTCTGTAACTCTAATGGTCCACCGGTTATCTGCCCTAGGCATTACATGGCCTGTCCAGCTCCATTTCTTTCTCTTAATGTCAACTAGAATATTAGCTATCGCTGTTTGCTCTCCCTTCCACACTGCTGTTGTCCTGTCTCTTAATGTTATGCCTAATATTTTTCGTTCCATCACTTTCTGCACAGTCCTTAACTTGTCGGGCTTCTATGTTAACCTCAAAGTTTCTGCCCCGTATGTTAGCACCAGTAGACTGCAATGATGTTACACTTTTCTTTTCAGCGGCAGTGGCAAGATTCCAGTCAGGATTTGGTAATGCCTGCTGTATGCACTCCAACCCATTTGCAGCTTTAATTAAAATTAAATTATGGGGTTTTACGTGCCAAAACCACTTTCTGATTATAAGGCAAGCCGTAGTGGAGGACTCAGAAAATTTCGACCACCTGGGCTTCTTTAACATGCACCTAAATCTAAGTACACGGGTGTTTTCGCATTTCACCTCCATCGAAATGCGGCTGCCGTGGCCGGGATATGATTCCGCGACCTCGTGCTCAACAGTCTAACGCCATAGCCACTGAGCAACCACAGCGAGTATGCACCTTTAATAAGCCATTGGCCATAAAGTGCGCCAACTCACCTGTCTTCGTACCATCGCAATAAGGGATCCCACTTCTCCTTTTGCAAGGTGACAAGCTCGTCAGGCTCCTGCATTCGATAGCTGCAAGCGTCGTGATAATCCGTCAGACAAAGTTGCCGCACAAACAGTAAGCTTGCAGTCGGTACATCAACCTCGTGGGGAGGAAATAACTAAATAAAAAGAAATGGGCAACGTATCAAGTGTAACCAGAAATCTACTAATCATATTCTCGATTACGTACAGTGTGAACGGGCACATGCTAAACCACACTTACAAATGAGACCTCGCGGTATACACGATTCTCCTAACTAAACCACTGGCTTATTCGTGCTAAAGTTTCACATGGGGGTGGCATTTCACAGCGCATGCCACGCTTGGAGTGCACTACATGACCTGTTTCACGTAAAGCAAATCGAACACATGGGTCATTAGCAGCGATACTCTGCAGAAATGTCTGTTTTGCCGCAGTGAAATGGCAACGCTGCCTGTATGGGGGGCGAAACACAGCAGGGGCTGTGTTTCCCCATGACAGTGAGAGATTTTGGCACTGCTCCATCCTTTCAAAATTTGCGGAGTCATGTATACCTGGTGTACTTGCTTATGCAAGATTTAATACATTTGACGTCTCTTCTTCCAATTTTGACCAAATGAGTGCTTCAGTCACCACCAGCATAGCATGCAATGACACTTTTAAATAGTCTTTTTCCACTAGGGAATGGAAAATGCTTCCTGATTTTTTAGTTAATTACATCCCTTAATTGCTTAATCATTTGTTTATTCTCGTATAACAGTTATTTGAGCTAATTATTCTATTACACTGAGCAGTGCTTGCACTAATTGTTTTGTGTTGCATTCGTTTATGTCATATGCCTGATATGCGAAGCGTCATCAATGCAACACTTTGTAAGCTATGAAATGATGCACGTGCAATCTTTGCCAGTTGTTCTGTATGTTTACACTCCTGTAACGGCCTTCCACAGGCGCCAGCAGTATAAGTAAGCAAACAAACAAACAATTTGCCTCAGTCCATCAAAATGCGCAGCCAATAATAGGAGAAGAAAGAAATGTGCATAGGCACTTTTCAGTTAGGCTATTGCTACTGAAATTGGATTCAGGACGGAGCAGAAAAATTTTCATCTGAAGCAACTACGCTGCAAATGATGAAAGCACTGTTCTACTTCTCACAGATAAAATAAGTACTGATGGTGCAAGAGTTCATGGAACTGAGCTAAGCTGACCTATTTTACCTGCACAAGCAAATATCCTGCTAAAAGGTTATACACAACTACATACCACCATGCCCAAACACAGCAGCTTACGTTGTTTGATATTTAATAAAATGTATGCCCTTTACCTTTTTTTTTCATGAATTTTAAAGGTCTGTACAGGCGTCTCGTGTGATTTTATAATGCTGATATACAAAAGCCAGCTACTGTAAAGCACAGCTGTGGGTTTTGGAACAGTTGGAGTCCCAAATGAGAAGGGTAACCTATAGCAGAGGTACAGTTTGCAACCGTCGATAGAAGACAGCAAGTCATAAAAGTTAAAAACTACATACTGGAGCAAGCGGCGACTTTCACACAAAACGTGCATGAAGAGAGCAGCCCGGAAAGACCCAGATTAAGCCCTGCTGCAGAGTAAACCTAACCAAAGAGTGTCCGATTCCAGGAACTCCAGTATATCGGACGCCATATCTTCCTTTGTCTTTTTGGAGGGGTTGTCCACGACCGTGTTGCAAAGGCCAGTCTAAGGAGCGAAAAGAAACAAAACTGTCAGGAAAGACAGCACAACATTTGATGCCTGTTCAGTCACTGAAAGATATGGCAGTCAGGGTCATCTATATTTCTTTATTTTTTCCTTGTTAGTTCTGATTTTGTTAATATAGTTTGTACAGTGCAGAGAGTGTGAGATGGAGACTACCATAGGTATAAGGTTTTCATTTTCCCAAGAAGGGGAGGGGTTAATTTTTGTATAAAAACTCCTGCCTCTCAATGTCAACTTAATGTACTGAGCATTAAACTTGACTATGAGTATCTCAGAACACAGATACCTTAGAAATGTTGAGTGAAATGGAGTTGTCTTTTAATACAATTAATTGTCTTCAAGTTTTTAGTATGCCCTAATTACAAAATTCTACAAGTTAATTATATACTTGCTTTTTCCACTTGATCACGAAAATTGTGTATGCTACAGCACATAAACCACCAGTGCAAGCAGCACTTGCATAGCTATCATAGCCTTTTCATTAAAATTACTGATAGTTTAACTTTGAGGATCCTGTATATTATCACATGTGAAAGGGTCGCCCGTTCCCCTTCAACAGTTCTGAAGAAACTTCCAATAAGAGCAGACTCCAGAGATAAAACTTGCGTACTATATTTGCACAAGTTAATATAACGAGTTTTTTTTACCCAGAACTACCCGCGTAATAACGCACCTCACATTATATTTGAGTTTCGTGACACATATGATCTTAATATATATATTTTTGTGGGGGGGGGGGAGAGAGAGGGACCAGAAGTCCTCCCTTGGCTTACACTTGCAGCCGCATTATTTACATGCAAATAAGGTACCTTGCGTGTGCCCCCAGTACAAGGCACAGCAAAGGACACTTTAGACCGCCTGGACTTCTGCCCATTTAAGGTGGGAGACCTATGTATGTATGTATGTATGTATGTATGTATGTATGTATGTATGTATGTATGTATGTATGTATGTATATATATATATATATATATATATATATATATATATATATATATATATATATATATATATATATATCATAATAAACCAACAAACAATGACACTAATGTCAACCAAGCCCAATGCGCAATATCACTATGCGACTTTCTATGTGAGACGGACTTAGACGCTCATCTTTAGAACATGTGTCGTGTGAATGTGCAAAATGTGCTACAGTGCTATTTGGACAATGTGCATATATATAGTTCATGTACCATTGCCACCTACCTCTCCCCATACCTCGGTGTGGAGTGGCAGGCTAGAGACGCCCTACAGGCCAACTCCTTTCCCTCTTCATTCATTCATTCATTCTCTCTCTCTCACACACACACACACACACACACACACATCTACCTATCTTTCCAAGTCCAATGTATGAAAGAAGTGAGCAGCCTTCAGTGACTGACCAGGTGCATTTCGGTGGGGTTGATTTCTGTCTGCTGGCAGTCCCATTCAGTTGCCACAGCAACCGCCAACGCCTCGTTTGGAACGAGCAGCAGTTTTCCCAGGGGCGTCTTGAGCTTCCTCTGGTCGAGGCAGACCTCGAATTGATCTGTAAGCCGGTCAAAAGCGAAACTTATCTGTGGCACAACAACAACAAAAAAAAAACTGTGTTGGGCGACTTGTGTGCGCTTGTAAAATCAAACTCACCCCCAGATCGTACTATGCTGACTTCTTTGTAAAACCGTTTCTTCTTGGCTGTGTTAAAGAAAATATATTACGCCAGGTGATTAATTTACCCTGTTTCTGTACAATGCAACGCTGCTACTCAGAGTTGATGACAGTGATGAAACAGCGAAAACGAGCGCATGTAACCAGAAAAACAATCGTCTTTTCCAGCACTTAGCTGCCCAAGTTTGAGACAAGAGGACAAAACTTTTTGTTACACATCGCATCGTTGATCGTCTCGTCGTAACGCATCACAAAACGTGAATTGTGGTAGATTACCTGGGTAGAACCTCTTCGAATGACGACCGGAGATCACAACGGCTCGAGCAACTAATAGAGCACGACCTATTTTACACGTATACCAGAACATTTTTTGACAGTGTCTTGTAATTTCTTTCTCCACAAGTCGGAAACTAACCACGCTTGAATTGAAAACCGGCAGTCGTAGCCGCCATTCACCCACGCGCTGAGAGAAAAAAATCACCCTCAGGCGGAGAGCACCGACAACTTTCTCATTTACGCGTGTAGCGATAAGCCGGGCATATCTGAATTTTATTCCGTAATTATATTCCGTAAACCAGCAATTCTAAAAAAAAAATCCTGAACTTTCTCGCAGCGGGAGCTTCACGTCGAGGTACAGCAGCAGCCAACAAATGTTTGCGACAACTTGCTGGAAAATTCGAGAACGCGTACCACTATTTATGACAAGAATCTGGCACACGGCGGCCCGTCTACGCGTGCGCTTACGTAATCGCGTCCCCGTGTCCTCCGACCAATCGGGAGGCGCGTTTTTTCACGCGCTTTTGTCGACGTCACACGAGAGGGGCCTTCAACATGGCTGCTCGCTGCTGAGGCCACAGAGGGGTTCGGGTCACCTGTCGTTGCGGTGAGTGCCGCCGCCGAGCAGCGAGCCGTCAGCCATGCCCGTGAGAACGACGGAGATCGTGCCACCCTTGCCGGCCAACGCGCAGCAACCTGGCGTCACCAGGTCGCTGCTCTACAACGGCTCCCGGTTCCAGGGCCAACAGAAGAGCAAAGGCAACAGCTACGACGTCGAAGTTGTGCTTCAGGTGAGCGGGCCATTGGTCCGACGGACCCGGTTCTTTCATTGCGTTCGGGTGCAGTTAGGCTCGTTTACGTGCGCGCTGGTACCCCGTGGGGCACCGGCCTTTCCCGATGCCCGATCGCAGACGATCGCTACGGTTTCGGCTTTCGCGATCGGCTAGCCGACTTGACAGCGCGGGGGGGTCACCTAGGTGGTGCGCCCGAATTCGTGCTTGGTGTGCGTTGCCGTGGTGGCGATCTCGCCCGCTGGCACACGCTACCCCCTGCCTGTTGCAACACCGCTGTTGTGCTCGCGTGATGCGCCAGGTTGTCGCCGTTCGAAGAAGCGTAGAACCCTCGGAGAGCCATTTCGGGACGTTGGCACCTGCCGTTGTCTCGCAGATATGCTGTCGCCGTGCGCAAGTCTTTTTTGGCGGTTAAGTGGCCGAGCGCACGATAAAAGTGGGCCTTCGCGCAATCGGCGCAAAATCCGAGATTGCGTCGCGTCGAAGGGTCGCCCGCTCCGTTGTGTGAGGTCGGTGGATTAGGCCGGAGACAAAAAAAAAATACAGAAAAGGAAATAACGGT
Source organism: Dermacentor albipictus (assembly GCF_038994185.2). NCBI lineage: Eukaryota > Metazoa > Arthropoda > Arachnida > Ixodida > Ixodidae > Dermacentor > Dermacentor albipictus. The sequence continues at coordinate 98,085,075 of NC_091828.1, read as the reverse complement.
TGCGCAGTGCTTTCCCCGGGGACGTGGACGCAATTCAAGTATGCCCGAAGGCTTTTTGCCAGAGTTTCCGAGGACGCAGTGAAACGCAGCCCCCAAACTGAGCAAGCGAACCATCGGTGTGAGGTAGCGTGTACGTACCTGCAGCACTTGAGTTACGCGTCGTTTGTGTTACTCCCGAGATTCAGGTCTGCGTTGCCGTGAACGCTAAATTTGTCATTCCGTACGCCGCTGTCAGTCTGGCACGCCCTTGCCATCACGCCGAGATTCACGCGGAAAGGTATCTCTGCCCGGGAAAAGTGGCGCGACTCCTTTTTTTTTTGGCGAGATAACGCGTTTTCGCATGCAAGGTTAAAGTGCACGTCTTCGCTCATAAAACGCGAACGTGGTGATTGCGCATTTCTTTAACTGCGTAGCACCCCTGACGGCGTCATGACGCGCTAGCACGGGGCAGATGAAGCATCGTCATCATCCTTGCGTCATCATAAGCATTCCATCCACAGCTAGTGAGGACATGGAGGCTTACTTTTCTTTCTTTATTTTTTTTATTTTAATAATGCACTGGAGAGCAATGCTTTCCCATTGATGCCAGCACGGCTTGTGTCTGTGCTGGCTTTTCTCGAGTTTCAGCCACTCGTATGTAAGTTGTCATACAAAGTTCGATAGAATGACACGTATACATAACAAATGGCTTGCAGATCTACATTTGTACGATTGAGAGAATAAAGCAGATATCGGTGCATCCCCGTAAGAATTTGGCCCCAACCACCTTTGCAGCATTGTATCAAGCCTGGTGGCTTCTAAATGTGCAGAAAGGCTGTGGCAAGCTGTTTGCCATGCATGTCATCCAAGTATCAGTGTCCCCAAGGATTATTTGCAGAACAACCTGCAGTTGAGGGTGCAACAGCTTAATGTTGTGCGCAGCTGGCGCCATGACCGTGTCGTGATGTTCTTTAGACTTGATTGCTCCTGGCATTACATTGGCATTCCTCTGCCTGGTGCAGCACGTGGACGAAGCAAACTCCTATTTGTGCGGCTACCTGAAGATCAAGGGCCTCACGGAGGAGTACCCGACGCTCACCACATTTTTCGATGGAGAGATCATCAGCGGGAAGTACCCATTTCTCACGAGGAAATGGGATGCCGACGAGGAAGTCGACAAGAAACACTGGGTACATACGTTATACGGCTACTGTAAATTTGTGCATGTGTGTGTGTGTGTGCATGCGTAACTAGTCTATTTGTTCTTACATTATTTCAAAAGTGGGCTGATGAGCTGAAACTTACCTGTATAGGTTGGTCATGACAGCAGTAGTCAGTAAACTTAGGTAAAAGGTGCAAAGTTACGAAGATGTGGTAGCATAGACGACACGTTCACTGCAACAGAACATTTTTTTTTTTAAGTGACAAATTCTAACATATAATTTTCTCTTGAGGGCTGGATAATACACGTCAGAAGTGCATGTCAGTTGGCGTAACGTTGTGAAGGATAAAAGAGCAGAACAAGCAGGACAGAGAGTCAAACAAAACAACACGAGTGCTAACTAAAAAAAAAAAAAGTTTCACCAACCCTTTTAGTGCACAAAATGTATAGACCGACCTTGCACGATTCATTTTTTCTGCTTGACTCGCTGTCCTCTTTCCAAGGATGCTGTGATGACAGAGTTTCCCTCTTGACAGAGCAAGTTTGGGTCATTCGAGGATTACACCAAGACGTTCAACTGTGACAGTTTCAACTACACGAGCCTCAAAGCATCCGAAAACGTTTTCATGAGGTGGAAGGTAAGAGCCTTTCTGATAGCGAGTCTTTCCCCCGCCACGTACATTTTAAACACCTGTCACCTGTAAGTAGTCCAGCTGGGACAAAGTGATGACAGTGTTCTGTTTGTGGTCTGTCGGTGCTGCTTTCTCATTAGCATGGTGTGGCATGCTGCACAAAACTGGCTTCTGGTGAAGGTTTTTTTTTTTTTCCTCGACATCGCAACTGTTTCTGGTGCCTGTCGCTTCGTGGGCAGATGAAGTTGGCCCGGCACCCCTTTCCCAAAAGTGTTTCAAGACTAGCGGAAGCTTTTTACTCAAAGAATCTTATTCTGATCTGATATCTCGAAATTTTTACTAAAGCACAGGGAACCTAATGCGTAGCCTATAGTTGCGTTTTTTGATATGCTGGAGCAAGTTTTCCCGTTGTAGATATGTCAGCAGACCAGTTGCTAATTTAATAATTAAGACCTTATTCAAATAATATTTCCTTGTTTTTCTTTTTTGCAGGACACTCTTAATAAAGTTCTTCTCACTGTCACTGTTGGTACAATTATACTGAACAAGTGATCATTTTTGGTGGTGCAGAGTTGTGTTTGGACATGACAGGGTTAAGTTAGGCATTACTTGTAAGCTACATAATCGTGCACATTCTGATAACTGGCTGAGTTTGTGTAAATAAGTGAGGTTATAAATAAGTAAAGAAATATGAGGGTCAAAAATCTAGGCAAGATCATTGGTCACAATGGTACCTCATGCTAAACAATGACGATGTGAACTTTTGAGTAACTCCCATTTCCAACAAGGGCTGCCTGGACATAGCATCATAATTCCCTCTCGACTGTTTGCATCCTGGCGGAAATGTCTGGGAGGCGCACCTGAAGCCATTCAAGTGCGTTGTTGCAGACAAACCCACAACCACTCAATACTGTGCTTTCATTGCAGGAACACTTTCTGGTTCCTGACCACACCATCAAGGACATCAATGGGGCATCCTTTGCGGGCTTCTACTACATCTGCTTCCAGAAAAAGTCGGCCACCATTGAAGGCTACTACTACCATCGAAGCTCTGAATGGTATGTCCAGATTGAACAAATCAACTCTGCTGTTGCCATGAATGTTTTCCTGCTACTGTAGTCGTCCGTGGTCGGACTACCTTGCTTATTAGTATTGAACCTCGCCTGCAACGTTCTCCACTCCAGCTATTTCTCAGATCCATCCGTTGTGAACTGCCCTGTCTTTTGCTGCCTCCCTGTGCTTCCTTGCAGATCACCCATACAAACCATCTGATAAGGCATCCAGCAAATCATTTCAGTTCCGTGTGGCTTTTGCTGATTATAACCATTGCACCACCGTACACTTGCAATTCCAGTCGGAATTTCAGCCAAAGTTTGCGTGCCATGTTCATGGCTTAAGCAATTCTTATATCCGCAATGATGAATAGGCAGCAGCTCTTGCAAGTGTATACGATTGTTTTGTAGCACTTTGTCAAACATTTTACATAAATGGAAATATGCAGGTACTTGTCAAGCCTCGAGCTACAAAACAAGACACTCGCCCTAGCAAAGAAAAGAAGCAACATTAGCCATACTGTAACAATTCCATACTTTAATCATGCGCTTAAAGAAGGAGTGTCTAAGCACATCTGTTCTACAAATAAGCCTCTAACCTTATTTATATTGTTTATCTATGAGAAAATTTAGGGGGTATGAAGTATGTAGTTACATACCTGAATACCAGTTCTGGAATGAAATTGTTTTACCTTAGTGATCTTAAGTGCTTCTCGAGTGCACCACAGTGAAGACTCTCCTTCCCTTGTGATGCACTAAAGTATCTCGATATCTTGAATGTCAGCAGCTGCTTGCAACCATTTAAAAAAAACATGCATTTTTTGTTTCTTTTCTTGGCAGGTACCAGTCACTAACGTTGCGGCACGTGCCGGAGCACAGCATCCAGATATACGAATTCCGGTGAGGACAGCGCACGTCTGCAAACTCGGCACCGGCGGCGCGTCCATTCCCGCCATCACCCCCGTGCCCTGCATCACGACAGGGCAGTCACTTGAGTCGCCCTCCTGCAGCAGCATTGACCGGCATTCAGTCCGTCGCCAGCCGCCCCAATACGTCTGCGAGGGCAGTCACTTGAGTCGCCGTCCTGCAGCAACATTGCTCTCCAAATCGGAGAGAGACGAACGACCGGCATTCAGTCTGTCGCCAGCCACCCCGATACGTCCGCGGTTCGCCCGTGGCGGGTCGCTGATGACGACAGCTTCGTAATTGTGCGCTCCGTCGCAAGTGTCCACTGCTGCCGCCGCCGCGCTGTGTGTGTTTAGTGTGTCCGTGCCATCATCATCACCACCGGACTTGAGCCCCCGAAGAGACGTCTTCATTCACCGTGTGCGCGCGTCCGCCATCTTCAAAACTGAACGTGCGCGCTGCTCTCTGAACAAAGAGCGCTCGAAGCAGGGGGATGGCATTTCTTCCTTCTAGTCCCGTCGCCACCGGCAACGCCGAGATTGTAAGGGTTTGCACCAGTAATTTTTGTTTTTTTTTCCCCCCTTCTGTTCCACTGGTTGTGACTGGTGTTTTTCCTAGTGAAAGGAAGATACGTTGGGCTAACGAAGCCTTACCGCATTCTGTGCTTCCGCGTTCACCCCGAGTAACATTTAAGGCGTGTGGCGAGAACTAACCTCGCGATGCCCGGGCCTGGCATTTTTTATCGTAGTTCTTTGGGGTGGGGGAGGGGTGGAATCAATGCATGATGCGTGTGTGTGTTCCGCTGCTGCATCGTACAACAACGGAAGCATAATTCGAAATGAGATTATTTGCAAACAAACTGATCGAGCAGTGCTGATTTGTTTCGTTTTACATGCCTTGCATGCTAGTTTTTTTTTTGTTTTTCTGATGGCATACATTTATCTTTTGACAGATTTATGCTGGCATTTTAATCAGCTATGTCGCCATGTACTGTTCTACAAAAAAAAAAGACACTGCATGCAGTATGCATCCCGGTTATGTATGCATGTAAAATTAAAGGAAGGCTGTGTTGTGACAGATGTGTTTAGAGATGGCAGGAAGCCACCCACGGTTTTCATTTACAATTGTTAAGTTGCGGTATGCTGTGTGTGCGTATTAGAGGGTGCTCCACTTCGAACATCAGCGCAGCTTCACCTGTTACAGTGTTGACGCCCAAGTGAGAACCAAGTTGTAGTCTTACTTTCTTTTTTTTACCTTTTTTTTTACTTTCAATATTTGACTTAATTGCTGCAGTTGAAACGTCCTGCGAGGTGTCACCAGAATGAGAGGCTAGGAGCATTTACTCCTCAAGGCATTTAAGTGAACAAAGCATCTTCAGCTTAGTAATCCAGCAATTAAGGCTGTGCACGAGGTCTGCAGAAGATGCCTGTAGCCACTATGTGCTCGGAGTTTTAATTTCAGCCCAGTCTTAAATTTTATGCACGTCTACATTTATTGTTATCCTTTCTTTTTTAATGATCCCTCTTCCACAGTGTTGGTAACATTCATTTGGACAAAATCACCACTTCACATCCCAAAACGCTCAATCTTCAGTAAAAATAAGTTGCTAATTGATGATGGTGACTGGTTCATTTCCTAAATGTCTTCCTTATTATTTTTAAACTGCAACATTGAATTACTTCTAGCTGTTACAGGTTAATGGTCGGTTTGTGAAAAAGGACGGGGAAAAAAACTGTTTTCCTAAAAACACTCTGAAATCTTAAGATTCTGCTTTGCCAAGATAAAACAGCTTTGATGCGCCCCACTAGTGAACTCTTCAGTACGTCCTTAGAAGTAGCGACCAAATACAGGCGCATACCATGTCCCCTTTAGTCAACGTCCCTCGAGGAATTTTGCCGGGGCAATTTGCTGGCTATTTTTGTCGCCAGCATAATCTCTGTGACTCCACAAATGCGAAACCGTCATTGACATTGCCAAAAACTCATTTAGCTTGGCAACTTTCTTGCCAAGTTACCCAACACCGCTCTTGTAGCATTTGATGAAACACTGCAGTGGTTCTGGTGCTCTGCCTCCAAGCACCAGGTTGTGGGCTGTAGTCTCCCAGCTACACTCTAAATGAAGGGAGAATGCAGGGAGAGAGGATCATGTAAGAAATGGCTATGAGGTTGCCCCGACTTCGACTCCGCTAGCCCGCTGCTCTGAATAAAAATGGAGTACAGGGCAAGTCGGAACAGATTCATGATTTGCAACACAAAACGGAGATTGGGGGGGAAAAAATATGGTGGACACGAGCATTGTCTTGCAATTGGAAGTTCTATTGAAAACATGCGCCTATTATATGTACAAGGTCACAAAAAAAAAAAAACATTAGTGTCAAAACTGGGATGGCAAAACGGTCACATGGGCGAGGTGCAGTTATGTATTACCTAAAAAGGCAAACTGCGTCTTAGAGGAATGGATGGCTGGCTCCCACAAGACTGGGCATGCTTTTCATTCCGTAAAGATTCAGCTATTTTACGGGTGCTGTGATCTCTTATCTCTTTCCGTCATTTCATTGTCTCCATCCTGTTGCACTGTAGATCATGAACTGGCTTCTCTGCACCGGGTTAAATCCAACGGGACAGAAGAAGGGTTACAAGCGGCAATATTGTTAGACAGAATGCAGAAGCATTCATGCATGCACGGGAGAACCATGGGTGTTCAAAATTGACTCAGAGTGCTCCATAATGACATCTTTTGTTTTTCTTCTAGCCCGCTGAGCACATTATCAAATCTGTTGAGCATGTGATACACAAGTCAACATCATGGGTTTCTGCCTTGGCCGATACAGCTTTGAAGGCGTACGAAAGACAAAACTGTGTTAGCACACTGGCAAACAAATGCTCCAAAACTATTTGAACTGATGTAGCAGAAAAACCTTGTCGCAGGAGGTAATGGATGCTGAACATTTCTTAAAAAATCGCGCACGCAGACCACATCGACGGTGTCGCTAGTACGCCGTCGCAGATTTATCTACCTTTAAACAGCATCCCTTGCATTACGTGGCGGAGGGGGGATACAAAAGTAAGTTTCAAACAATACTCGTGAAGTATATTTTGTACCTCACTTTAAGAAGCATAAAAACAATAACGATCAATACAGAGTGCACAACATTCTACTGTATTTTAATGCATCAACTATGTGATACATCAGTTTGCTAATTCATCGAAGTGAGTCTGGCTTCGTCAGATGCATAGGACTTTGTTTAGCTGTAATGTGGCATACAAGTCTGCAAGGGCGCCTGGCGCAGCCGTTTTCGTTTTTGTAAGGTAATCTATGGAAGGCCTTTGTAAGCTTTCCGCTGAAGGCCTTGAACAGTAGTTCAAAGCCAGGAGCAGATCTTGGAGCACAGTAGATATAAGAATATACTTAATGGGTTAACAGCTGTAGAGAGTACTTCAGCTTTGCTTAAGAGAGAGAGGCAAGGATAATTTACACTGACCATTAACATTCTTGAAATTTCATTCATCGTACATATTCATCAATTGTACAACCTTTTAATGCATTGACAGCAACTTATGTCAGCTTGCCACTGCTTCAAAATTAGTTTGGCGCAACAGATGCATGTGAGAAAACACATCTGCAAAAGACGCGCAGGCCCACATTTATTCTTCAAGCCAGCTTGCGAAAGACTACCACAAGTTTTCGGCTGCATGTTATCGTTCAAAGCAAGGAGCTGATTTCGCAACAGCCCCTTTAATCACTCTTTTCACCATTTATCAGTGGCACGAGCACCTAGCATGCTGTTATCACCAGGATAAGCCACTCAGTACAACGAAGGTTAAAAGCATATAGGAAAAGAATCATTGTGAAGAATAGCTTCAGCTGATAACAAGGAAGAAACGTGAAGTCAACATGTTTGTTTCCTTTTGTTTACACCTCGATGCCCTCATTAGGTGTCCGTCTTCACCATGTGTAAACGCCCCTTTGCCTTCACTTAAAAAAAAAATAACATTCGGGGTGCATAGGGGCCGTAGCATGAGTTGTCTCAGAAACCCTTTCGGGTGTAAAGGCGTTGCGGTGCAACTTCACGATTTTAAAGAAAATCCTTTGGAGTGTAAAGGAGTTGTAGCACCCCTTTATCATCTTGAAAAAAACTTTTGGTGTGCAGTTAGTTGCACAGTAATTGTCAGTGTGAAGTCAGCGTGGTTGTCTACTTTTAATGCGAGAGCGTTAAGGGCCCCATGTCGCGGGAAATCCAGTGTCAGCAAAGTTGTACACGAGGGAAAATTTTCGCGCATACTTGGGTATACGTATATGCCACGCCTTGCTATATGACTTGCGGTTTACGAGGGTTATGTTGCCACACCATTCTGTCACTAAAGCTGCTCATACCTTGTCTTACATTCTTGACAAAGTTATTCCTCGCAATTTTGAGAATGACAGCCCACAAACAAATGTTGGGAAACGAAACACCAACAGCGGCATGCCTTTTATGTTAACTCTTCTCAGACTTAAATATTAGAAGTGCTAAACAATAACAGAAACATTAAAATGATGCAATTTCTTTGGCGAGGCTGTGCGCTACCTCTGGGATCGGCTCACGCAGGAGGCCATTGTGTTTCTAGCAGAAAGCGCACCTTCGTGCATGGCATTTGCCGCCAGCATTTCCCGGTAAACATTACGGTTACATAAGCTGCAGTTGCTGGGAGGCGCAAGAAGCAGTTAAGGATCTTTGAATGCTATCACGTTCCACTCTTGAAGGCGAAGCTTAAGCATCATCCAAGTTTTTGTTTACACCTCTGTGGTGCTCTCATTAGGTGTCTTCACCATGTGCAGCAACACCCATTTACCTTCACTTTTAAAAAGGAAACCCTTCGGGGTTTATAGAGGTCACAGCATACCTGCATGGTTTTAAAGAAAATACTTTGGAGTATAAAGGAGTTGTCATCATCATCAGCAGCAGCCTATTTTATGTCCACTGCAGGACGAAGACCTCTCCCCGCAGTCTCCAATTACCCCTGTCCTGCACCAGCTGATTCCAACTAGCACCCACAAATTTCCTAGTTTCATCGCACAACCTAGTCTTCTGCCGTTCTCTACTGCACTTCCCTTTTCTTGGTACCCATTCTGTCACCCTAATGCTCAAGCGGTTATCTACTCTACGCATTAGATGACCTGCCCAGTGCCATTTTTTTCTCTACATATCAATCAGTATGTCGTCTATACCCATTTGCTCTCTGATTCAAATCGCTCTCTTTCTGACTCTTAAAGTTATGCCTGGCATTCTTCGTTCCATCGCTCATTGCGCAGTCCTTAATTTGTTCTCGAGCTTCTTTGTCAGTTTCCAAGTCTCTGCCCCATATGTCATCACCGGTAAAACGCACTGATTGTATACCTTCCTTTTCAATAATAATGGTAAGCTTCCAGTCGGGAGCTGACAACGTCTGCCGTATGCGATCCAACCCGTTTTTATTCTCGTGTGAATTTCCTTCTCATGACCAGGGTTCCCTGTGATCGACCTAGGTAAATGTACTCCTTCACAGACTCTAGAGGCTGACTGGCGATCTTGAACTCTTGTTCTCTTGCCTGGCTATTCATCATTATCTTTGTCTTCTGCATATTAATCTTCAACCCTACTCTTGAACTCTGTCTGTTAAGGTCCTCTATCATTTGTTGCAACTCATCTACACTGTTGCTGAATAGAACAATGTTATCAGCAAACCGAAGGTTGCTGAGGTATTCGCCGTCGATCCTTACTCCTAAACCTTCCCAGTTTAAAGGGACACTAAAGCGAAACAGTAAATCAGTTTAGACTAATGAAGCATTGTTTGAGAACCCTGCAGGCAGTCATTTCAAAAAAATAGTTTGATTATTAGATAAGAAAATGAAGGTCCAAGTATCAGTATTTTAATTTCGCGCCGGTACCTCAGCGTGACGTCAAGGATTCCAAAGTATGTTTTCACATTTGGGCCGCGTTGGCTGAATAAAGGTTCCAGAAACTTGCCATGTTTAATATTTGGTTCCTTTAGAACACAATGTAGTCAATCTGTACCGCTATATATACTTAGTAGGCCCTAGAAGATGCCATCAAAATCCAAGACGTCACAGCCCCCAGGTGCAGGAACATAAGTAGGCGTCACCACACATATTTCTTTTTTGCGCTTTTTCTGGCTTACCAAACGTCTTATCGTTGTAAGATTGGTGTTTTTGTTGTTGTAGAGCGGTAATTTACTGATGCAGAAGAAATCATTTTTCACTTTACTGTCCCTTTAATAGCTTGAATATTTCTTCCAAGCACGCAGTGAATAGCATTGGAGAGATATTTCAAAAGGAGTTGTAGCACCCCTTTACCATCGTTTAAAAAAAAAACGCCTTTTGGAGTGTCGTTAGCCGCTGCATAATTGTCGACCTTGTGTGTGTTTTCTGGCCACAACATTAAGCGCCTGGTGCACTCCTTTCAAGAAAGGCATGGGCACATCAGCATACCATAGCATTTCCAGCAGAAAAGTACTGGGCTCACAGCATTAATGGAGATGTACACGTCATTGATGGTGGTTGTACAGCAGAGTTACACTCGAAAGGGTGTACAGCCTTAAAAGCGATGCAGACGTGCAGCTCGTCAATTTGCATTTCCGTTTCTTCTGCAGTTATTTTGCTGTCTTCAACTAAGCTGGCCTTAGATTGTGTCATTAATGTCGGTATTTGTAACACAGAAGCGCTGTTTGTTGAGACCACCCATCAACTTGCTGTCAACATCGCATAACGAAGCTTGCATTGCCATTGCTACTCAGTTTACATCAGCGAAGAATATTTCTTTGAAGAAACAAGGATTGTCAAGATCAAGGCTGCTTCTAATCTTTTATTTCTTTTACATTTGACGCCGTGTAGCTGAACAATATTTTGCAAATCGTACATCTCGATGTACCTTAATTTTCTTCCTGTAGACCTGTGCACATCTTTGTGTTAGCTATTGCTTGCCCTGTCTCGTGCCATTCACGGCTCATTCTTCAGTTTTCCAAAACATGTATTAGCAATTGTTATCAATGGGGCACATTCAAGTTTAGTGCTCACCTGCACCGACTGAAATTCAGTAGTTCTGAACCTATTTCTTAGAGCTGTCTAGAAGACTTGTTTGCTTTGCACAAAACAACCCCAGTCAACTGTACGGTGGTAGCAGAATAAGAAGGCCTCTACTGACAGACCACAATGACACAACCTTCACACTGGACTTCATAAAATTACTGTAGCTGCATGACATTCGGGCTACATTTTCACTTGTGTAAACCATGTAATAGCCTGCACTTTTTCTTTCCACTTGGGCAGGAACACTTTAAAACTTTAGTCAAACACTTAAATACTTAAGTTGGAGAAGTATGGGAGAGGCCTTTGCCCTGCAGTGGGCGTAACCAGGCTGACGACGATGATGACTTTAAAGGATATCTGCAAAACGTGAAAAAAATTATTTGCTTGGGTCTATTTGTTCAAGCACCAAGTATGTGTGGTCGCTTTTATAGAAATGCTTACCTATTTGAGCTATCGAGAACTTAGCTGTTACAAGTGCTTTGGCAAACAAGGCGCTTGTCAATGAAACATAGTAGCTATAGGTGCTGTCGCTAGAAGCGACATCTATGCGCATTTTGGCACGCAATGTTAGTTTTCGGTCGTCTGGCACTACCGTCTCGGTTGCGTGGCAGGACTGTTACAAATTAACATTTCTCGCACTATTGCACAGTCCAAATATGGTCATTAGATTTGTTTTCAGGGTGCATGTGATGCCATGAGCTCCCGTTTAAAGCGGTCTTTTGTGATCACGCTTAAAAACAGTTCGTTGCATTGAAGTGACGCTGCGACTAGTGTCACACTGTCGTGTCACTTTATCCTTGTAAAGGAGTGACAATGTTTTTGACTGGCTTTTCACTTTCTTTTCTTTTTGCATCAAGCGAAGGTAATAACCCTTTAAGTCCTTAAGAAATGTCGGCAAGTGTTGAAGTAACCTGAACGATTAACTATAATACTTGTTTCTACAAACAATATTTGGTTTCAGTACCCAGAATCTGTATGTCACAACAGCTTGATGACCATAGCTCCCTTCTTTCCTGCAGCTGCCATACGAGAGTGCTGTCAAAAAAAAAAACGCATGCCCCGTTTTTATTGTATAGTGAGCAACATCATCGTACGTAGCCTTACTGTAACACGATGTCAGCAAATTGTGCTGCGTGATGTCAGTGATGCCACACTGGAAACTAGAGACACACTTCAGTATCGAGTAAAAATACCTTGCTTTTAAGCTGTATTCGCATGGCAGAGCAAATCGTGATTTGAACTTGTGCATTGCATATCGCATGATCATACGTCACCTGTACCCCATGGTGCTCCCCAAGTCCCCACAAAGTGTTTTGCGATGCAGCGGGAAGTCCATTCACCATTGGGATTGTTGGCTTCGTCACGTTTGCACCGGAGGCTTCCTACGAAGCGATCCAGTGCATGTCACATATCCGATTTGTCCGTGAGCACATCCTGTGTGCGACTCCAGCTTTAACGACTGTCATACTTGCAGAGTGAAATGCTTCTACTTGTGAGACGAGTTTGCCACGGCAGAGTTTTTTGCAACTTCGAAAGCAGGTAAATGACACTGAAAAACTGCACAGGACACGAAACCGTGGTCTGACAGCACTGATGACACCAGTATTGGCTATTTTCAAAGCATTCATGCATTTCTTGTTTCGTACTGGTCTTGAGTTTCAGATAATGCACACAAAACATCCTTCGTCTATGTTCACTCAAATGCCATTGTGAGATAAATGAGTTTTCTGGAAAACCACTGTCTGTGAACCATCTAAAAGTGTGGTGAATTGGCGCTGATCAGAACAGTACACTGGCCTTGCTTGTTGCATGTCTGCTTTGTTGCTGTTTCGTTAGTGCATTATCATTTTTGAATGAATCCTTCTTAAGACGACTTATATCTGTTTGGATTAATGGATGTATGCTCTCTTGCTGTTTTGTTGGTTTAAGAAACATCGGCAAGCATGCACTGATTTACGCAATATCACCTTAACCGCCGAGTATTTTGTGGGGTCATGAAATCGGTAAATTTGCAGACACAAGTTAGAATCTGCTAGTGTGAAAGACAGGGGTAATTGGATGCTGCTGGGAGAGGCCTTCTTCCTGGCAGGGGAGATAAAAATAGGCTAATGATGATGACCTTAACCTAGGCTCGTGTGAGACAGGAATGTTTCAATACCATTTGGAGATAAGCTAATTTTCTTTGGAGCATTTGTCGGAGCACCATCAAGAGCTGTGATATATCAACATTAGTGGCAGCAGTTCATGGTTTCTTTTTTTTTTTTTAAGAACATCTGATTTGTTGCTGCCTCGTTGGTTTCTCAAGGGTCTTTGCATGCGCACCCATTTGCATAAAATGGCTTTGAACTGTGCTTGGTCTAACGGACGCATGGTCTCTCACTGTCTTATTGGTTTAACAAATGAAGTGTGCACTTATTCACATAAGATCATATTAACCAAGGCGCATGTGACAAGGCTGCCTTTGTGGTCCGGCTAACCACTACGCAACGGCATTACTGTACGGCAGGTTTGCCGGTGGCGACCTAGTTTTTCCCTGTGTACCTCGAGAAGGAATGGCCTCCCCGGCAGTGCTGTTTGTTTGCGCGGTTCACACAGGATGGCCCATCAGGGGGAAGATAGAACAACCTGAATTGCAGCAGGGCTTTCGTTTTTGTACAGTAATTTATACACGCGCGCAACCTGTGAAGCTGTGTTTAAACGACAGTGCACTTACAATGAAGTGATTGGGAGGACTGCCCTCGGGTGTTTCGTTGGACAGTGCGGCAGAAGACCCAATAAAATATTTTCTGTGGTTCAAAAGAGTTGCGTCGATTCTTTTTCTTTGCTTTGACACACAAGCGTGTATGGGCTTTGTTGAAGTTTTTACGAGTGAGCTTTTCAGAGAAAGCTTTAGCTCGAGAACTCCTATACTTTGGCACAGAGAAGCAGTCTTTTTGTAGCATCGACTGAGCTGAGTTAGGCTTATTGTGTTTAGAAGGAAAGGTTACAATCTACAGTGTGTATGGAGCAAATTCTTTTTTACATTGCTTTTTTTTTTCATTGCACAATACAAAAAGCATCAAGCTTACAACTCTGTAAACCAGAAGTAAGGAACATAACAGTTCCATAAACTGCACCTCTTAAGACATCTAAAGCAGATTAAGTTGTTGCATTACACCGCACGCTGAAGTACCACTAATTTACGAGTAGGACTTTTGCAGGCACATTAAAGAATGGAACATTTTCATTTAATCAGTAAATTATCACAATTGTCCTCTTCAAAGGCTCTAAGCAGATGTAGATTACAAAACTGTGATAACTGTTTTTGGTGTAGAGTTGTGGATATTGCAAACTTTGTGCTTCAAATGCTTGAAATTTGCCAATATTTGGAGATCTTTGCAAGATCTGCAAGTCCCAGAAATGAAAATTCTGCTTCCACCAGTCATAGTGTTCAGCTTTCTCAAATCCCAACAGCTTCTTTCAGGTCAGGTCAGCAGTTGTCCAATGAGGGCACTTATGCATTTCGCATGAATTGAAACAGGGGACTCGCAGTTGACCCCAAACTAAGGTCTCCTAAAGATGGCCAACTGCAGCAAAATTTTGGAGTGCAGATGCCTAGATTCGCATAGTGAAGATACATGCTGCAAGATTTTGCGTCTTAAGTACTAGTGGATGGTTCATGAAAAGCCAGCAAACAACGTTTCTGATAACAAAACATATGAAAAATGCCGCCACTGCCACTCACCAAAAGAAATGCAAGATCCAGAACAGCACCTCAGTATGAGCTCGGAGATTGGGTGGTGCTTGCTGCACACTGAACAATCCAGAAGGCACCATACTGTTATCTTCTGTTACATTCGCTAACCACCATCTGCATACGTCGTCTGCTTGGGTTTTAATTTGAGGACTGCTAATTTGAAAATTAGGCAATTATTAGTCCTGCAGGTAAGCCAAGACTGCTTCAGTAGCATCAGTAGCTTCAGTAGCATTTAATAACCACTTTAGCCGAACAATTTTGCTGCAATTGGCCTTTAGGTGCATTTCGAGCGAAAACCTTGCCTCTCCTATCGGAGGTCCACCACTCTGGTGCCACATGGTAAGTGCACAAGTTGTGAAGGATTGTTCCATTGCAGAATGTATGAACAGCCACAGAAAAGACCAAAAAAAAGATGTGTACCAGCAAGCTGTTACCATATCGTGTGGTGCAAGAACACAAGACACTATACTCAAAATTAAAGCACATGTTCAAGCGTACGCCTTTATTTCATTTATGCACATAGCATGGATGTCACGGAAGTGTACGAAAATAGACATATTGAGCAAAAAAAAAAGGTGAGGGGAGGGGTGCAATCAGCACCAATAAAATGTGCAGGGTACGTCGTGGTACATGTAAAGATGACTTGCACAGATGCTGACGGACAAAACGCAAATGTATATTTTCAAGTGCCACAACAAATCTACAAACATTAAAACATCACTTCTGGGAGGCTGTGAGAAGTGTTCATACAATGCGAGCTCAACAAACTAGAACCCATTAACAGCCTATGGGAAGTAGCTGGTGAGTTGCATTAGCATCACTGACCACATCAAATTCATCGAGGTACTGGCACACTCTATGGAACATTCTTTTTCAATTCTCATAACCAATTTTGCTTCTCTCACTTACAAGATAATCGCAAATACGAAAAGATGACCACGAAGCAGTACAAAAACAGACTACAGGTCAAATCCTCACTTACAACTTGTCCCGTCTTTTTCCTAGCTTTTGTACTGCTTCACGTTAGTATTTTCGTATCCACAAACGTGTGCAAACTCGCCCAACAGCTTGCTTTGCCAAGATAACTAATTTCGTAGTGCTAAAGGAATGTGCTGCCAGGCGAGGCTAGCTCATACTTGCAGGTTTTGGCAAGCATGCATGGAGAGAGGAAGGTGCGATCTGCACACCTTGCTTGTTTCTCTGTATGTCGTCTGCTGTAAATAAACTTCAGCTACGAGTTCGCCCTTGTCCTGCATCTACCTCTTTATTTTTTTTTCCTCTTGACAGCGTGCCCTCGTTAAAACCTGCAAATCAGGGGTTAATAGTGGGAGAGGGCTCGGCTCCCCCACCATCAACTACCAGGGGATCCAGCCTTTTTCCACCCAGCAATTAGCAATACATAGTACAAGTACATACATACGTACCTTATGTAGGTATCTCAACACATATGAAGACATACATCACGTATACGGATATACATATGAGCAGCCTACATAAGTATGTGTGGGAGATTCCCCTCAATTGAAGGGAGGCTTTAAGCACTGCTGCAAGTCACATAGCAGGCAAGCTGGTTCTTCATACCACGACTCCAGTTCTAGTGCTTCAACTGAACACTATTAGCTGATAGTAGAAGAAGGCATACACTCACCAATATGCATTTCGTTTTGCGATTAAGGCACCCAAAATGCCAACATATGTTTTATTTTGAGTTGGTGAGTGTACTCTTTTTCTACTGCGACCTTCCCTCCCCAGATGATTTTTTTTTTTCATACCCTTGACTACTACTAGCTGGCACAGTACTGGCTGCTGCAACTAACAGAAACAGGTATATAAACAGGAATAGACCAACACTTGCTGTTGAATTGGCATCTCAATTGAGCTGAAGTGTTACAATAAAAAAAGCACTCGTGCGTAAGTATTTATAAATATACGTACTTCACGTGTCCTTCGATGAAGTGATGACGTACAGATTTATGGGAGCTTTAGCTCTACCTATATCCACCAACACACCCTTCATTAAGGATATTTCAGCCTCGGCAGACTTTACCTGCAACTGAAGCTTAGCATTCCTTGCTGAAAGCTTGGCGAGTTCTTGTTCGATCTTGCTGAGCCGCTGTTTCTTATTTCGCCGGTACCGTGCCGACGCGTGCTTGTTTAGATGACGCTTCCTGGCGAGCCAGCTGGACTTGAGACTGCCCTGCCACCCACTTTTATCTGCCATATTGCTAGGAGCACCCTCGTTGATGCCGGAATCTGAGTCGAGTCCAGACTCCGAATCGGACTCACTGACCGTGGGTGTCGAGGCAATGGTCATCGACTCGTCACTGTCGGTGCACCCATCGCCTGCGCAGTCTCGACTTCCATGTGGTGAAGTTCTCGCAGCAAGCTTTTTTTGCACGGGGGTCACCGAAGGGGTGCAGTGGCCATTCGGTGGGCTTGGCTCGACGAGCAAAGTGAGATCAGTGTTGGCAGCACCTGGCAAACTTGAGGAAGGTACTGCACTCAACAGTGGCAGGCTAACAGCGTCGACAGAATCAATGCACTTGAAAGGAGAGACTGCCTTGCTCTTGGAGCGATGGCTTGATGACTTTGGTTCCGATTTTATGTCGCCTTGTGTCCTTGTCCACGCGACGGCATATGACGCCGCAGACTCGCCAACCCACTCAACAGGAAATGCCGCCTCACTGTTTGGAAGATGAGACAGAGGCACTGGTTTTGATTTTAGGCCACCATGTACCTGTTCCCTCAGGCGGCTAGGTGGCACTGTGGATTCTGAGTCAAGCACATCTGACGCCTCGTCTGGCAATCCACTGGGACACACAAATGGGACACCAAGGATTGCCGGGGACGGCGGAGGCGAGGGGAAACTTGTGCTCGAGGCTGCAACAGTGCTTGCAGTCTGGCTGGGAACGACTGCTATGGGGCGAAGAACGCAGGTTTCGGCACTCTGAGAGATGCGCTCAGCTTCTGGCACGGCGGCGGTGGACGCCTGGGGAAACGGGAGAGGACAATGAGGAGGAGTCCGGGGTTGGGCGGGGAGGGGGGGGGGGGGGTGACAATTTATAGGCATGTTCATTCAAGCGAGGTCCCCTCGGTTCGGTGCGGAGGAGTGCAAGGGTGGGGGGGAGGGGGGCAATTTATCGGCATGTTCATTCATGCGAAGTTCACTACTGCACAACGTTTTCATGGTGCGCTGGAGCGACCCCTCGGTTCTCCGGTGCAAAAGAAAGCTGCTGCACCTGCTGGTAAGGTGGTGCAGCCCAGGGGTGTGGAGTCATGCAAATTGCAGTAGACTTGGAAGCGCTTCCTAACCTATTCGACATTGTTTCGACACAGGCACACGGAAATTCGTTGCTGGCACTAATGTAGGCGGTGTTTGCCAGGTGGGATTTGCTCGATTACTCGCACTGTCAGACAGGAAGCAATGTCATTCATAGCGCAGCACCGTGGAAGTGTTTTAGAACTTTAATTAAAGTACGAGAAAGCGTCAGCGCTTATCCAGTACAACGTTTAAAGGAGGCACCGGATTCCTATGTCGGCGCTCGATTCAAAAGCGCGCGTGCAACCGGCTACACCGGCACCGCAGGAACTTTTTAGAACACTCGTGGAGTGAACCACACGGGAATCGAACGCGCTCGAAGTACGGCACACTGAGTAGCAATTGGGGCGTACGGTGAAAACCAACCTCGTGTGCACAGCAGGATTGGCACATCTTTGTCGCCCTTTTTTGGCGAAGTCGACGCATGTTGCTGATGCATCGGTAGCGCTGCTTCACCGTGGGAGGGAAGCAGCAATCGGAAATATCGCTCTAAAACGAGCCGACTGATGAGCAATGTGCTTAACAAACCATAGCCGCTTGAATCATAGAAGAAAACGTATTAAAGATCCAACTTTTCTATACTACAATTAATACAATAGCCACCTATAGTTCTGAATCGGATTGGATTCGTATGGCGGCACCGCGATGTCGTTGCCACTGGAAGTGTCCATCTCGCTAAATTCAACCTTTCTTTTTTTTCACCATTTTTTAAAATATAATTTGCACACCAAGCGTGATGTGAAGCATTAATTTGCTTGGTTACATGCTTGGCAAGAAGGGTAGCTGGTCTTTCCTGTTTCGTGGCCCTTTTGTTGGTCAGCAACAAGGAAGGAGGTTGACTAGGCGTCCTTGACGGCAACTGCCACGTAAATCTATTTCCCAATTAACATGAACGTTACACTTCAGCTTAATTTACTTTTCCACTTAGGTTCTCCTCATTAACCGCCGGCTTGTTGGCCAATCCCCGTAGTGGGTAAGCGCCACAAGTGAGGAGCAAGCAAGCAAACCACCCCTGCTAACCTCAACCACAATCTGCAACAGGCCACCCTCAACCTGCCTTCACTTCGGGTATCCCAGTACAGCATACTTCGGGGTCTTCCCGTCTTAAGCGCGCACTTTGTGTGACTGCCCTACATCGCACCTCTCTGAATGACTGGCTCCCTCCCTGATCCCACACCTCTCTTCTCCTCCAGCAGGTCCTTGTTCAGCATGTCCGTAATGTGCTGGGCCAGACCTGGTAAGCAATGGCAATCTCAAAAGCGTATGGCAAAAGCTCCGGACTAGGGGCTGCATCGGCTCTAACCTGGCAGTCCTTGTTTGCTCCGTTCGCTTGGCGTAGGGTTCACGTTCGGCGATCCGTTGTCTTCCGGTAGGGCAGCGTTGGCCCCGGCGTGCCAGCGTTGCTCGAAAGCGGCCGGGGCGAGACAATTTGGCGAGAAACGGTCCTATCGTGCGACGTTGAAACTACACCGCTCTCGGAGCGCGTCAACCACGTGTGAAAGAGCCAAGGAAGAACTCTGGCGCGCTTTTCCAGAAAGCCGTGGTTGCCCACCGTTTCGCCGGCACCGTCTTGGCGTTTGGCAACTATCTGCTTCGCGAAAACGGTAAGATAAATGGCATAATATGCCGGGCTACACTCGACAAGAGTGAAGGACGTCGACGAATGCGGCACGCCATGCCGACGTATTCAACTATCGACAACTTACTACAGGAACGTGCTGCTAACCGAAATCGGTGCAGGGTTTGGCTAATGTGGTGCCAAAATAGCACCACACAGTTGACGGTTCTCTCGAAATATCGGAAGCCAACCTCAAAGAACGCGATTTTTGGTCAGTTCGATTTGACCAAGTTTCTCTCCGAGGTATACAAACATCAGCACACCCTGCACTCCCGTCGTCGATTGCACAGGGTGCCAGACAAGGTTCCGCCGTGGTGCAGCACAGCACACCACAACCGGCACTGCCTGCACCTTTTCTGAATCAAACCACCCGAGTACTGCAGCGCATGGAAGCGCCACGAGCGATAGCAGGAGCCAGAAACAATTCGTGGCTGCCACATTTTCTTTTTCCTGGTGGGCAGAGTCGTTGAGGAGCTAATAACATCATGCATGGCGTAATTTGACCATATGAATGTCCGCGGCTGGACTGGATTCCAAAGAGGGCAGAAAAAGAAATTTCATGCACACATTAAAATACCATGGCACCCTTAGCCTTTCCTGCGAAATCTTTTTTAGTCCATGGGTCAGCTTCAGGATGTAATGCACAATCAATTTAATAGTGCATTTGACATGGAAGTACTCTTCAAGCACACTCAACGGGAATCAAAGTTCTATGTAATTCACTTTTCTTCTCGCCTCATTATGTAACCTCTCATTCATATGTCAAGGATTGGTTTACGGTTTACCAAAGTATCGACGGCTCTAGAAGAGGTAAAAGAATATGTGCTAAGAAATAAGCTGTAATTGTTTTGGGTGGCATTTAATGCAATCCTACGAATGATGTTCTGCAGTATTTTTCAACTGCCGTCGAATTCAGGCACTCTGGATATACGAAGTACCTAAGAATGCAAGGAGTCGGACTAAAAAATTTGGCATTATTGAAGTGCATACCTTTTATTTCATTTTATGTGTACAGCATGCACATCATGGGGTGGGTACATAAATAGACATCATGAGAAAAAAAAAATACGCAAAATAATATGCACGGTACATCATGGTGTATGTCAAAAAGAAAGTTATAAGGCGCCCAACTGCCAAAGCACAAACGTACGACTATCTACCACGTCGAAGCCACAAACAACACATCTGGAAGGTTGTGACAAGAGCTCGTACACTGCAAGCCCAAGCAATCAACTACAACACGTGAACAGCCACAAAAAGCAGCAATAGGTTTGCGTGAGCATCAGGTATTGACCTTGCCGAATTTCTCCAAGAGATGCCACATTCTACACAATGCTTCTGTCACATCATAACCAATCTCCCCTCAATCACAGGATAATCGACGACGTAACAGTTGTGTTGGTTCTTCAGTGCCTCGACTGGGCACTGCTAGCAAGTGCACTAGCAGCCAGCTACAACTATCAGAAATGAACATTCTGTGAGACCTTCAGTGCTACCTGCCATCTTAGTTTGGTGTTCATGCCAAAAAGACAATTCGGTAAGCTTTGTAAATAAACACTTTACATGCCATTTAAGTACACATGTACAAAGCCCTACTTTATCAGCCCTTTTGCTCTGAAAAGCTCTCGCATCAGGCCCTTGAGATACGAAATTTCATTTGTGATGCGTTGTGCCTCCGACTGAAGGCTGGCATTTTTCGCCGCAAGCTTGTCGAACTCTTCTTCAATCTTGCCAAACTCTTGCTTCTTCTTTTGCCGGTAGCGTGTTGCTGCGTCCTTGTTCTGCAGACGCTTCCTTTCCTTACGGCTGCTCACATCTGCCTTGGCCCGGGGCCGGCGTTTAACCGTTCGCTTTTTCTTGCGAGGTGGCTCCTCGCTTCCCGACACCGAGTCGAGCGCAGACTCCGAATCAGACCTGTTGACGTCGGGCGTGAAGTCGGCGTCCATAGGATCGTCGTCATCGCACCCATCATCTTCGCGGTCTGGGCTTCCACACGGTGAAGAGCTTTTGGCAAACTGGTCTTGACCAGGCAATGGTGAGGGCACAGAGTGGCAACTTGCTGGTGAGCTTGGCTCGCTTGGCAAAACAAGATCAATGCTTCCAGCACCAACGAAGCTTGAAGTGCTTGTGCTTGGAACTGGCGAGCTCACTGGGTCAAGAGATATATCGCACTCGATCGGAAATGCCACCTGGCTGCCTGAGAGGCGACATGGTGACGTTGGCTCCGATTTTATGTCACCAATTATAACTTCCACTGGTTGAACAGGTGACACTGCAGGCTCAACAGAAGTCTCCGAAATCTCAACTGGTGACCCAGCACGACTGCAGTAGGCTGCAAAGTACGATGGCGAAGCAGGAGCCGATGCAATAGCATACGGAACTTCTACCACTGATGATGCCGCAGGCGGAACATCCAAGGACGATGGAGTTGGCGGAGGCGAGAGTGAACTTGTGCCCGAAGCTGCATCGGCGTCCGCAGACCAGCTTGGAATGCTCTCTCCTCTGTGGAGGTTGTGGCTGTCGAAGTTTATGAAGATATCGACGTTTGGGACGATTGCAGTGGGCGTCGGGGGAGAGTGAGTTGGCGAAACGGGAGGGGACAGGAAGTCGGGAGAATAGGGGGATGCAGCTGGGCTCTCCCAATAGCCATCACCCTTGGGCGCCAAGCCGCAGTTGCTGGACTGATCAGATTGGAGAGCCGCCTGGAAGTCGCTGGCCTCCAACATCACTGGGGACAGGTCATCCGGGAAGTCCAGCTGGGTCCAGGCGGACAAGTCCACCTTTTCGTCCAGCCAGTCTAGGTTGCCTGCAAGCATAGGATGAAGACGGGCTCAAAGGCATGCTACAGAAACATTGTGCTTCGGTTGATCGAAGCACTGAGAGAGAGTCGTTCGATATATACCCTGGGTCCTTTATAGCTGCAGTACAGAGAAAAAAATGCTTGGTGCAACAATAACAAAAATTAACTGACAGAAAAGTCCAGTACATGTCAGACGTGTCCCATGTGTATGCAAACACAGAGGTAAGTATAGAACACTCTATTGATGGACTCCTGGATTATTGCTCTGCATGTTGGTTACAACACTTGATTGTCACACCCGGCAATGATTGTCACTTCACATTGCCAGCAGGTCTGCACAAGCTCTGCTTCTTCTTAATAACTTAACTAGAATATCCCTCATCTACATCTGACGCTTTTATCCACATTGTTCCCTTTTTGCATTTCAATGTTTTGCCTGTTGCATTCCATTCAGTTACAATGCTTAGCTTCATAATTCATATGGTGCATTCCGTTGGTAGTTTACGAGCGAGCACTCCTTGTAGCTTCAAAGGTTGATTTACAAAGGAATAATGTACTTTAACAATGTCAACAACCCCCCCCCCCCTCCCGTCTCCTGTTTCATTGTGTTCATCTTGTTTACTTTTTACGAGATGTGCTAATTCATGAAAATGTAACAAAGATTTAGTGTGCCAGTAAGCACGCCGCTACTATGCACTGTTGTTCTACTCAACCATCATGAGCACTCAAAACTATGAGTCAAATGTGCCATAAGCTTAGCTTCATTCTTTAGTTCACATCAAAGCTCTGGCCACATCAATGCATTGATCACATTTCGAAAATGTTGCTCGATGCAGCATAAGGGAAAGGGTCACACCTGCATCTTCAAATGCGTGCAGCCCACCATCTTGGATGAGCTTGGAGCAGCACAGCTCCACAACCGAATCGATATCCCAATTGGCATCCATGCCTTGCAGTGAGGGCTCCCGATTTGGATAAATGGGTAAATGTACTGGTCCGATGAGAATGGTCCACAAGGTTTTGTCTTGCCAATGCGCGGGCGGGCAAAGAGGCGTTGAAGCCTGAAAACCTGCAAGACAACATGTCGGAGCCGTTATAGTCGGGGTGCTCCGATGCCACGGTGGCCAACTATGCATTTAGCAGGATTACGTCTATTCACCAAACGAGTTCATAAGTATGTGCTAGGCTTCCTTGCAAAGCACTGCAATGTCAATCCATTTCAGACAAACAAACACTGCTGTTAGTGCTATAAATGTTAGCCTGTTCACAGCAGCCAGGCTGCCTTGTATATCAGTGAAAGTGGATGGTAGTGCTGTTTAACCATGTCCAAACATAGTTTCACATAAAAAGGAAAATCAGAACTTGTTCACTTTTATTTCCGGCCACGAAGAGTGCATTTGTATCAAAAACAATAAAATCTTATGCGACCTGGAACTTAATTATTACAATCATTAATTGGTTTGCTGAACTGTCCATAAGTGAAAACTTCTTCCAGCATATCAGAAACACTACTATAAACTATGCACAAAGCTTCCTATGCTCGAATCGCAACAGTGTAGCATAAACAATGCATTGGACATTACAGAGTTAAACGCCGGTTCAGCAGTAACATGAAGTACTATGCAAATGCCTGGGGCTATGTGCGCGTTCTAACATACGGCTAAGCGGCTGCTTGCCCAAACGATTTTTTCATGGGCCAAGATCATCACTGCAATTGCCTCCCGTGCTTTATTGCGTTTGTGCAATCGACTTTCTCAATAGCCACGTCGTTCTCTGTCCTTAGTGGCTGTTTGTGCTCAACCGTGCCGCATCTACTCTTGATAACATTGCAGCATTTTTGTGCTCACACTACAGGTTTGGTGGTAGCTTGTGCATGTGTTTTATCGACTATCAAGAGTACGGCCACAAGTAATCTCAGCCGTGCGAGAGCACAAATGACACTTTGCAGGCATGGATGTCGCCCCATTGGCTATGTTAAAAAGTTATTATTAATAAGAGACCTTGGTAATTTTTTTCTGGTGCTGGAATTTGTGCAAAAGTGCTTGATATGCTGCCAAAATAACTGCAACCTGGTGCAGTATTGTTTGGGGGGCTCTAGCTGATTGTTAACCCTTCACTGCTGCATTTGTGGTTTTGCAAAATGCAATTGGCCCATTCACTTTTGGGTAACTTCAAACCCCGAGCACAGCATGGCATGTGCGGACGTTTTAGCACCGGTACCATTACTTCTTTGTTAATTTCTCACACCCTCTCCCGTCTATTGTAGCCCCAAAGTATTCAGGTTTCATTAGAGCTGCAGCATCCCCTCCATCACCTGATTTTCTTGGTGGATCTTTGAGCAAATATTCCCTTTATTTATGTATACAACCAGGCATTTTACTGCTTGACTATGGGTATGACGCTGTTGAATACCAAGTCATTACTTGTCTCTTCAGTAAAGGTAATTACCAATGCCTATGAGCTAAAATTAAGCCCTCAATATGTTGCTTCATTGCCACATGTATTCACAAGTCTTAGTGAATCCCCTGCAATGCCTGCTGGTAGCACTATGTTGTTTGCATACATCAGCCCAGGGGCCCATTACGAATGTAAAATAAACGTAATTCACTGTTTTCCACATGTCTATTTCCTGAAAACCATTAACAACAATGGAGACACGCACTGAATGATATTGTGCCATATTGTGGGTACTTTGGGCATCCATGCGAAAAAACTATTAAAAAAAAGAAGAAAGCAGCTTTGGCAGCTGTGTGATCTAACTTACGGACACGAAATTTTTGAAAATTTTTAATGATCTGCAAAAAAAATTTTTTTTTCATGGAAGAGCACACTTCTGTAGCTATACGGGTAAAAAATATATATGTACAGACCATGTACAGACTCTCAATATATTTTATTCCCTTGACAAGAAATACAAGATTAAACGTACCTGCCAGTCAACGTGACAGCAAAACAAATTTCATACAAACTGTGTAAACGTTTCGAAACACAGACACGTAAAACAAAAAGCTACCGCACGATCTATGCTGTTGCCACAGTATCGCTGCATTCGCTCGGCGACTTCTTGTGCGGAAAGACCTCTAGGTGCCTTTTTTAGAAATTAAAAAAAAAATAGAAATTCCGATCCTACGCATCTACTATCACGAAGCGCGCGGCCTTTGCGCCTGCGCAGTAAGAGCGTTCTTTTGGCATTTAACTGTGCAGTCTTGAGAAGTTCGCCAGCTAGCTGTGTGTGTGCATGGTTCCCAGAAGTGCAGTTGCAACCCGTGAACGTCAGAGGTGAACAAAGCAAGCCTCGCTCCTCTGTATACATTATCCAGGCAAAGGCCCCTAGAAATTCCAGGAATCCATCCCCGTTATAGCAACCCTTCGACGCGTTGCTCGCAGTGCGCTACATCACTAGGCTAAAAGTCTTAACTCAGCCGAATGCCTGCTGCGGCTGTTGCTAACGGCCACTCGTTCGCATATCAGTCCCTTTGTGTCGGAAACTTATCAGCAGTGCACACGCACTCCAAGTCCAGCCAAAATCTGCGGCCCCATTCATCGCCAGATAAGCGTTTTATTCATTTCAAAATTCATCGCGAACAATATCGCGCAACGAAAAACTGCAGCGAACTTCCGGAACAAGTAAAAAAGAAGTTTAATGATCGGTTGCGCGGAATACGACTGGCGTAACGGAATGCGATCGGCCTTGAACGACCGGCGGCCCACTCCGCAACAGGCAGTTTCGAGTCCACATGGTTATCGTAGGGAACTCTGTGCCACATGGTGCCCGAGATGACGTCAGCGTGACGTCACCACTGTCCTATTGAGGGCAAGGTAAACGAACCCCAAAAGAAGTTTCCGGGTTGACCGTCGTCTGCAACGTTCGGATAGTATAAGCTTGCCTCGCAAGGCTAAGCGGGCGTTTGACGTGTCTATTTCTGCGTAAGCGAACCGATTGTGCTAATGTCCGTAAGATGACCCTGGACTCCACGCGTCACATCAATTTCGCTCGTCACGCCACTACATTCGCTCAAATGCCTAACTACTTCAAGGTTGGTTACTGCGGGCACTAGGAACTGACAAGAATCCAAAGCCGTCTCCTAACAAAAGGCTCACACGAACAATACAAACAAAGGTGACCGGCTACACGGAAACGCGCCACCTCTCCGCATTTACGGTGCCTGTTCGCCGAGATTCACGTAGCAGCGGATGCATAGTTCTGCATACTTACTCCATTTTGGTGATTGAAGGTGCTGGCACCTTACGGTGCGAAGCCGTTAGGCCAAAACTATTCCATCACACTGGTGGTTCCCACAGAGCACAAAAATGTCGATCTAGCTTTGTTCGTGACATGAGGGCGAATGAAAATGTAGTCCGGCCGACGGCGTGATAGAGCCTCGTCATCCGCTCTTCCTCAAAAACTTTGCGTGGGTCAAGTTTTACCCCCACTGCTATTTCCCCTGCCAAATTGTCGTTTGTCTCATTTGCAGAAGAGCCAATCTATTTGAACTTCTTTTCAGCGAGTAATATTTCTTGTAATAGGAATTTACTTTCTTTCGCGGATTCATACCCAAGATGGCGGTGTTGAGGCTGCAAACTTGTACAGGCATGTCGCTAATGCGCAGTGTCGCAGACATTGCATCAGCCGTCGCGTTAAGTATCATAACGACTAACTTAAACCGTTTCGTCTGAAACAATATGAAGCGCATGTTGCCACAAGCATGAGCGATGCGCGCGATAAGATGAAATATCGCGGGGCTCTTGAAATATCGCCTCCGCTGAATCTCAATGAAACACGACCCGCGCTAAGCCAGGTTCAAAGTCCTGCTAGTCCTGCCGCTACCTCCCAACACGAGTAGATAATGCCACAAATTTCAGAAATAAAGCTTCCGGCGACCAAACATTTAATGCCACAACAAAATTCTTGGCGACGCAACGTCCCCTTCGGTCAGTTTCACTTATTCACCGCACCACCGCGCTAGCGTAGCCCGCCACCGCTGGAGTAAACACACAACGTGCAAGCTGTGGAGAAATGTGCGGACGGAATCTCCGCCATGTTTGCACTTACGTTGCTAGACGGAATATATGTGTAGGGTGGGGACCACAACGAGCGATCCGCGCGCGGCTTGTTCTGAACCTGTAAACAGGAACTCCGCACTGAAGGGGAACTTGTGCATGTAACGCTAAAGGAGCTGTTATGTTATCCAGGTGGCATCGTTCCTTGGTAATTGAAGCACAAGTGTGCTTGCTGCACAGGTTGCAGACGTTTTTGCACAATCAAGATAAAGGTCGTCTCGTGTCTATCATTGGCGGGAAGCATATGGCGGCCCCCATTAGGATTCACTTTCGCTATCGTGGCTCGGAAAATACAGATATGAATAAATTACGCACTTGCGATATGGAACTAGCAAGTAAAACGTTTATGGAAAAAACTAGTTTGTCTATTGTACTACTCAAAAACGTGCCGGCACATTCTTTGAAAAAACACTGAAGATGTAATGAAGGATAAAAACTTTCTCCTACCCCTTCACGATGTTTTATGCAGTAAATAATTGTTGCATAAAATGCATAAAAAACATTGTCTCTATATTTATGCGTTTCTCTTTGAAGACATTGGCGCAGTCAATTTTAACAGTTAATAATGCAGATTTCCTAGCCTAAACGTTTTGCATGCGAGTTTATTTAATTTTATTTTTTCTCTGCATTTTGTTTGCTGTCCTGTGCACATCTTGATCGGGTTTGGATGTTTTAACTCGACATATACCTCTTTTTTTAACCCATACGGAAATTTTCTTAAAAATCACCTGTAGCATGACGTAGCATGCCAGGCGATCAGCCAAGCTAACATCTCAGGCATATCATTAAAGCTTGTAGATCTCAAAGAGGCGGACATTACTTTCACGAAGAAAGAAAAACTCGTAATTTACTAATTAAGTTCAGTCATTAAGTGTTTGATAATAAATCTACGGCACATATTATAGTTTACGAATTACAGGCGGTGAGATTGCAATGCATAGCGACTTGAAACGAATCCTAAGTAAGGCAATGCATTGGTTTTGAGGTATGCGCCTTAAAACTGGTTGTAAAAGTCAATCACTCACTCAATCAATCAGCGTTTATTTAATGTAATGCATTGTATTTCCACTTATTCTTTAACAAAACGTCATTTGATGTAATGAAGCATGCAAGCAACTAGCTGGACCGCCAATATATCTCGGCGCTTTCATAATGTATCTCGGCGCCCGCGTCTTAATATCGCCAGAGGCGATTTTATGAAATTCTGTATGTGGCCTAAAAAGAAAAGGAAGCGTATATATGTCTTCATGTATTACTACTACTACACAATATGGTATTGCATCTATAGAACTCGACAGACGAGAAACAGATGTTTCATTTTAATTTTGCAGCCGATCGAGCTAGCCGAGAGAACATTCCAACGTCACTTTCGTGCACAATAACTATCACGAAGCCATCAGCTGTCTCTGGTTGACGAAACTTTGCACCCACCGCAATTAGAGACTTTTAGCGTATCCGCTATTCGGGCAAACCGGAGCGGTTTGGGCGGATTACCGGATGGTCCGGGGCGTAAACGTGAGCGGCCAGATTGGTGGCGCCAACTGGTGGTGCAAAGCTCAACCACCTAAACACAGGGCCAATTACTATATTCTTCTTAGCTGGGGTGTAAGTTTTCTACAGCGGCGTAATTTTGAACACGATTACGCCACTGCCGAGAATTTGCACCAGCAGCGAAGCAGAATAAAGTAGGTTACTGCAGTGTTAGTTCTATGTTTGTCTGATTGAGCTCTACAACACTAGGCGGCTGCACCGCTCCGGCCGCTCACGTTTACGCCGCCGACCATCCGGTAATCCGCCCCGGTTTGCCGGAATAGCGGACACGCGAAAAGTCTCTCCGAGATAGAGCGCTTGCGGCCGCGCTCAGTCGCGCCGTGCGCAGCGTCGGCCGGAGTAGAAGAGGTGAATCACGCTCAACGGGCGCCCCCCCCCCCCCTCCTTCCTAGCGCGCGCACATCCCCTTCCTTTACGCGGGAGAAGACAGCGCCCTAACCCGTTGCGCGGGTGAGGCGGTGAAGGTGAGACCCATACAGCCTGCGGCGTGCCACCGCGATGTTATCGCACTCGGACTGTGTATACGGATCACGGCAATGCCGACGATCACGGCGGAAATTCACCTGGAGTGTCCACGTAATAGCTGTCGAAATAAAATGTGCCGCTGAGACGGATCCTCAGGAAAGAAGAATTGGCAGAACGGCGTCACATACCCGCCGAAAGGGTTCGGCAACGTTATGCTGCCTCGCAAGTACATTTATTCCCGAAAGAAACCCATTCTCCTCGGCAGCTCCGATCGAGTAGCCAGCGCCAGAGCGTTTGTTGGGCTGCCATCTTGAAGGGCTCCTCACCAGGCGTGGCCATTTTGAGCTTGTGACAAGCGCAGAGCATACGTTGAGCGATAACGGTCGTGTCTGCACAGTATTAAATCGCTACGCACCACGGAAAGATTTGAAGCTTCAAACCGAACGCCGTTTTTCCTTCTCCTCGCGGCCGCCGCGCTCCAAGCCGGAGGATGACGTACTCGTGTGCCTGCGCCTACGTACTCGAGTCCGCAGTGTGACGTCGCTCGTGGTGACACGTGACTTCGAGAATTATTCGAAGCAACATCTGTTATTTGCGCAACATGTTGCTAGAATAGACGAATTAAAGCTTAGAGAAATAATAAAACGCACAAACTGAATGCCTGCGTGTTTTTGTTTTACTTCGCACCGCAGCAAGAAATATGTACTTCTGTTTCGTCTGCTTGCTCCCACGTCGAGCAGTCGCGCGCGCAGATACCGAAACTATGTCATTTTCTACCGTGGTCCAGCGCGGTATCATGCTCTGTGATCCGCTTGTGTCTGCATCGGTATTCGTGTAGCACAGGCTTATACCGCTAGTCAGGTGTCATCGTGAACAGCGCGCAAACTCGTGTGCTGCTGGAAACGAGACAATCGCAACAGCTCGCACGCGACGCCGCCAGCGGAAGTGACGTATGCCTCCCGTGACGTATGCCTCCACGCGATCCTCGAGGTCCGGTATGGGAGAGCGCAGGGAAGGAGTATTGCTTGCGGAAGCTAGAGGGGCAAGTGGAGAGAGCACCTATGTTTGCTGTGAAGCTCGCTTCCTGAAATCATGGGTTCGCAACATTTAAATATTTATATCTCGGCTATTAATGAGCCGATTTGAAAAAAAATTGCGGCAGAACGCTCCCTAGAGGGCAACTTCCAGCGTATAACTTTCAACTTCCAGCGTATAACCAAAATCTGTTATGGGGCCTGGTGAGGGGCCCTTTAAGGAAATGGTAGGTTCAGCCGAAGACGAAACACGGAAAGTGATAGCAAGGTTTAGTGTTGCCGCTGTTGTGCTCCAGCTCCCATAGCTCAGACACGTACTCTGGCAGATCGAGAGGGAAGAACTGCCTCCCGCTTTTGTTCTGTATGATTTGTAGGGAACGCTTTTTAGATAGCAGAGGCGTCCGTTCCTGCGGCGAGCGTCGGTGGTGGTGGTAGTGATGAACTTTAATAAATATTGAGCCGTATCTTAAGCTATTCCTAGGTTGGCCCTTAGTCTCGTGAAGTGGCCAGCAGTCGGTGACGTCCGGCGACTTCCGAAGCCCAGCCCACCAGCTGCTTTTGGGCAGCTGGGTCGGAGCTGGACACCGCGACCTCCCATCGCTCGAGGTCGGTGAGTTGCCATTCTGATGACGGCTGGAACTCAGAGCATATGTACAGTATGTGATGGAAATCAGCTCTTGGGGCTCCACATAAGGTACACTCTGGAGAGAACAGCCCTGGGTGCATTAGTGCTAGAAGGGCGGGGGAGAGAAAAGTGCGAGATTGTAGCTGGCGCCACGTCACCTGCTCTAATTTAGTGAGTGATTTGTGAGGCGGAGGATAGTGGAGTCGTTGCTCTCTGTAGTGGAGTGAAATTTCGTGGTATGTGACCACTCGGTCACGGGCGCTTCCTGGCTCGGCGGCTTGCCCTGCTCGGTTGACGTACGCTCGAGCGGTGTCATGGGCGGCTTCGTTGCCTGGATGGCCCGCGTGCGCGGGGACCCGTACGAGTTGAATGGGCCTAGTGGGGGGCTGAGAGGAGTTGAGAATTTTATGGGCGACGGCGTGCGTCCGCCCTTTTGCAAAGTTTCTGATCGCGGTTTTCGAGTCGCTGAATACGAGTGTGGCAGTGGTTGAGGAGATCGCAAGGGCAATCGCAGCTTCTTGTTACCGATTAAAGATTGTTACCGATTGCGCAAATGGCAAAGGCTGGCTGAGTGAACCGAGCGCACGAGCACAGCGAAAGATGAAAGCGAACGAGGAGCGCAACGGGGGAAGAGACACGCGAGGGGGAAAGCGGAGGAGGAAGGTGCAGCGGAACTATACGAGGGAGAAAGCGGAGGAGAGTATGCAGAAAGCGTGAGAAGAAAAGCGTAGCGTGGCGATGATGGCTACCAGATGGCGCCAGAGTAGCGCGCGTCGCCCGGGAGGTCTGTCGGTGGCGGCTGCTGCTGTGAATCGCGCCCACACGTCACCCACGCGCCGGCTCTCACTATTAACGCGATAGCGTTAAGGAGCTCGTGTCGCACAAAAGCCGGTGTCGTCGGCGTCGGTGGCGTTGGCCGTGAGCGATAAATCCCAGCAGGCACTTTTTTTATATTAGCGAGGCACTCGAGCCACACTTCGCTCCTTTTACAGGGTGCCCAACGATACAGGTTGTACGCTCCGGCCAACATATCTCGAAATGAAAAACACACGTAGAGCTGCGCTCGAATTTCGCATTAGGGAGTATGGTAATCGCCGGTGAATTGCGTCTTTTTTTGCTCTCAAAGCCTCTCGCGTATGTATTAATATATGGCTCAGTTGGCAGCAGGTTTGGATGGCAAAGGAAAAAAAAAAGAAACGAACTTGCGAAAGCAAGTTTTGGCCTCTTGTGAACTGTACCGCTAGCTATTGTACGCGCGCTCGTTAATTAATCCCCGCTTCAGCTGCACGTTGACGAACTTGTGCTAGCAAGGCGCAGGCCGTCCGATGAAGTGATGAAGCCTCTGTGCTTGC
This sequence comes from Dermacentor albipictus, assembly GCF_038994185.2. Lineage (NCBI taxonomy): Eukaryota > Metazoa > Arthropoda > Arachnida > Ixodida > Ixodidae > Dermacentor > Dermacentor albipictus. The sequence continues at coordinate 98,052,718 of NC_091828.1, read as the reverse complement.
AATCGACGACTGCTGCCTCCGAGATTTCGGTGAACAATTTTGCATCCTTTTTTTAACGTTGTTTACGTATGGCATACACAGGCTCCAGACAGAATTATACAAACCAGGGAAAACAGCATAAATAGTAAGTTGCTGTTAGAAGTAAAATGTTGCATGATCGGACATTTCGGAGGCACATTTGTTATGCACGAGGCTTCGTGCAAGCGCATTCACAAACTAATACAAACATTATTAGTACAACTCGGAATCGCACGTAAACTGAACAAGGAACAAAGACAAAGAGATCGCACATCAATTGACAGCGAATGCGAGCTAGGGACACACTTGAAGTACTAGTGCGGAGAACTGCACGAGTTCGGCCTTCCCCTAAAGCCCGGGCTTGGCCTCAGTTGGACCAACTGTTGGGCCCATAGAGTTTCATATTAGGTATTTATTTAGGAACTCTATGGATGTGCCCCTCCTGGCTACGCTATTTGCAACTCTGTAGAACTGTAGGCTATAAGAATGGCAGCCCTTAGGGAATTTCGGACGCTGCGCCTCTGCTAGGCACATGGCCATGGGCACGACACATATGTGCCACAACAGCCGCCCTTCCCCTACTCCTACACCTGAAGAAAAAAAAAAAAAGAGAGACTATGCCGCTGGTATTACAGTATCTGATCTCTACCCCTGCCCCTTGTTTTTTTGACAAAGCCTCTTAAATTAAAGCACTTATTTTTAGTTAGCTTTTCGCAGCTCATTGGAAAAGCAATGTCCAGGTGGCACGCTCACACCTTTGGAGAAAGTTTAGCCACATATTTAATTTGCTAGTAACATGACACTGTGAAAAACGCCAACAGCGCTTGTAGTAGTTATCTGCAGCAGCGCATATGCACATCGTACCTATATCCCAGAATCGAGAAGAACGTCTATCGACAGTCAGGCTCGCCATCCGTAAACGCCCTTTAAATAATCGCGCCTAAAACTAGGGCGCCACTATACTGACGTCTAATCCGTGAATTTTGCCGACATGTTATTCTCACGTCTCCAAACGTGCGTCTGTCTTGACGGACGCACGGAGACGGACCATCCGAAGCAATGGAGCTCGCCGAAGCGTTCGTCAACGGCATCGCCAAGGCCGCCGATCCGCGCAAAGTGAGTGACGCAGACTACACCAAACTCCTCGACAAAGTCTTCAGCGTGGTCACGAACGACGGCGAACCGGGAGCGGGCGGCGTCGACGACGACGACGACGCGTCGGCGACAGCAGACGACGACTTCAAAGATGGCTGCGCCGGACTGATAGCGTTGGTGCTCGAGAGCTCGCGCTTCAACCTGGACGATTCTCAGCTCGCGCTCCGCCTCGAAGAGTACGGCATGACCGGCGCCCGCGCGGACACCTTGGTCCGCAAGTACGCGGCGAACAAGCAGTTGGTGCGCGTCGAGCTGAGTCGCATCGGGCGGCGGCCACCTCACGTCACCGGCGTCGACTGGGGCGTCGATTATCGGGTCAAGAGCAACCACCTCGAGCGCATCGGCGAGCCGGTGTTCCACATCGAGCTCAAGACTTCCACGGAGAAGCCAGTCTCGTTCGCGTGCAACATGGCGCAGATGCAGGACCTGCTGCACAGCCTGCGGGACGCTGCGAAGTGCGTTGAAAACAAGGCGCAGGGGGGCGGTTCTTGAGGCTGCGTGCCCGTTTACGTTTTGTAAATAAAAGATTGTCTGGCGAACTGCAACACTTTTGGGGGTCGTTACGTTCCTTTCAGTACGTCGCCTCCATTACCCGTTTATTCTGCGTCCCATTGCAAACGCCGTAATCATTATAGCACGTTTACTTGCAATGAAGGCGGTAAAAGAGAGAAAGAAAAAAAAGACCAGGGCGGTCAAACATGTGGGAAGCTGCTCCATATGCTTAAACGCTGCGTGCAAGTTATGTACCTAATGTAAATATTTTTTTTTTCTTCTCGTCTTGCATGAAGGGAGCTGTTTTATCTTCCATGCAAAGTTTTCTGCCTTTGAGACAACAAGAACGGCTGCACAGTTCCATGCGACAATTTAGCGCTGCGATACGCCAATTCTTACAACAATGTCAGCTGGGACATGCGTTTTACCTCACGTTATGCAGTAACAACTAGTCCAACAGTCTGTTCTTTAGAACTTCCAAGACTTCCGGCAGAAGGCGGCATGTGCTACAAAGGGCTTTCATTACTTCAAAAGCTTGCACCAAGAAACGCATCACAGGCGACTCAATTTTTTAATCCTGTACAACTTTTCCACAATGCAACACAGCACAGTGCTCCAGCAAGGACACAAAAGTCTAAGCACAGTCCGAGAAACACTTTAAGAGCCTGGCATTTTTCCGGTGTCGTTGCGGGAATCTGTTGGTCCAAAGTAACTGCAGACGTTGCACCAGCACGCACACGCAACGAAATACTTCCGGAGAGTTCTCGTTATGTTGCGGCACTCGCAAAACTGTTGTGAAACCACATGCTCTTGGCCTAACGTAGAGGCTGGCTTACTTTTTGGGTGAAGTTCTACAGCATCGTTCCAGAGTGCTCAGCCTTTTACACCTAAAAGACCAACGATTACAGGCCAGATGGAGCTTTAGAGCACACCGTGCAGCAAGTGCACCGAGATAACAAATGCTAGAAGCACTGATCAATTAAAGACAAACAAAACTAAAAGAGCCTTCTAGAGGCACACCGTATGCACACTTAAAAGCATTTGTACAGCCCCTGCTTTTGCAGAGCAATTATTTGTAGACCAGAAGTGCAGTATGACCTACTGCTTACATCTTGCAAACTCCAACGAGACAAGTGAACACTAAAAGCAACTTTTAAGTCTATCTCGACTGATAAACTATTGACGTAGTCGGTGAGAAAGTGGCAAATAAAGACGCCACAACCTACAAACAGCAGCACACTGGACGAGAAAAATGGGCAGCCATGCGTCGTCGCACGGTGTAAGCACCGCGTGCTGGGACCCACTGTCGTCGGTCGAGTCTTGCAAGAAACACAGGACTACAGTTGAACCTGAATATAATGAATCTGGATAAATCTAATTACATGCTCAATGTTGAACATGCTAAACTTGCAATGCTCATGTAAAATCACTCCTTCGTAACGAACTGCAACATTGAATGTGTATATTAAACTCGAGGCATCCATTGCAAATGTAGAGCTGCCTTGCATGATGTTTCAGAATGTTCTTTTGCAGTGGATGTGTTGCACTGGTACAGGCCATCGTTGAGGGATGCACGCTAAAGCTGGTCTACTCAAATGCGCCTGCTGAACACGCCACGCTTCGCGACTCTTTAGGGACACCTTAGGGCACCGGCCAAATCTGCCTACTATGCGTAGTTTTGTTTTTAGTAAGCGGATTCTGTTCTGGCTTCTTCACTGATATATATATATATATATATATATAACTATTTTCAGTGGATAAGCCTGTTTGTTATAACAGAGTTCAATTGTAACTGGCAATGAAGCCATATACTACTGAAATATTGCAACTTATTAATGTTGTGTTAAGCATCTCTCTAAGGTAGACGGTTAATGCAACGATGAAGATGGCCTCTCAACCTGCTGGATTTCAAAATATGTGGAGACTGAATTCTGAACTAGCTGCATGACACCAGTGTTGCAACACCACAAAAGCGCTCTATCATCTGCGAAGTGTGCCCTGTCATGTTCAGGTTAACGTAAAAGAGATTCAAGAAGTGGCACTGACCAAAAGAATGTGCCGGTTGCGCCTGGAGGGCTCTCCTTGTGGGAAAGTGCACAATAAACCGACTTGATCATGTCAGAACCGAATAAGCATGACATCAACCTAGTTAGCATAAATGATGGCGTGATGGCCAACCTAGCAACATAGCCCGATAGTGTAACGCATTACAGTAGAACCTCGCGGATACGATCCTGTTAGATACGATTTCCTGCTGCCGACATTCGCAATCGAGAACACAAAAAATGACTGTGCCGAGTATGGATGTCAAAACTTCCTGCCAAAATGACCCGCTCTGCAACGCTGCTGACTCGCGTCGAATTCAAGGAACGCAAACGTCAGCTTGGCGAAGCCACAAAGACGACAATGCACGCCTCGAGCCTCTTGGCCCCTACCAGCTTGGTGTGTCCCATCACACTGTGCTGCAACGATTCACAGAATGCTTCGCATTATGCAGATGTCAACATTTCTCCAGTTAGCACGTTTTTCATCTCAACATGTATGAACAAGGTCAAGAGATCAGGAAACCAAATAACATTCCGTTTGCAATGAAAATGATAGCTTTCTAAAAGACAGCGTCAAAATAAGCAGAGCATATGCAAACTCGTGAGACACAACATTCAGACTATGCATGTCAATTTTATGCGAGGATATAATCCACTGGGGTAATAAAACATTGAAGCACAACATCTAGAACAACAGCGTTGTGTGGATCCAATGATCCAACAGGTAAGGACGAGCTAAAAGCATGCAAAAATCTGCCTTTTTATCCTGTTATATGCGAGAACGTTTAACTGTCCCAAGCAAGTGTCCGCCACTTCAGCTGCTGCAAACAAAGAAAATAGGCAAACAAAATGCACCAGACAAACTCAGAAATTGGGGGACCAAATCACAATCAGACCTGAGAATCCACAAAATAAGTCTACCTGTGGAAAAATGTATCCCTGTGAAACACCGGTGCATAGCCCTAGCCCAACTTTTAGTGAATTTCCTGGTTACGCTGTCAACACCTCGCTACATATATCAGCCTTGCACTTACAGATATTTACCACTAACCTTTGAGCACGAGCCAAGTATATTTTGTTCTTTTAGGTAAAGACACCAACTTCCTCGACAAGCAGTTGCTCGTTATGTCGCATATGAAGACTTGTGAACCAAATAACTTCATTTCACGTCAGCGCTCTTGAAAAAAGAAAGGATTGACAATGCTGACTGTATATCCAGCACTTGGGATGCTGAGTGAACTCAGAGCCCAAGTATCATTACTACAATACAATATCATTTAGCTACACGTTTCCAGGCACGCCGTGTAGAAAGACCAGCTATGTACATTTTACCAAGACCAGCCACCAGTCACGTATTCCACCTCAACAGTAGGTAATGGCCCCAATTGATATGTCTTAATTGCCAAAGGCAATTAAGCATGCAAAAGCACCTTGCTACACTTCTGCCCCAGCCACTTCGCTGAGAAATATTCTGAACTCGCGCAGAGTTGCATCTCACACCGACCCTTCCCTTCACCTCCCATAGCCTGCGATGATGATGGCAGCTGCGATCAAAATTAAAAGCCAAAGGTGACAATGAATGCACTAAAACACAGGGCCAAGCCCATTTCCTATGCATGCTTCACAGAGACAGAACTCCCATATTAGCATGGTGCCCAGCCTTGCACTCCTCTTCCAATGGCCTGAATTTCACGACCGCAATTTTCTCTCTCCTGAGGCTTAGCGTGCAAGCCTAACGAACTAAGCCTGCAGTAGGCTTGGCACTATGTGGCGCGCAACGCAAGTGGTGCACCTCGAAGGTATACGGCCCGCCTCCTCATGAGTTGTGTGAGAACTACTGGTACTTCTTGGCAAAGGCAAGAAGCACTTCTTGAAGTACTTCTTGGCAAGGCAAGTGTTGGCAATCGGCAGCCCGTGCACATGACGGCACATCTCCTTTTCCTCCAGCAATGCGAACCCGCAGATCTGGCTTGCCCTCGGCGGAACTCGGAACTTCTCTTTCCTTTTCCATTCTCTTTTGTTTTTCTCTGACTTTTGTTTGTCTTCTGTTCTTTTTTTTCTTCTTTCTTTTCTTTCTGCGCAGTTGTCATCAGTCCACGCTGCCACCTGTGGTTTTGCTTGGAGGTTGAGAGGAAGTGTGTCGTCCAGACAGCAGCAGGCGCGTGCTCGAGCCACTGCTGCAGCTGTCGCCGCTGCTGCGATTGCTTGCGTTGCTAGCGGGAGTGCCCGGCAGAGAGATGCTAGTCTCGGCGTGGCCGACGCTGCTGCTGGCGGAGGGACGGGAGGGCGATGTCGTCTGGGTGCGTGCCTGCAAAATAAACAACAGTAATGATTAGAGTTAAGCACTCGCAGGTTGCCGTTTTTAACATGTACCAGTAAAGGAGTCTCAGTATTTTTGCAGTGTTACTTTTATGCGATGATATTCGTGATTTATCATGTTTACTCAAGTGCACGTTAACTCGCTGATTTGGAAGACTTGAGTGACTAGCTTGCCCGAGTGACCGACCAACTTTAGTTGATGGATTACTTTGACTTGCTGACTGGCTGTCTATTCAGAATGACTTCAACTTGACACATTACTTCTTTTGACTGAATTGACTGTGCGACTCCACTGACCAACAGATTAATTCATCGGGTTTAACCTACCAAGGAAGTAGAGGGGCCATGACACATGCTGTAGTGGAGGGCTCTAGATTTTTTACTACACGGGGTTCCCTTAACGCGCAGCCACTGCTCAATACACGAGCGTTTTGGCATTGCTCCTCCACAGATTACAACTACCGCGAGCAGGTATCGAACCTCTCAGCAGAGTGCTGTAGCAGAGCGTACAGCAGCAGGGTGCTGTAGCCACTCGGCCACCATGGCTGGTTCAAATGCAGGTTTACTGTGAATCTATAATGAAGTTCCAAGCTTCCAGCCTCAGGGGTGGGTGTGGAGGCTACTAGTTGTCAAACGCTACATCCAGTAATATAATGTTGAATTCCAATGGCGGAGTCGGAGCAAGTTTTTCTGCTCATTTCGGAGCAAGTTTGTTCCAATGGCAGAGTGAGGGCGGGAGTAGGGTGTTCCAATGAGAGAGTCGGAGGGGATTCAGAGCGGGAGTCAGTCCGTGGAGCAGAAAAAGATGCTCCGCCAAAATCGCCGGAGTAGACCGGAACTCTGTGTGACGTATTTCCTTTACCACGTTTGTCTGCTAGGAGGCGCCACCGGTCATGACTCGCGAGGAAGCAAAAGCTGCTGCACGCTTGGCGAGATATCCATTCCGCACTTAAAAAAAAACAACAGGTGAACAGCGCTGAAGAGACAAGTGACCGGTGCGGCGGTGCTGGGAGCAAACAGCTGAATGAAATGACAACACGCAAGGTGTCCTGGGTAACTCGGTGATAGAACTTCCGCTTCCGCCTTGCTCCGGCGGCGCAGGTTGTGTTCCACTCGCGGACCTGGAGGCTGCTCCGACTCCGCCACTGGAATTCAACATAACATAAATGGCCGCACTTGCCTCAAATGTGGTAGTCCCCGTGGGTGCCAGCGGCGTGGTGGCCTTCTTGACCTCCACCAGCTCGATGGGGCGCTCCTCCTCGTGTACCGGGGAGCACCGGTCGTCGAAGGCTCGCCGCCGGCGCAGCGCCATGGCGTCCGGCGAGTTCTTGGCACTGCTGCTGCCGCTCGACGGCGTCGGCACCACCGTTCCCGACGAGCTCTCGGCGCTGGGCGTCTCTGCGAGCGGTGTGTCTAAGCTGGTGTCGGTCCCCTGGTCGACCAGAAAGTGACCTCCCTCCTGCACGGCTGGGTCTTCCGGGGTGTAGTAGTCAGAGTCCTCTGCTCCTGGCGAAGTGTCTGCGTGGCAAGCCCACGAATATTCATGACCCTCCATTCAGCCACAGCCTCCCGTGTGTTTACAATGTCTAATTAGAATGTTCCTGGACATTTTGCCCCTGTTGACGGTAAAGCACGAACAATTTTTCCTTTTGTCTGCTGTTGCTCCTTCGCCTTAACTCCCATTACGAGTGGTGGAATGTGATGAGAGGAAGTTAATGTCACCCTAACCGTGCCCCGTAATATGTGCTCTACATCTGGGAAAGCAATGCCCTCTTGATATACAGTAATTATTCCCTGGAACTCCCTTCACAGCACATTTAAACTTTTCTGTTATATGAAATTCGACACAAGCAAATTCTTGCACATCTGCTGCAAACACGCGAGGACAGAGGTCCCTGCTCTTATAGCATGACATACTGCACAGCTTCCCGAGCATTTTAATAGTACTGTGTGACCGTCAACTGTGTGGCATAACAATGCCTTATAACGGTAAGAAGCGGCGAGATCACAGATAGTATGTGCAAGCCCACAAAGCACTCTACAGTGCAAGTACTGTTTGCAATACTGTTGCCGTTAAGAGGATACACACCCTGCCAGTGTTATCTGTGCGGTCTTGTTCGGAAAAAATTGGTGTGAAAACACATGTACGACCAAGATGTGTCATTTCAGTGCACATTTCATTCTCTTTTGCTATTTACGAAGCCTGCACATATGCCAGACAAACAGGGTTTCTAAATGAGAACAAAGGCAATTTATCAGCATGTGTGATGATAAAGTGTACCCCATTCAAAAAAAAAAAAATTATATATATATAACAATAGCTTGATTGGATACATGTACAGTAAAAGCTCGTTAAACCATACCCGCTTAAACAGTACAGTTTCATTTTAAAAGTAGTAAAGTCAAATCCCCGACTCAGCGGCCATTGAACATAATGTGTTTTGTATCTGCATAAACCTTATTAGCTTATTGCATATGTATCGGTCAACAAGTAGTGTTTCCACTTTTCGTCGTGCAAACACGGCGGTGCGTCGTTTCCATCGGGCGACCCGGCAGAACAACGAGCCTCAGAGATCGGAACAACGGCCTCCAAGCACCCTGTGCGTTTGCGCGTGAAGCCACATCAACATTAACATCATTTCGGCGCCGAGCCAGAGAGCATTGTGGCTTCGTGCAAGCGAGGACTCGTGTCATGCCGAATCTCGGATAAAAAAGATGCCGGGTGCTCAGCATAGAAGAAAAATTAGACATCGTCCGTGCTATCGAAGGTGACATGAAATCGACCCTAGCACATGACAGGAATCTGCTGTTGACTACGGTGTGTGGCATTTGGAATGCGAAGAAGTTGCTCGGCAGCACTGCTGCGACCGCGAAGTGATGTTGGCTACGAGGTTAGACTTTTCGCCATTTTTGCCTCTGTTGTTGCCAAAGTGTCGACTAGAGACAGTGATGAGGACAACACGGAAAGCGACAGCACAGGCGATTCAGGCCCGACAGTGGCAGAAGCTGCGCATTACGTCAGCCTCATGAATGCAATCGTTGCGATGAGAACAGCACCCGGGAATGAAAAAGGCACCCCGAGACTTCTGCAGCACTACCGTGCGCATGCACGGAGAATACGTAACGCCAACGAGGAATCTGCCATGCGAGTGTTTGCCGAGAAGAGAGGGCTGGCTGAAAAGCTGGCGCGCAGCTTCAGTAAGTTTGAGGCCGCTGTCGTCGTGCTAGGCCACCATGGCATCAGACGAAAATAACACTTTTGTCGCGCGAAGTGCATAAATACTGCATGTTTTTTTCCCCTTTCATCGCACTCTCTCCGAGTTCTGTGTTCAATTTTCAACAGGTAGGTGGGCGATCTCATGCTATTTCAGTTAAACAGTACTACCGTTTAGTACGCACTTCCGAACTCCGGCCAACTACGGTTTAACGAGGTTTCACTGTAACTACATGGCCTGGTTGTTCATGGTCTTACACAACAGGGTCTTCACAGAAAACAAGGGCAGGGTGCGCACGCACTGCAGAAGCAAATAGCATAGCAGACGGACTTGAACGTCGCAGACGAAGAAGGGCTTTGACTATCACATATCTCACCACGGTTACGACTCTGGCACGCCACACTGCTGATGGTCACATAATAATGCCTGCCGAGCCAGCATGCTGCTGCCGAATTATACCTTTCTTTTCTCTCTTTCTTTTTTCCTTGTTTATTCGCTCGCTTCGTGTCTCCTCTTCCTCTTCTGCATCGCCTTCGTCACACTCCCTCTGGCCGGCGCACCTCACTAAGGAAGCACGCTCGCTGCCTCGCTTGTCTGCAAGATTTTCTGACAGCCCCATTATAACCGATATCCTGCGTCACACTGCTGCACTACAAGCAATGTGCATATACACTGAGTTTGATGGGAAGACAAACGGGAGTCGGAAAAGACCACATTATATTTGGCCCTGCACTACAAGCAGCTTTGCTATAAGTGGTCCGAGCTGTATAACAGGTAGAAATGGAGGTGGGCACAAAATGCATAGGTCAGGTGACCAGTTGCCTATTAGAGTTACAGACTGGGTGCCAAGGGAAGGCAAGCACAGTCGGGGACATTCGCGGGCAGAGGATGGGGTCAGCCGGCGCAACACCGGGGTAACTGGAGGTCGCAGAGAGAGGCCTTTGTCGGACTGTAGACGTTACACGGAATGGTGATGGCGATTTCAGCAAGAAATCTGCCAAAAGATACAAAGCTTCCCGAAGTCGCATCCCACAGTCTAATTGAGCTCACCCGTAGCCTTGTTCTCTTTGTCTGGCCTGGCCTGGCAAAGGTGCAGCGAGTGCGGTGTCGAAGCAGACACCTTTCCGTGCGCCGATGGTGAAGTCGCCGCCTGGCTCCGAGACTCGCCGCCTCCGTTTCCTTCGAGCAGCGAGCGTGTCTCCGCTGCTTCTGCCTCTCGACCCTGTAGCACAGATTGCGTTCACCACACGTGACTTTGCAAGCAGACACTGTTTTAACTTGAACACTCAGTGACCATTATTTTTCTATTTGATTTTTTCGAGGAGGACCTTGCAATGTCAAAGGGAGTTTAAATGGCAACAGTGAATCATCACTAGATCGGGTGAAATCTTAAAAAAGATGACGCACACCTCCACAGTACTGTGAAAATTGATGCAATAAAAAGCATTTTGCGGGTAGCTCGTTATCCAGCATTGTTCGAGGTATTGCGAAGCATGGTATGTTACCAGATGGGCTAACACGTTTGCGTAGGAGGAGCGATTATGTGATGCAAGCATATCTGTGACAACAATGGCATGGTGATTAGATTGTTCTGCACCA